>NC_137013.1:4306568-4531568 GCF_032717465.1 Coenobita brevimanus
ACCCATACAGAATATTCCTTCAGCACTGCTCTGATATGACTGTTTGTGTTTCCCGTCTGGAAATGGAACTGGTTGTTTTGATGCCACTTTTTCTAAAACCGTTGTAACAAGAGAACATTTGGACGGCTTGACTTTCCTTGAGCTGTTTAGGAGTACTTATTGAAAACAACCTCCAAGATATGGTGTCTGCAAGGAAAGTATAGGAGGTTTCTTCTCAACCGCTCTTCGATCAATTTATGAGCTCCACGAACACTACCCGTGTTGGCGGCAGTTGTATCGAAGCACATAGCATCAACTCAGTAGACGACGTTCCACTACTTCAGGACATCCTATACGTCAGTAACTTGTGCCATTCCTGTTCCAATGATGGTTCTGGAACGCCCAACAGTTGGACCTTTTCTCCTGAAGAAGATACATTTTCCCCGGGATCAGTATTGATAGCCATTCAACAGATTCGTTTCCTATCAGAGTTGGAAGGAACTTACCATCCCAAATGGACAACAAGTCCAGTTTTAGTTCCAGAGGCTTCGGTGCCTTGTTTCGTAGAAGAGGTGTGCTTTTCACGATGTCGAATGCAGACTCTCCTTATTGAGGGCTGGCTTATGGGCAGTTCCCATATCTTCATTTCAAGATCTGCTGCAGTAGCTGCCACAGTGTGAACGGCATGTTGGTCACTTGTATTGGTTCTGTCGATGGCAGCTGCGAGACGATATGAGAGTAAGTTTTCAGCCTTGTTCCCAGGTGACAGATGAGAAGTAGCAGTTGACGGGGCAGGAACCGTAAACGCTAGAGCCATATCGACTTAAGGCTTCTTATGACATGAAATGTGTCCATCTATTAGCTGACTCATACCAAACGGTTTCTAGTTTTTCACGCTTCCACTTCCTTGCTTTTTGCTCTCCCATTTTCACTTGCTCATTTTCATACATCTGCTTCATTTCCCTCTTCGCTAGGGCTTCGTCAGGCTGTCCCACGTCTTCCTTCTTGATCCTTCAGGAAAATCAGTCTTCCTTCAGCTGAATCAGTTTTTCGGCATCAAGATGCTTGATGTTGAACAGATTATCAAGATTTTTGTAACATTTTCCTCTTTCTGCATCTGTGGCTGAGTGTAACTTGCAATACTTTGGTGATAGAAACTCTGTGTACAAACAGCTAGATAAGGAGTTTGTTACGAGCTCACAACAAAATAGTCTGCCCATCTTGGCTGTCTGCTATGAACTGACGCAATAACGCCTTCGCCCAGGCTTGGGCTCTGGGAAAGCGTGCTAGGTCAGCAAGTTTAGTGGGGGCATGTATGCATTGGGGGGGGGACATATATACATCGGGGGTAGACATATTGTGGAGGGGGTACACTACTCCCCCGGGTAGCTGAGATGGTGTCTCCGGACACCTGGAGTTAAATGGTGTTTGATTATAGTATTAAGGCAAGGTCGGGGAAGTTTGTACAAGGGATAAGTATGATACAGGGGCAGTAGGGGAGACATGGCCATGTTGAGGGGAGGGAAATAGAAGGATATATACATATAAGATATACAAGGATTAATAGGTATGTGTCCAGTAAGGGTCGAAGGTATACATAGATATAATGGGGATTATACAATAATAGTTTGATACATGATAAACAAGGAGTAGATATGAGAGTTCTATTGTTGTTCTTCGTTTTTTTTTTTTTTTTGTATTTTCTGTAGGATACACTGTCATTCAGTAATGCATTAAAGAAATACCATCATTTTCTAGTAGGCAGAGTTCTGTTCACAGTTTGGTTAATTGTTAGATGGCATTGGTAGTCACTGAATGTGAGGGCACTAAGTACGAGGAGTTTCTACGTCGCGTGGAGGGCGTACTAGGCCTGTAGCGACTCTGATTTCCTGGAGTTGGCGTTCCATTTTTCTGACACAACAATGCACTGCACATATGATCAGTAGAAAACCAATGAAAGCGATAACCACAGGGGGAAACACAACTGTTGGATGAACCCATGAACGGCTGAAGGCCAGAGAAAATTGATCCATAATGAAATCACTGTCATTGAGGAATGTTAGCATGCGCAAGGTAGGGGAGGTGATGGTAATGTTGGCGGATGGTAGGGTGGAAGGCATGTCGATTGGTTGAAAGATGTCATAGGAGTGTTTACGGACAGCTTGGTGATAGCGAGTGGCGTAAGTGATGACGGACTCTGATTTGATGGTACAATAGTAAGTGCTTTGTAAAGACCACTAGCGGGGACGGATCGAACCGAAGAACCAGGACACATGATTGTGACAGAGATGGGAACAGCAAAGAAGAAGTACTGGACATGGTTGAGGTGAGCATGGTGGCCCGGGAGTTCAGGAGCTGGTACAAAAGAACAGGCCGAGTAGCTGGAATGGTTGCGAACTAAAGCAGACTCACAGG
Source organism: Coenobita brevimanus (assembly GCF_032717465.1). Classification (NCBI taxonomy): domain Eukaryota; kingdom Metazoa; phylum Arthropoda; class Malacostraca; order Decapoda; family Coenobitidae; genus Coenobita; species Coenobita brevimanus. Next base: position 4,308,963 of record NC_137013.1, read on the forward strand.
GTGTAGCACTGCTAGGGAAGATAGCGAAAAGGTGGGCAGCACAGAGACGAGAGGTCGGAGTAAGGGAGGAACATTTCTGGAGGTCTGTGGAAGAAAGGAAGGCAACTGAAAGATGATCATGGGAGAGGAGGAAATATTCTGAAGGAACAGAGACTTGTAACAAGGAGTCGTTGAGGCGGAAAGGGAAGGGAATGATGTGGAAAAGGTTAAAGGTTATAGCAGAACGGAGAGGAATATGGACGACGACGCATGTGGTGAGAAGAGTGGCTTCGAGAACAGGATAATAATATTCAAGGGAGGAGTAGGGAACGACTGGGGATAGACCGAAGGTGGAGTGAGCCCATTCCAGGACAGAACGGAGAGATGAGACAGGTACTAAGTCGGCAGTGACACGTCCATTTATAGCATCGACCAGGATACGAACCAAGGTAGAGACTTGAGACAGGAGAGAGTCAATGGCCAGTTGGAGATTATCCATGTTGAGTTTGAGGTAGAAGAACTGAGAGATAACGTTGAGATCTGAAAGGTGTTGTCGTAAGATATCGGTGAAGTCGTTTAGAGTGGACGTGACTTCATTTAGGTGGGTCGTGAGCTTCTGTAACATAGTGTGTTGGATTTTAATGACTCAACATTGGGATTCTAGAGCTGAAGCTAAATGAGTGAGATCAGATTTGAAGCCAGAAATGTCACGGGCTGTAGCAACGCCAAACAAGCCACTCAGAATCTCACCGCCGAAGTCAAAGAGACCTCATTTCACACAAGAACGACCAACGGGCGTCTGAATGGAAAATGTGTCATTGAGCTCAGTGAATCTGTTATTTATGTATTGCAATTGCCAGGAGAGTGGTAGGAAAAGGTTATAGAGATGCTCATTTGGGTTGTGTGTCCCCATGATGACCGTGAGATGGGTCCTGATTCCGTGGAGCTGGTGCGCGTATGCAGGTAGGGCAATGGCTACGTCGGCCAGGGGCGCAAGATCATAGCGCAATGAGGCTACTTCTTCGATAAGCATTACCTCGCCTCCTGAGCCGACCAAGGCCCTGGGACGTACTCCACCATCGTCCTGACCTGACCCAGACCCCAGGAGGGTCAGCACTGCCAGCAGGGAGATCGCTAACATCGTACCTAGAAAATCAGGGTAGAGTTAATGGGGGAGGTCTTGAAGAGGTTGATGGGCAAAGCGCAGTTTGGACCGATATTGACTGGTTGATGAATGAGCAGGTGGAGGTGGAGATGAAGGAGACTGAGGGATAGGTGGAGACAAAGTAGATTGAGGGATGTGTGGACGGGAAGGGGGGTCAGGAGTTTGTGTAAGTGACTCTTCCAACACAAGGCCACGAGGTGCTCGCTTTAAGTCATCGACGTGGACCCATCTGGTGTCCTTAGTGGACAGGTCCTGGAGGTGAAATTTGTTGCCTTGATGAGTGAGGACGCGGTGGGGCCCTGTAAATTTGTCATCCAACTTAGAGGAACACGTATGGGAATGAGCAAAGAAAAGATAGCCTATATTGATGGTGATAGGAGAGGCGGATTTATGTTGGAGCTGCAGCATGTCCTCCTGAGAGGAAGCCAAAGTGGATTGGACATACTGGTGGATTGTCTGGAAGTTGGCCAAGTTTAGTTTAACATAATCATCCATGTTGTAGATGGGTTCTGGCTTTGAGGATAAGAGAGAGTATGGGAGGTCCTTGTCAAAACCAAAGAGGACGAAGAAGGGAGATTCAGCAATGGATGTATTGATGGAGCTATTGACTGAGGACGCCACTTGGGGAATCCAGTCATCCCAGGACGAACTATGGGAGCCTCGATGTCTGAGGCACTCTAAGATTTTTCGGTTGTGGCGTTCTACAAGGCCATTGGAAGCCGGATGGTTAGGCACGACATTGCACTTACTGATATGAAAGCGGCGACAGATCTCATCTAGAAGGCTATTGTTGAACTCCGTACCATTGTCAGTAAGAATGGTATGAGGGGTACTGAACGGGCAAATTACGTGATCTACAAAGGCACGTGCAACGCTCTTCGCGGTCTTGTCGGAGAGGGGTACGAGGACACAGTAGCGGGAGAAGTGGTCGACCGCTACAAACAAGTACTCAGCGCCAGATTCCGTGAAAGGTAGTTTTAAGAGATCGATTGAGACAGTTTCCCATGTTCGTGACGGGATTGGGTATTGTAAGAGAGGGGCAGGTAAGCCGGTTGATCCTTTGTGGCGGTGGCAGGAGAGGCAAGAGTCACAGTGGGCATTGATATCGCGGCGCATGGTTGGCCAATAGTATTTGAGACGTGCTTGGCGCAAGCATCGGTCTTTACCTGAATGGAAAGCTTGAGGGGTATTATGAACAATGTGAAGAACCTTTGGTATCAGGGCAGTGGGGACAACAAGTTGGCGTACTTCGCGATTGGGCATGTTTTTGCCTGTTAGTAGTGTTTTCCTGTACAAGAGATCATCATCTAGCATGAACTCATCTAGTGATGCTGGCAGAGTAGGTAAGGTCGAGGCATCGCCAGATTCTTGGAAATAAATGACTGTGGACCATACAGGGTCTTGGCGCTGAAAGTTTCGAACAACTTCTGATGTTAGTGTAGTGTTGTCAGTTACTTCGGGCTGCAGTGATGTTATAGCTGCTGCTACGTGACGTGAGAGTGCGTCTGCGACTACATTCAACTTGCCTGGTACATATTGAAAAGTGGGATTAAAGTCCTGGATGATGACGGTTGCGGTTCTTGAACAAATCACATAGTGGAAGGTGGTCTGTTTGGATATGTACTGGATAACCATAGACTATATCTCTGAAATGTTTCAAAGACCAGACTACCGCTAGCGCTTCGAGATCTGTGACACTGTAGTTACGTTCAGCAGTTGTAAGAGTGCGACTAGCATACGCTACGATGTGCTTCCTTGATGCTTCATCGAGTTGCATCAAAAAGGCACCAAATCCAGTGCCTGAGGCGTCTGTGCAGAGAAGGAAGGGTGTGGTATAATCAGGGAACGCTAGAACAGGGGCATTTACAAGAGCTGTCTTTAGCTTTTGGAAAGCCTGTGACTGGTCATTAGTCCAAACAAAGGGCACATTCTGCTTGAGTAAGTGGGTCAGAGGAGCGGCGATCTTCGCATAATCTTGTATGAATCTACGATAATAGCCACTGAGGCCCAGGAAACTTCGTACAGCTTCGGTAGTGGTAGGTTCTGGGAAGTTAATAATCGCCTTAGTTTTAGCCTCATTAGTATGAATGCCTTGTGCATCTACGACATGGCCTAGGAATTTGATTTTCTTTCGCAGGAATTCACATTTACTGAGATTAATTTTCAGGCCTGCGAGCTGGAGGAGTTCAAAGACTTGCCGAAGCTTGGTGAAATGGTCAGGGATGGATTTACTCACAACAATGATATCATCTAGGTAAGCAAAAAGAGAGTGTCCCATCATACCGCTGAAGACTGAATGGATAAGTCGCATGAACACGGAAGGAGCATTTCTCAGACCAAAAGGGAGTCTCTTAAACTGAAAATGTCAGGAAGGGGTGCTGAAGGCTGTAACTGGGCGAGAGGATTCTTCCATTTCGACCTGCCAGTACCCGCTGAGGAGGTCTAAAGATGAAAATACTACATTATTTTTACCAAGGGATTCTAGCAAATCATTGAGGACGGGTAACGGGAAACGGTCTGGAACGGTGACAGAATTGACCTTACGATAGTCGACTACTGGTCTAAAGTTGCCGTCCTTCTTTGGTACTAAGAAAAGTGGGCTATTCCATGGACTGACAGAGGGTTCAATAATGTCCTGGTCTAACATGTGCTGTACCATTTGATCTGTCTGCTTTCTCTGCCTGTGAGAAAATCGATACTCTGGTATGTAAATCGGCTGAGTTCCTGGTAGTAGTTCAATCGTATGTTTGACAAGGTCTGTTCTACCCACCGGTTCACCGGGTAAGGCAACCACGTTTCTGTATGAGGTCAGAAGGTCGAGGAGTTGAGGCATATTTTCTGGGAAATCTGTGCAAGTGAGATGTGAGAGCAAATCGGGTGAATATGTCGGCGCAGATCCCGTAGAGTTAATAGTACATACACCGATTGGCGTACTATCATCAGTCTGAATAGTAGGAATTGAGGAATCCTGGCACACCTTTACGGCCGCTGGGTATACTAGGAAGTCTCCAATCTTTACACCACTTTTAAGTTTTAGTGGAGCATTTGTGACATTGAGCAAGCACAGGTAGCATAAACTGTCCTCTAAGACTGTGCACCACGCTGACTCATAAGTCAAGCCATTCACACAACACGTCTCAGGTAGTGTTAGTACATCCACTCCTTCTTTCGCACCGGCAACACAAACAGAGACTTTGGTGAACTCATGCGGTAACAAAATTGTACACGTATTCGTTACTGCAAGTTTCGTCTCTGCGTGTTGGAGAAGATCATTCACACTGTGTGAGGTAGGTAACTGAGACATGTCTGAGTCAGCGATAGTGTTGTCGGGAGAGGAGGAAAGAGCCATTTCCGAAGGCTGAGAGGATGTAGCAGTAGATATTGAGGAATTTATGTCCTTGTTCGCAGTCAGTAAAGGAATGATCTCTGTATTCTCAGATGATGATAGTGGTGGTTTGGGCTGGGTTGGACTTTCTGGTAGTGATAGGGACAGAGGTAATTGAAGGACGGATTTGATCGTAAGAACAGGACGGGGACTTTCCATACTGTAAACCAGGAATCCAGAAATGTCTATACTACCACAAGCAGGTAATAATGCAATGGAGTGTTGTGCCATGGTGGAGAAACCAATAAGGGCATCTGCGGGATACTGCAAGTCATTAATGACATGAAATTCAATTGGGATAGAGGGCAAATCTCTGTGTAGTATGACTTCAAGGGTGACTCTTCCCTTAACCTTAAACTCTGAGCCTTCGACACCACATAGGCGAATGTCTGGTGGTTCTAGGAAACTGACGTGGTTGTGATGTCGATGAATAAGATGTAAGGAATTGTCGGAGATCAGATTTACTATAGATCCTGTGTCCAAGAAGAATGACGTTGGTATGTCATGACTGCTTCCGAGAATGACTAAACCCGAGGATGTTATGGGACCTACATGGCGGATGGGGAGTTGGGTTTCTGGTTCTACGCGATATTGGTCCGATATGGGCGCGGCGCTTCCCCCGACTGTTGGCGGTTGAGGTAACGACATTCCTCAGTGGTGTGAGTCGTGCTGGATTTGTGGTATTTGCATTTTGGGCGACGTGAGCGGGAAGGCATACACTGTCTGGTTTGGGAGTGAGGACGTCTGTATGTACGGTCGCAACTAGATGCTCGATGTCCAGGATGACCACAGTGCCAGCAAAGAATCGAAGATTGTCTGTTCCATCGGGCGCTAGATTGATCACGACCTGTGGTAGGAGAACGATGCGTGGCAGGTCTGCCGCGTGTGGTGGGACGGGAGCGAGATTGGTCTGGGGTAGTGGAGGTGTGACAAACTGAGGAGGCCAAGGGTTGGGTGGTGCCCTGACGCGTGTAGTTCGAACCTGTTCTTTCATGAATGGCTTTAGTGACCTGAATAATTTTATCTCCTGGATTGAAACCGATTTCCAAGGCTAGCTCTCGCTGTTTAGGAGTAAGCCAGTGAAGGAATCTCAGGTAACCCAATAAGTCAGCAAAGTTGGTGAGTGAAAGCATTGGAACGCCTTTTTTGTCTTCTAACCATTTCGTGCCTACCAGTAATTGGAGCATCTCGCTACTAGTTGCTTTCATGGCGGCGGCAGCTTCGCGGAGCTTGGCATGTTGCGCTGGGACTCGCAAGTCCTCATCTAGTTGGTTTAGGAGATTAATGAATCCCATGAGAGACGCGGTATTTGAATGCTGGCAACAAAGGCTGATGAGTTCCGTACGAAAATCAGCAAAGGTATGAATGTTATCGAAATGTCCTGCACGGATCGCGGATCCGATGTCCGATTTGCCGTGGTGCAAGCGACCCATGAAGTAGGCTACTTTGAGCAATTCATCGGTGATCTGCCAATTGTGGATGTCTGTTTCGACTTCTCTGAGGAAATCATAGACAGACCAAGTTGGGTCCTGGCCAGTAAATTTGGGACGATTGGCACCATCGAGATAGATAGACTGTGGAGGGTTGGCCATGGCTGGAAGTGCAGAAGGAGCGGTAGGAGAGGAGTGGGAGAGAGAGAAGGTAGTGGTAGGTAAGGGCGAGCAAGACGGGGTATGACTGGAGGCAGGAGAGTGAACGATAGGGGAAGGAGGAGAGGAAGAAGAAGGGAGTGTACAGGTAGGGGTAGAGGAGGAGGTATCTGGATTTACGAGTGTAGGATGGGTAGTAAGTGGTTCTGCGGGAAGTGAAACGGAAGTGTCAGATACAAGGCGGTGGTACTCTTTGCCACTTCGTAAATGAGTGATCGTGTTAGAGTCGACAGACGGTGTATGATCAGGTGATGTTTCCGGGTCGAGAGGACTGGTATTAAGCGGTTGATGTGGAAAGTATGACATTTAATGCGGCAATGGAAGATGAGATGAAGGATGAAGATGGATACGTAGGTGGAAATGTATAATATAACAATGAGAGAATGTAATACACGCGGAGGTGTGAAAACGAATGAAGGTGCGGAGATGGATGGTTTAAATAAAAGGCGAAGGATGAGATGGATAATAAATAACGTAGGTGAAGATGAAAACGGGGTAATGGTAATGAGATGGAATATTTACAATATCCAATCTGTAGAGAAAATCGAGGATAATCTCTATAGAAACGTAAGGTATACTATAGTTACACAGTAGAGACGGGATTGACGAGATGTATGACGTGCAGGTGTGGCTGGGCGTAGCGGGGCTGGGGCGGGGCGGGGCGGGGCGGGGCGGCGGTGGAGAGACAGCTGGGCGGAGAGGAGAATGGCTGGTGACGAGACTGGAGCGATATGTTGGATGGATGAGTCTTAAGTCGAGACGGGAAAAGACGCTGCGATGAGTCACCGGCAGGGAGTGGCGGTCATAGGAGGCTCACGTAATTCAGACCACATGTGGCGGCGGCGGGGCCGGTGGTGGGTTGTGAGGGCAGATGTTGGTTCAATGCAGGTGTAGAGCTGTTGAGTTGCAAATGCAGAGAATGGCGGTGGGCAGACAGTGAGAATTGGCACCGTGGGGGCAGGATTTAGAATGAGTTCGGAACAGGTGCCGGGAACAGGTGCAACAGGTGCGTAGGACGGCGATGGTGACACTTGCGGTCAGGAACAAGGTGTGTGGGTGGGGTTGTGTGAGAGGTGAGGACTGGTGAGAGAAATTGTACACCCGGAAAGCACAGCCGGTTATTACACCACTAGAGGCACTGAGGAGGGGTGAGGCTGTGAGATGTGAGACGTCGTGTATCTGTTGATGTCACTAAAAATTGTAGGAGGCGGTCAGAATCTGATGGTCCGAAACACCGCTGCTACCAAATGTAACTTGCAATACTTTGGTGATAGAAACTCCGTGTAAACAGCTAGATAAGGAGTTTATTACGAGCTCACAACAAAATATTCTGCCCATCTTGGCTTCTGCTATGAACTGACGCAATAACGCCTTCGCCAAGGCTTGGGCTCTGGGAAAGCGTGCTAGGTCAGCAAGTTTAGTGGGGGCATGTATGCATTGGGGGGGGACATATATACATCGGGGGTAGACGTATTGTGGAGGGGGTACATGAGTCTTCCTGGTGGATCCCTTATTCAACTTCTCCCAATTGATCAGAATTCCATGTAAGGTTCTTAATGTATTAAGCTCCTCTTGCGTGGGGATTCAAGCCATTTTCCCAATATCCATTGTCACCTTCAACACCATACTAATACACTACATTTTTGCAGGAGTTAGTGTTCCTACTATCAGATGAAGGAAAAAACACTGAAGAACCTGTCTAAGAGAAGGTAGACGTGACCTACCTTCTCTTCCTATAAGGTAGATAGTTGTTTTCTTACATAACATTGTCACCATTATTTCAGTCTCTGAAAAAACAAAACTCAGTCAAAAGTACATGAGGCCATGCTACAAATGAAATACACATACGTATTGATTAGATATATTCATATACAGACGCACTAATTAATGCCACTGATTCATATGAGTCAGTATTCAGTATGCATGATAGACAAGGCTCAGAGTTACACCTGAGCATCGCTGAACGCACCTTACGGGCTCCTGCATTAGAGCCAGAAGCCAGGGCCAAGCAGCTAGGAAGATGCTATCTCACACAGTTGCCAGACTGCTAGATGGTTTAGCAGAGTTACCAAACATGAATTTAATTTGCAAATGTTGAGAGAATTTGTGTAGGGTCATATATTGTCCTACAATACCGAACTCTTATTGCAAGAATGAATTTCCGCTGATGTGTGCATACCATAAACATCAATGGATCTGAGAAAAGATTCACCTGAAGCGTTTCTTCATCCAGTGGATAGGTCTGATTGATAAGCACTAGAAAAAATAACTAGGATAAAAACAACTCACACATACTGGACCACCCTTTTATATATATATATATATATATATATATATATATATATATATATATATATATATATATATATATATATATATATATATATATGCAAGAAAGAAGGAACAAAGGCCAGGAGTCCGCAAACCGTTCCATCCAAAAAAAAAAAACAATACAGAAGAGTGCCAAATTCAAGATCCGTTCAATTAGAGATGCCTGGACACACTGAATTTGAAAGACTGGAGATCATACGACGTAGGATATACAGACAAAGAGAGACAGTTCCAGAGCTGACCTGTTGCATAAATGTAGGACTGGGAGGAACGGTTAACTCTTTTATTAGAGAGTTGGACTGAAAAGGGATGAGAGTTTGTTGCTAGACGGGTGCCACGCACCCGTCGTAAAGGTGCAGGGATGCAAGCAGACAGTTCAGAGGAGCAATGACCTTTAAAGTAGCGATAGAAAAGAGATGAAGATGCAACAGTGCGGTGAAGAGACAGAGGTTGAAGGGAGCCAGTAAGAGGAAGAGAGTTGATGAGACGAAAAGCCTTTGACTCCACCCTATTGAGAAGAGCTGTACAGTATGTGGGGAGCCTCCCCACACATGAGACTTGTACTCTAAACAGGGGCAAGTAAAACCCGTGTATAAAGTCAGCAACTGTGCAGGAGTATGGAAGGTACCGAGTCGGCTTAGCACACCTAGTCTCTTGGAAGCAGATTATACAAGTGATGCCAAGTGAATGAAACCCCAAGCATGTTCAAGGATGATGCAGGACTGAGCTGGATATTACTAAACATTAGAGGGTACTCCTGTGGAAGATTGCGTCGGGTTGATAGGTGTAAAAACTGAGTTTTTGATGCATTAAAAACAAGATTATTTTTACCCCAGTCAGAGATACAAGCCAAGTCAGACATTAGGTGTGCCATAGCCTCATACCTATGTTGAAGTAACTCCTGAGATGGACAATGCGGTAACCAAATGGAAAGGTGAATGGTGGAATCATCAGCGTACGAGTGGATAGGTCATTGACAGGACGGAACCCTGACGAACACCACTGTTGATAGATCTAGGAGAAGAACGATGGCCGTCTACAACAGCAGCTATAGAACGACCAAAAAGGAAGCTATAGATGAAAGGACAGATAGAAGGATAGAAACCATAAGAGGGTAGTTTGGAAAATAAAGATTTATGCCAGACTCGATCGAAAGCCTTTGAGATGTCAAGTGCAATGGCAAAGCTTTCGCCAAAGTCCCGAAAGGAGGATGACCAGGAGTCTGAAAGGAGGGTGAGAAGATCGCCAGCAGAGCGTCCCTGACGTAACCCATACTGACGATCAGAAAGAAGGTTGTGACAGGAAAGATGCTTTAAAATTTTTCTGTTAAGAATTGACTCGAGAACTTTTGAGACACAGGATGTTAAAGTAATTGGATGATAGTTACAGGGTCACCCTTCTTTGGGACTGGCTGAATGACAGCAAACTTCCAGCAAGAAGGAAAGGTACAAGTTGATAGACAAAGGCGAAAGAGTTTACCTAGGCAGAGTGTAAGCACTGAAGTACAGTTCTTGAGGACAACAGGAGGGACTCCATCAGACCCATATGCCTTATTAGTACTGAGGCCAGTGATGGCAGAATATACATCAGCTGAAGAAATTTTAATGTCAGCCATGAGGAAGTCTGAGGGAGGAAGTGATGGAGCAACGGCACCGGATATATATAAGGTGGAATTGGAGGAGAAAGTCTGAGCAAAGAGATCTGCTTTATCAGTAGAAGAAAATAGCTACAGAGCCATCAGAGTAGAAAAAAGGAGGGAAGGATGATGAGGTAAAGTTGTTAGAAAGGTTTTTGGCAAGGTGCCAGAAGAAGCGGGAAGAATTCGAGTCAGAGAGTTAAGAGCACTTGGTACGGATGAAATTATTTTTAGCAGTGCAAAGAACAGACTTAGCACGATTCCGGGCAGAAACATAAACAAGATGTGATTCATGGGTGGGTTGGCTCTGGTACCTTTTATAGGCCCTCTCCTTGTTGTGGAAAGCATTGGAACAAGCGTGATTAAACCAAGGCTTTCTTGCATTAGTCAAAGGATATGAGAAAGGAATGTATGCTTCCATGCCCGAGAGAAAAATCTCTGTAATTCACAAGGTACACTCAGATGGCTCCCGGCCATGGAAGCAATAATCATTCCAGGGAAAATCAAAGTACTGCCAGAAGGCCTCCTAATCTGCAGCTCCAAAATGCCACAGACGACATTTCTTTGGAGGGTCCACGGGCCTTAACGGAGCGATAGGACAGGTTAAGGTAATAAGGTTGTGATTAGAGGAGCCCAACGGAGAGGAAAGATTAACAGTGTAAACAGAAGGATTAGTTGTAAGGAAGAGGTCAACTATGTTGGAGCTCTCTCCAAGGCGGTCAGGGATATGGATAGGATGCTGTACAAGCTGCTCTAGGTCATTAAGAATAGAAAAGATGTAGGATTGTTCACCAGGTGGATCAGTGAAAGGAGAGGAGAGCCAAAGGTGGTGGTGAACATTGAAATCTAGAATGGAGATTTCAGAGAAAGGAGAAATGGATAGAATGTGTTCCATCGTAGAAGTAAGAGTGTCAAAGAATTTTTGATAGTCAGTAGAATTAGGGGATAAGTTATCAGCGCAGATATATTTAGTCAGAGAATGACAGGAAAGCCGACACCAGAGAGTAGAGAATTCAGAAGAATCAAGTTCAGGAACACGAGAGCAAGATAAATCGTTGCATACATATACACAACATCCACCTTTGGCTTTGAAATGAGTATAAAGAAAGTAGAAGGAAACAGAAAAGGGTTTGCTGTCAGTTGCCTCAGACAGCTGAGTCTCAGTAAGAAAGAGAAGGTGAGGTTTAGAGGAGGAGAGGTGGTATACGATAGAGAGAAAGTTAGAGGGAAGGCCGCGAATGTTGCAGATATGATGAAGTGAGTCATACAGTGGCTCCAGGCATCTCTCTGAGTCGTCACCAGGAAAGGGGCGGATGCTGGGGGAATTTATGGTCACCTTCCCCATGGGTACTCCGAGACCCGATTTTCTGATGCCAATTTTATTTTTTATTTTATTTTGAAAAGGAAGTGTAGTGTGTACTGTGCATGTAGTTTGGTGTTGACAGTTAGAGAAACTTGTACTGGAGAGCAAGCTGGCCTACTCTTTGTGTTAATGAAACACTGAAAAAGTTCAGCAAAGGGGGATGGTCAGGAACTAGTCCTGAGGGCTGATGAAGCTGGAGCTCCAGCTCTCTGTCATCAGCTTTCCATCCACCTTGGGAGTACTTCCCTGCTCGACTGGTGCTACAGTATATATATATATATATATATATATATATATATATATATATATATATATATAAATGCAATTCTCTGCGGCGATTGCAATGAAGCAATGGTAGCAATGCCACATGTTCCCATAAAATATATATAGAGAGAGAAAGAGGGAGAGAGAGAGAGAGAGAGAAGCTCGCTCAATAAAGCTTGCGAAATCAAGGTTTAAGCTTATGGACTAACAGTTCTCTGTCCAAGTGCAACGCTATTCACAAAGCTTGATAACTTTCATAGTAGTGGCAAACCCAGGTCGCAAAAATGTCGATTCTCTTTTCCTGCTTTGTTCCCCCCCCCCTTTTTTTTTTCTTCATTAGTTATAAGTTCAAAACGAAAGTCGTACACTTGCTTGTCACGGACGAAAACACGTTTTACCAGCCAGGGAAGTTTCTTTTAATACTTAGAGAAGCACTGGAGCTACAGTACGAAATGTACAGCCTGAATACATTCTCTAGTGCTATGGCCTCTTTTCATAATATTAAAACAAAACGGTTTCTTGCTGTCATATTCCACGTAAGAATTTTGACATTTTCACATACTGTATCTGTAAAAGTGGTAGTGAATATCATTCGCCAGCTCATGCTGCCTTATTGTTAGTCTCGTCTTCTTGGTTGGTTTCTTGTTTAATTGTGACAAACATTTCTACCCTCCAGAATTAACCAATTCCCACCAAACTTGGACACAATGACCAGCCAATGACCTAGTTGCGTTCGCATGGTTTTGGTTGCTTGACAACTAATCGTTGCCCAGCAACGGTCGAAAAACCGCTTCTTTCCATGTTTTGAGATGTATAATCATATCTAATGGACGTACAACTCTGACTTCTTTAAGCTTAATCATGAGGTCATTCCCTATCGGAAGTGTGCCATCCATTTTCCTCTCACTCCTTAAGTTTTCGAGTGGCACCCCTGTGAAGATTGCCCTTAGCGTCCCTAGCAACCAGTACCAGTTTTCAAAAATGCCCTCCTAGTTCCCCAGCAGCTCGATGGAATAGAAAGAAACTTTCCATGCTTACAGACGTTGACCAGTACTACAACTTTCTACTGTACACCTGTGTGCTACATTGGCTAGGTCAGGAGTCAAAGGTCATCAAATGTGAAAACGGTGAAAATGGCTAAAATCCCGGCTATGCTCGCGTGAAATGCTAAGGATCCGAAGATTATTAAGCCATGGTCATGATTCTTGGGTGGACTGTTGCACGGGAGTACCTCCATAGAAAACTTACATTTAGTATCGAAACTCACTTCCAGCCGCTGGCAGCGCTACCTAGTAGTTGTACCTCTGGTGGGCCATTCCACCAATTTCAAGTTCCCTGGCTATACAGTGGGTGGATGGAATCTAATGAAGCTTTGGATGCTTGTAAAAGTTAATGAGTAGCACAAATGTGCTTCGTACATGCATGACCTATATCAGCCAGGTCAGGGGTCAAAGATCATAAGTCAAGAAAATACGAAAACCGGTAAAATTACGACCATGCTGGCACGAAATGCTAAGGCTCCGAAGATTATTAAGCTAGGGCCATAATTCTTGGATGTAATGTTTCACTGGAGCATCTCCATAAAGAAATGGCTTTTAGTGTTGAAACTCACTACTGGTCGCTGACAAAGCTTCGTCTTCTTTGAGCTGGCCTTCGTCACCTATCGGCTTACGAGTTTGACATTTGTTTTAGAGTATAGGTAATGGGAATTTGTTAGTCTGCTTTCATTATTTATAATAAAATATTTTTAAAATCTAAACGATTGTTAAGATCTGCTATCATTATTTATGATAAAATATTTTAAAAATCTAAACGACTGTTAAGCTGTAAGGATGGAAAATCTGCAGAAACAAGAAATGAATAAAACTCTGGAACAAGAGACCTTTTTTGATGGGAAGGGATTCAAAGTCCTATAACAGTTACTACATCCTCTCACCTACAAACATTTGTGAGTACTATTTGAAGTGTAGTAATGGACACAGAACCCTAAGCCTTCTCCTATCTCAAATGCTCTCTCGTTTCTGTGCATTACTCATCTCATGTTTCTTCATTTTTTCCATCTCTGTCCCTTAACACATAATTTTAGAGCACACCCACACAAAACACCGCCTCCCCACACACACACACCAACATCTGAAATCCATCCATCCATCCATCCATCATCCAATCCTACATTGCCCCATGAGGAGCGTAGGAACCCGGGGCTAGGCAGTTGGCCCCGACATTTAAGATGAGAGTGACCAGCCTCACTCATCCCTTTTACGTAGACTTGAAACTCCCTCCCACAGGGTGGGTTAAAGGCAGATATTAACGTTATTCAAATCTCTCTCTCTCTCTCTCTCTCTCTCTCTGAAATTCGTATAAATGTAAATATTCAGGCTAGCAGATGGTACTCCTATTTTTTTTTTTTTTTACTAGTCCACACGATAGATTTTAATACCTGTGTTGTTCTGGCCCACCGTCACCGCGCTTGCCTCTGTGCTCACTGCTTGGGTTTCATCGTTGCTCCCCACTGGCGTCGTGTTCACATCATCTGGCGGCATGAAGAAAAGAACACTTAGATATGGAAGACTCTATAGTTGTGTGTGCGTGTGAATGTGTATTGCTTAGTTATCATGAGTCAGACGCTGCCAAAGTGTGATGAATTGCCACTGATCGCTCCCTCTGGCCAAATCTGCTGAGAAGACTGTGTTATGTATACACAGCTGACAATGCCTTAACTTAGCGTAACGTCATGACAACGGGTAACACAAAGGAAACTCACTTACCTTTCCCCTAGTCAGTAGTAGTGTGGAGTCTTTGGAATTAACCTGAATTTTTGATGGTATGTTTACGAGCCTACTTCTCACATTTGGCTGGCAGCAGGGTCAAGGACACGCCTTCTCTCAAGTCTGTCTACCGTCAAAGCCAATATCTGTCTACCACATAATGCGAAGACTGTCTACCGTCAAATCCACTAACTGTATACTTACTGTCTAACATCTGCTACTGAGCCTGTCTGTCATCTAGCCTGCCTGTCATCGAGTCTGTCTGTCCTCAAGAGCCTGTCTGTCATCAAGCCTGTCTGTCACTGAGCCTGTCTGTCATCAAGTTTGTTTGTCATCGAGCCTATCTTTCACCAGGCCTGTCTGTCGCCAAGCCTGCCTGCCACCAAGCCTCTCTACAGTCCGACTACGATTCTGCTGATTGTCAAACCCCCAGTGACCCGGTGACCTGCAGTTCGTCCTCTTCACCTCCTATCTAGCTGCCAACGGGATTATAACGTCAGGTTAACCAGCAAGGAAAGAAAAAAACTATCAATATCACCTCACGCCACACTCAAAGCCTCGCATCTATATTTAAGACCATATGCTGTATAAATAAGTGGTCAGTTAGAACCATTCGTTAAATAAGTTTCAGCTATTATCTCCAAACCAGCAATCGTTATACGTGATTTTTTTTCCTTACACGATTAAATTACTGTACTTATAACAACTTCCCCGGATCATCTCTCATACTCTCGATTTTCTCTTCCTATATTCATCCAGTTGAGCACTTCATTTGTAGATATTGCATGTACAAAGAGCCTCCTTTGTTAACTATTATTGTGCATATTAGTTTACTGTACTTTTTGTTTTAAAAAATTATCTTCAATTGTATACACTTGCTTATATTTTAACTGTACTCATATATTCTCTCTAATTCATTTCTTCATGACATTTCCTTACTTCAAGAAGATTTATTTACCAGAAAATGATACACATACTACCTGAGATGAAATAAAACTGACCCAGATTGAAAGCTCACACGGCAACCTTACTCGTTTGAGAAACGAAAAGACCTATTTGCAAGAAATCATTCAATCAGCTGAGCTCCATTCATATCCAACCCCAAATAGATCTCATATTTCTCAGTCAGCTTCTCCTACGTTTTTGAATATGTCATCTCAACCTGCCACCCATCCTGCTCCCCAAACAATCATTTTGGAAGATCCATCACGTCCCCAGTTTACGAGAATGAATCATGCAATTAATGTTTATGATTTCATTAGTGATGTCCAGTCTGCTGTTACAAACAAAAGACTTACAACAGACAGTGCTAAAATCGCGTATCTGGGAAGCAGGCTAGATGATAGTTATTCCTGAGTGGGATCACTCGTCAGAAGAAAATTCTGGAGAAGTTGGCTTCCACTGATGAATGTTGTAACAAATTTGTAGATTTATTCTATAATCACACGAAAGCAGGATGTCAAATGAGTACAGATTACAGAACAGTACGAAACAGGATAAGTTCATTCTTCCCGCCATTAGAGGCAGTGCGCTACCAGCAGCAACAGGAACTGGACCTTTTCAGGCATTACGAAACAGTATTTGTGTGGAAACTGATGATATGGGAAAAACCACATTAACACTAAATAATGTAGCAACGTGTAGCACTAGTGACTGTGCTTCGTTTTATGTTGTCGATCACATGTTTGGAGCAAAAATGGCCGCCCTTTTATTCTTTCTGGTCTACTGTCTAGTACATGTAACAAAAGCAAAATTGTTTTCCTGGGAGCAGAAAAATAAACATAGTGGAGCATAAGCGACACAGAAAAACTGTACAGTTGATATGAATATTTTAGCATGGCGCCAGGTGACTACGAGACATGCCCTCTCAATTACTGACAAATCACATTTAGTACAAAATCCAGTAATAAAAATGGATAAATAAATAAATAAACTGTCAAAGAGGAAACATAAGTATGGGATGAAATGGTATGGTAATCTTGAAAGATGCAGTGTACAATAAGTGTTACAAAATTCATAACAATTTTCAGATTACGAGGCAAACAATGTGGATGACATATTTAAATAATAAAAAGTAACCTAGCATACCAACTACTAATCGCTGGTATCTAAGGCAGCTAAGAACTGATTTTGGTTAATGAATTTAAAGTATTTGTAGACTCGATTCTCGATTACACATACTAGCCTAGCCTATATAAGAAACTGCTGATTTATCTCTGGCTGCCCAGCTACTATAATACACAAAATTAAAAAGTGATAAATGGTAGCGACCATCATCCTGTTAAGAAGCGGGATTTGCTAATTAGGAAGTCTGAACGTTTCTCGATGTTCCTGATATTTTACCGTTACGACTCTGAGTTTCCAGTTAGTCTGTTCTTGTGAGCATAGTTATTTCGTAAGTTATGCATTAATTTTTGTGCTTTTTTTTCTCTACAATGTTTGCTTTATGTGATTGTTTGTTAAATTACGTAATCTAATTTAAGTTTGTATGCTAAATAATTTATAGTGTTATGTACTGTAAGAACACTGGCATGTTTTGGTTGTCTCCGAGTTGGTAACTGTGCTTTCTCTCTGGAATACACCAGAACTGTGGAGAAGTAGATCATTCTAGTAATGTAAGGCTGTATAAGGATGGGGAAGAGACTACAGCAAGTTCAGTCGGTTTTCAGTTCAGTTTGAATGTAGTGAAGTGTAGTGCTGTGTCAGTGATGTTTGTATATTTTCGGTACTTGTGAAAATAATGAAGTGTTGCTGGCAAACAGTGAAGTGTTACTGAAGTTTGTATATCATCAGTACTTGTGAAAATAGTGAACTGCTGTCAAGCATTAAGTGTACTTGCAGTTAGATAAGATTGTATAGCTCCAGTGCTCGTGAAAACAGTGTAGTAAAGTTGGAAAACATTAAGTGTAATTGTTTGGAAAATAAAGGCAGTGAACTTAAGAGGCCAGTGTTTATTTACAACGCCTCAGCTAATCTTGTGTACTGTACACCTAAAGGCTGACCATAGGAAGAACAGCTCACTGGGCAACGTCCGACCTACAGTATACTGTACTGCTGTTGGAGCCTGTGGCAGTGTGGGGTGGGGACGTAACACTGGTGTCAGGAGTGTGGATTTTTAGAAAGTGCTGCAGTGAGTTTAACCTTTGACATAGAGGCAGAACGTGTCCAGACAAGAGGCAAAGCTAGGCAGGAAGAGGCATCGATGGGTGCAATTATGAAACTACTCCAAGCACAATTACAGGCACAGAATGCAGGACAGAAAGAACTCCAAGCACAAGAAAAGAAAGAGCTCACAAACGAAATCAAAGAACAATTACAGGTACAGAATGAAGGACAGAAAGAACTCCAAAAACAATTACAGGCCCAAAATGAAGAACAGAATGAGCTTAGGAACGAAATCAAAGAACAATTGCAAGCACAGAGTGGACAACTTCAAGAGGCATCAGAGGAGCAACAGAGGGAATTACACCTGAGGATACAAGGACAGCTAGATGATTTCATGGGGAAAATGAAAGAAGAACAGCAACAGCTTAAGGAGGAATTAGATGCGAAGCTAGAGCAGCAGAAGTATGAGAGGGCAGTGCAGGTTGCTACTAGCCTCAAGGGTGCTGCAATGGAAATTCTGGGCCAGATGTCAGGAGTGGAGAGGACGCAGAAGGAGGATGCAGATTTACAACCAGTGCTAGTATGGCTGCAACGGAGTACAGTGCGATCATCTTGGGAAGAAGTTTCCAGGTTAAGCCCTGCGACCAAGAGCTACTGGAGTCACTGGGAGCTTCTTCGTTTGAACAACGGACTACTGGAGTGTCAGTGGGAGACAGCTGATGGTCTCAGCAAGTATTGGCAACTGATGGTTCTGAAGAAGATGAGGTCCGAGATCTTGGATGGGTCCCATAACTAGATCACTAGTGGGCACCTGGGAGTGAAGAAAACTCTAAGCTGGCTGCAACGGAGGCTCTACTGGATTGGCATGCATCAGGATGTTGAAGAGTGGTGTCGGGCCTCTGATGTGTCCTGTGCCAAGAAGGGACCCAAGGAACGTGGTTGCGCCCGTCTTCAGCTGTACCAAGTGCGTGCACCAATGGAAAGAGTCGTGATGGACATTACTGGACCTTTGCCACTAACTGAAAGAGGAAACCGGTATATATGTGTCACCATGGACTACTTCACGAAGTGGCCAGAAGCCTATGCCATCGCTAATCAAGAGGCCACAACTGTTGCTCAGGTATTGGTTGATCAGTATTTCTGTCGTTTTGGGATGCCACAAGAGCTACATTCAGACCAGGGTAGAAACTTCGAGTCTGTTGTGTTCTGTGAGTGATGCAAGTTATTGGGGATCAAGAAGACCAGGATGACCCCATTAAGGCTGCAGTTAGATGGGATGGTGGAGAAATTCAACTGGACCCTGAGACAAGAACTGGCCAAGTACTGCGTAGATGGACAAACGGTATGAGAACAGAAATTACCTGCATTGCTGATGGCATATCGGTCTGCATCTCATGAGTCTACCGGCTACACACCTGTTAAACCGATGTTGGCCACGAGTTACGTTTACCAGTTGACTTGTTAATGGGAAGACCACCTGGTGAAGGGCTGCCTACAGACACCTTCAGCAATGCGAAGTATCTCCAGGAAAGGCTGGCTGAGGTACATCATCAAGTGCGAGGAGCTCTCAAGTTTTCAGGAGAAGTGATGAAGTGCAAGTACGATGCCAAGGCAAGTAAGGTAGGCTTCAAGGATGGTGACCAAGTTTGGTTACACAATCCTCAGCAAAAGAAGGGACAGACACGAAAGCTGCAAAGCCCGTGCGAAGGGCCTTACACTGTGTTGGATCGCCTATCAGACGTAACATATCGGATTCGGGGAAGCAGGAAGTCTCGCCCAAAGGTGGTATACGTGAATCGCCTGTGGCAGTAACATGGGCCTGGACAGTACAGCTGGGACATCTCCGAGGAATTGTGCACTCCCGCAGACGAGGATGTTGAGGAGGACCAAGGAGCTGAAGTGCAAGAGGATGGTGACATTTTCCCAAGAGAAGAAGCGAATCAAGAAGAGGACCAAGACCTTCCAGGAGTGGACTGTGTGGAGGAGCAAGGACGTCGTCTAAAGTGGCATAGAAGAAGACATAATGAGTTGAAGGATTATTTTGTGTATAGTTAGATGTTTCATTAGGAATAAGGTTTATGTTTGTATATGTTGCGTAGTTTTGTCGGGACAACAAGGAACTAGGGAGGGGATGGTGTTAAGAAGTGGGATTTGCTAGTTAGGAAGTCTGGACATTTCTCGAAGTTCATGGTGTTTTACTGTTATGACTCTAAGTTGCCAGTTAGCCTGTCATTGTGAGCATAGTTATTTCGTAAGCTATGCATTTAATTTTTGTGCTCTTTTTCTCTACAATGTTTGTTTTATGTGATTGTTTGTTAAATTATGTAATCTAATTCAAGATTGTATGCTAAATAATTTATAGTGTTATGTATTGTAAGAGAACTGGCATTTTTGGTTGTCTCCGAGTTGGTAACTGTGCTCTCTCTCTGGAATAAACCAGAACTGTGGAGAAGTAGATCATTCTAGTAATGTAAGGCTGTATAAGGATGGGGAAGAGACTAGAACAAGTTCAGTCGCTTTTCAGTTCAGTTTGAATGTAGTGCAGTGTAGCGCAGTGTCAGCTAAGTTTGTATATTTTCGGTACTTGTGAAAATAATGAAGTGTTGCTGGCAAACAGGGGAGGGGTACTGAAGTTTGTATATCATCAGTACTTGTGAAAATAGTGAACTGCTGTCAAGCATTAAGTGTACTTGCAGTTAGTAAAGTTTGTATAGCTCCAGTGCTTGTGAAAACAGTGTAGTAAAGTTGGAAAACATTAAGTGTAATTATTTGGAAAATAAAGGCAGTGAACTTAAGAGGCCAGTGTTTATTTACAACGCCTTAGCTGATCTTGTGTACTGTACACCTAAAGGCTGACCACAGGAAGAACAGCTCACTGGGCAACGTCCATCCAATACCGTATTACTGCTGTTGGAGCCTGTGGCAGTGTGGGGTGGGGATGTAACATTCCATTCACTTGATGTGGTGCTGACTACTTCTTCCTTTACCTATATCATTCTTTCCTGTGTCTGCCCTCCTACAGTATCTTCCTATTTATCCCATCCTTCCTGTCACTTTTCTTACTCTTCTTTCTACTTCAAGTGGCTCTACACTGAGTGACAAGCCTGATAATTTCCTGTAACACTGGAAATCATTTACAACATGGGGTGGTAACCGTATAACTCAATAACAGGGTAATGTAGAGTCACCTTTGCGCCCTTGCCAACAGGGTGGAGAGACGCAAATGTGGCTACCATCTGGGAAACAAACATCCATACAATTCCCCGCGCCTCACAGTGGCGAGGTGCTGTCTGCTGCAGCAAAAAATCGATTCATTGCACGGGACGGCCTTGCAAGGGTCGTATGCTTCATTGCAGTTGATAGATCTGCTCGGCCAAACAGACCGGGGTTACTCAACAGCAAAGCTGAAACACTGCAGTCATGTCAAGATTTTAATATTCCTGAATATTCGTTTAATTACCAAAATGCAACTCAAATGATGTACCCTTGCAGTTCGTATGTGAAAGTGGCTTGTAGGTTTGTTGAATAAAAATAGCTCTAACTAAGGTGAACAGCACAATGCAAGTTTTTACCTATCATAATGTCACTTTGAGGAAAACCTGTGGAAGTATTATGAAAACAAAAACATGAAACTTCACTGTTGTATAGTGAGTGACAATTAAACAGATGGTATTCCCTTGTACAAGGGAAAGGGGAAAATGAAGTGCGTGGTAATCATAGGGGCATTTGTCTTCTTAGTATAATAGGAAAAGTATATGGCAGGATACTTATTGACAGAGTTAGGGAAATAACAGAGGAATTAGTTGGAGAGTAACATGGAGGCTTTAGGAAGTGAAGAGGTTGTGTAGATCAGATATTCATTCTTACATATTTAGTGGAAAAGTTTTTAGAGAAGGGAAAGAAGTTGAATGCGGCCTTCATGGATTTGGAGAAAGCATATGACAGGGTGGATAGACAAGGATTGTGGAAATTACTAAGAATATATGGAGTAGATGGGAAGTTGCTGAATGCTATGAAGAGTATTTCTGAGGGTGCTAAGGCTGCAGTGCATGTTGATAGTGAACTGGGTGAATTTTTCTATTTGAAGGTTGGGGTGAAACAGGGATGTGTCATGTCGCCATGGTTGTTCAATCTGTACATGGATGGGATAATAAAAGAGGTACAAGGTAGGGTAGTGGATGTTGGAGTGGCCCTGGTGAGAGAGGGTAGTGTTTGGAAACTCCCTGTACTGTTGTTTGCAGATGATACCGTGTTGTTAAGTGAAGACGAAGTGGAGCTGCAAGGCTTGGTGGATGAGTTTGGGAGAGTGTGTAAGAAACGGAATCTAAAGGTGAATGTAGGAAAGAGTAAAGTGATGGTCTTTAAGAGAGGTGAAGTCAGTGAATGTAGTGAGGTTGGATGATGAGGAAATGGAAAATGTGAGTACGTTTAAGTACTTGGGTAGTATGATGAGTAAGAATGTAAGTTTCGAGGGTGAAGTGCTTGAAAGGGTACAACAAGGAAGAAAGGTTGCTGGTTCCTTGAAAGCAGTGATAAGAAACAGGGAAGTGAGCATGGAAGTGAAAAAGTTACTACATGACAGTATTGTTGATACCAACTCTAACGTATGGTAGTGAACGTTGGACGTTGTTGGAGGGACACAAGTCAAGAGTGAGAGCAGTGGAAATGAGTTATTTAAGAGGAGCCTGTGGAGTCACATGGAGAGACAGGCTGACAAATGAGGATGTAAAGGAGCGTTGTGGTGTTGATGTGGATGTGATAGGAAGCGTTATGAGAAACACATTGAGGTGGTTTGGCAATGTGGAGAGGATGAAGGGTGAGAGACTGACGAGGAGAGTGTATGTGAGTGAGGTGGAGCGGGAGAGAGGGAGGGGGAGACCGAGGAAGAGACGGAGGGATGGAGTGGAGAGGTATATGAGAGAGGAGGGTGTGAGTTGGGAACAGGGCAGTGAAATGGCGGGGGACAGGGCGACGTGGAGGGGATTTGTTTGTGGCCATCCCGTATGGGATTAATGTCCCGGTCACACTGCAGGTACGACTTGTTGCAAACCTGAAAATCGCGACACAAGTCCCCGACCACGGAGGTCTCCGAGCAGTCGTGCCACCGATCGGCTACTGGTGGTCATCCAGTGTCCGTCCAGCGTCCGTCCAGTGGGCGGCCGAACGGCGACCATGGCCAGGTACACACTGGTCAAGACACTGACGGGTAGCCGGCCGGTTGTCGGCAGGCCGCTGACAAACGGCGGCCGGTTCGCATCCTGTCGCAATTTAGACCGTGACGTCTAGGCCGTCACTAGACCGACACCAGCCGCGGATTGGCTGGCGGCTGGTCTCGGTCCAGCCCACCACATGTCGCTCGACCAATCGCCGGCTGGACGGCGGCCGGACTTCAACCACCACCCCGGACAGGAGGCTTGTGGACGGCAGCCACCGCAGTCCAGCCGTCGCCTTGACAGAGTGCGGATTGCCACTGCACAGAGTGGGTGGCGACTGGCCTTCATCCGGATGGCAACCACAGCTTAAAAATCAGGTGTTGCTAACCAGTCACAGTCCATAAGCCAGTCAGACGCAGTCCAGCCTCCCACCGGGCGTCTTCCGTGCCACGACATCGGCGGTTGAGGGGAGGTTTTTCGTCTATCTATCTATCTATATACCTAGGCTGCTTCCCCCATGGAAAGGGAGGTAGCCAAAACAGGACGACACACTCCCCATTTACTCATCCATTCAAACACAGTCAATCGCATCTTAGACCCAAACGGGAGAAGGGACAGATCCTCACCGCACCACACCACACATGGGTCAACTGTGCAGTGCAATCAGTGACATCCGCAGCAGGGCCCGACAGCAGAGCTGGTTTACCCCTGCCACATCATAATAGACCCATCCCCTTACTCGCACCTGACCTGACTTGCTAATCAGACCAAATGCATTCACAATTTCTCTCCATTTATTTCTGTCACGCACAGCCACTCTTCCTTGCTCAACAGACATCCCTCTCGCATTCAGCGCTCTCTTCACACTGTCCATCCATCCTATTCGTGGTCTCCCTCTCAGCCTTACACCTCTCACATCAGATCTAGTTATCTTTTTCACCAATCGCTCATTACCCATTCTCTCCATATGCCCAAACCATCGCAACACCCTCTGCTCAACTCTGCCAGCCATCTCACGAACAACGCCAGTTCTCCTTCACACTTCATCATTTCGCACTCGATCCATGCGCGTCACTCCACACATACTCCTCAGACACCTCATCTCCATTACATTCAAACTTTTCCTCTCTGCTACACCCATATTCCATGTTTCAGCCCCATATAACTCAGTCGGTACCACAGCACCCTCATACAGCCTTCTCTTTACATCCATTCTAAGTGAACGACATCTAAACACTTTTTTCATTCCTCCTAGCACCTTTCCTAATTCATTCATTCTAAATTTCACTTCTGCATCTATTCTTCCATCCATAGCAACATGCGACCCTAAATATTTAAAACACTCCACCTCCTCAAGCAACTCACCATTCAAAACTATATTCATCCCCCTACCATCTACCAACCTCGTACACTTCATCACTTTACTCTTATTCTCATTTACTTTCAATTTCCTCCTTTCACACACTCTTCCAAACTCCTCTACCAAATGTCTTAATCTCTCCTCTGAATCAGTCACCAGTGCAGTATCATCTGCAAACAGCAGCTGCTTAAGATTCCACTCTCCACCATCGACATTGACCAGACTTAGACTTCCACCTAAAACACTTGCATTTACCTCTCTTACAACACCATCCATATAAATATTAAACAACCAAGGCGACATCACACATCCCTGTCGCAACCCCACTCTCACGAGAAACCAATCACTCACAGCACTTCCCACTCTTACACACGCTCTACTATTTAGATGAAAACTTTTCACTCCTTTTAGTAACCTACCATCAAGTCCATACAATCTTAAAACAGTCCACAAAGCCTCCCTATCAATTCTGTCATACGCTTTCTCTAAATCCATGAATGCCCAAAACACATCCTTGCCTTACGCTAAATACTTTTCACACACTTGTCTCACAGCAAACACCTGATCCACGCATTCCCTCCCTTTCCTAAAGCCACACTGCTCATCACCAATTACTCCCTCTGTACCCTCTCTAACTCTCATAATTAACACTCTACCATACACCTTACCTACAACACTCAACAGACTTATACCCCTAAAGCTAGTACATTCATACTTATCACCCTTGCCTTTATACAACGGGACCACACAAGCACTTGCCCAGTCAATTGGCACCATACATTTCACAAAGCACACATTCAACAATCTTACTAACCAGTCAACAATAGTCACTCCACCACTCTTCAGGCATTCAACAGCACACCCATCCATACCTGCAGCTTTCCCTGTTTTCATCTCCTTTACTGCCTTCTCCACTTCCTCCTTCGTGATCAAAGAATCATTCAACTCTCCCAACACATTTATTCCTTGCACCCTTCCATCTGCCACAATCTCAGCTACCCTTTCCTCCTCTACATTTAACAATCTTTCAAAATACTCTGCCCATCTCTTCCTTACTGCATCAGTCTCAAAATAACATCCTTCCATCCTCTGCTTTTACTCGCTCTTCCTTCCCCGACTCTCCCTTTCGCACCCTTTTCACCTCCTTCCAAAACATTTTCTTATTCTGTTGAAAATACTCTGTCAGCCGCCTACCCCACCTCTCATCTGCTGCCACTTTAGCATCACGCACAGCTCTTCTCGCCCTATTCATCCTTTCCTTATACCTCTCATATGACACCTCATCCTTCCTCTGCAGCCACACTTCATATGCACGTCTCTTCTCTGCCACAGCCATACTTACTTCCTCGCACCACTATTCACTTCCTTTTCTTACACCACCACCCACACGTCTCACACCACACACCTCTTCTGCATGCCCCACCACAGCACTCTTAAACAACTGCCATTCCTCCTCCACACTGCCATTTTCCTGATCTTTCAAGCGTTCCACTCATCTTTCAATTTCTCCTGATACTCTATCATTTTCTCTCTTTTATCCAACTCACTCACTTTCAAAACCTCCCTGCCACACCTAACCCTCCTAGCTCTCACCCATCTCATACCTACTCTTAACTTTCCCTCCACCAGGTAGTGGTCAGACATACCTCCACCTTCCCCTCTCAGAACTCTCACATCTAACAATCTTCCTATTACATTCCTAGACACAACCACATAGTCCATCAAAGCTCTTTCAACAACCCTTCCACCCTCCTGTCTCACCCATGTATACTTATAAATATCTTTCTTCTCAAACAGCGTATTTCCAATCACCATCTCTCGCTCAACACACATCCCTATCATTCGTTCCCCATTTTCATTTCTTCCAGGCACACCATGCATACCAACTACGCCTTCAACTGCTACATTTCCCACTCTAGCATTCAGATCTCCCATCTTTACCACATTCACATTCGCTCCAAAACTCTGCAGACACTCATCAACATCATTCCAGAAAGACTCCCTCTCTTCTTCATCCCTTTCACTACCAGGCCCATATGCACTCACAAACACCCACAACTCCCGTTCAAATTTCGCTTTCACCCACATCAGTCTCGATGACACCTCCTTCCATTCAATCACACACTGCTGTACTTCCGGACTCACTAACAAGGCCACACCTTCTCTCGTCCTTCCTCTATCTACACCAGACAATTTTCCAGTCACACTTCCAAACATAGACTCACCCTTCCCTTTCATCTTCGTTTCACTCAAAGCTAACACATCCAACTTTCTTCTCACAAACATTCTCCCAATCTCCTTCCTTTTAGCCTCGATCGTCCACGCACATTCATAGACCCAATCTTCAGGGTACGGGGATAACTCCATCCCTCATCCCTTTCTCTGGCCTGTCTCTTTTTAGGAACTAAAAAAAACAGGGGAGGGGGTCCCTAGTCCCCTCACCCTGCCCCTTTTAGTCGCCTTTTACGACACTCAGGGAATACGGTGGCAGTATTCTTCCTAACACAACCTGGCCGCAGAGTAGTAGTACCACCCCATAGTGCGGCCAGATTGTGTCCCCCCTCTTGCAGCACGAAAAACCTCGCGACGATTTTTTGGTCGCCATGGCGGCCTGCGGCTAGACCGAGACATATGAAGACCAGTCGTAAACCTCACCAAAACCACCCACGACTTGCAGGTCGAGGGTGGTTTGCGATAAGTCGTACCCGCAGTGTGACTGGGGCCAAAGGCGTCTGGCAACAGATAGTTAGATAGACAGATAGTATATCACTTCATCACAACTGCAGTATGCTGCCAGTAGTTAACATTTCTGCCAAAATTGGTACTAATCGTGGCACTAGTTATCATGCAAGCAATTCACACCTCATCTATAACACATTGTAGTCGGCCATTGCAATACAGAAAAAGTAAAGGATGATAATGGTGTTTAGCTATTTATTTTATTATGTTTCATATCAATATAAGCTCACCTATTCTCTGCTTTCACTGCGTTTTCGTGATTTCTGCTTTCGTATTTTCATTCTCTGTCCTTCTATATCTTCATTATGCCTTCCGACCTCCCATGTATTTTCCGGCCTTCAATGCATTACTGTGTCCTCAGCAGGGTACTTTAGTTGCCTTTCCCCATCTTGTCTTTGCATAACGGGCTTCGCTTCTTTTCCTGACTTCATGAAATCGACTTAATATCTCCCGTACTGTGTTGCTCTACTTTCTTTGTGCTTCTATATCTTCAGAGCCTTTCAAGCTTTCCTACTTTCACTCTTCTTGTCCACTTTCATTCCTTCTCTGTATTTATCTATCTTCATCATGCTCCGCTTCTTCCACTGTATTTAAATTCCTTCACTGTGCTTCACGTCCTTCACTGGGCTTCCCTTACAGTAACATTATTTAAGTACAGTTGCTGGCAGTGTCAGTGGATATTAATGATTTATGGTAAGGCTACTGTAGTAAAAACAATTTCCAGATAATTACCCACGAAATCAGACAAAAATGAAGTGGAAATAAGAGAGAGAGAGAGAGAGAGAGAGAGAGTTAAAGCCACGTACAGTGATACTTGTGGTTGATGTGACTCCAAGGTCTAGTACCCTATAAAAATAATATTTGTATGAACGTGTGTGATCTCTCTCTCTCTCTCTCTCTCTCTCTCTCTCTCTCTCTCTCTCTCTCTCCACATAACAAACCTTACTTTTGCAACATATACCAAAATATTTCCCCACTTTATAGGGTGTGTGGGGTGGGGGTGAGTCTGCCCCAGCTACACCCTAGGAAGTACGCCAAAGGGAGAAGGGAATTCAGAATACATACAGCATTTAAACCTAACCTCACAGAATCTCTAGGTCATGGGACGGGTACTCAGAGTCAAGGGGCTGGCGGTAAGGGTCAAAGGACTGGTACTAAATATCCAGGAGTTGGTATTCAGAGTCAAGCGGCTGCTACTCAGGGTCAAGAGGCTAGCATTCGAAGTCAGGCGTTTACTGTCCAGGATCAATTGACGACCACAATAGCTGAGCAAAGATGAAATTAGGCAGTAAATGCGCCAGTTACTGTATGCTTCCTTGATCATAACTTCTGAAGGAACTTATTATTTCATGACCCCTCCCTCCATCTCAGCAAGAAATAAATCTTGAAAACGTACATAAGACCGGTCAAGTCATCACCTGAGAGAACATCCAGACAGGGGTAGACACGAGAATGGTACTCGGGATTGTCAAGGATTTTTCACTGTTGTCCAATCCTTTTGAAAATTAATTCTGTATGGTCAAAAACATTAGAGAAATGTGAATTATTAAAACTTAAGCTCTCTCCTCTTTTCCTGGCCCAACCACTCCAATCCAAATTTTGCGTATATAGAAAAGATTAACTAACTAATTAATCAATTAAATAATTCTCACAGTTCCTCAAAATCAGCCAAATCACATATCCCATGCTCTCATTCTCATCAGTCCATGGTTATTGTCCAGTGCAATGAGTCACGAGAGAAGGAGCAGTTTTTAACATTATGTTTGTGAATCAATACTATTCATATGATTTAATTTTGTAGTAGTGGTTGTTGTTGTAACCTCAGATTCTCTCAATGTAAAATGAACAGAAAGCAGGCTGAAGTCGCCCCCCCCCTCCTGCAACCTACAATTCCTCTTTCATGGGATCGGGAGGGAGGTGAAATTGTTCCCGTAACCATGCAGCAGAACCACCCAACTACGTTAGTGCCACCGCGCAAAGGCACCCCTCGAGCTCCTATACTTTCTGTAGTTTTCCAGAAACCAGTGTGAGTTTATATAATCACAAAATATACAGGACCTAATAGCGATAATTATCACAGCTTCCACCACATTCACTCAGCGACAGAACCCCATCATTTTATCTCATTTCCTGGTAGATAAACATTCTTCCTGTCACCTGTCACTCACTACCCTTGTTGATAGCATATCTGATAAAGATTAGGTCAAGTGGAGTATTCTATATAATCTACTTGAAGAAAGAGAGAAAAAGACCATTCCAACCCATCTCTTCATTATTTGAGTCCTCTATCTCTACCTTATTTTCACCCCCTCATGTAAGTTCCAGTTACCCTTCCCATGCTCCCCCCAACTTCCCTTGTCTGCTTTCACTTTTCTTGCTCACGACCCATTGGCCAGAAACAATGAGCGTTAGCTTGTCAGGACTGCAATTATTACAATTATGTAACTACAAACAATATGTAACAATTATATAACGACAAACGATTGCATTATATTACACTTGTTACAATTATGTAACTACAAACGATATGTAGCAATTATGTAACGACAAACGATTGCATTATATTACACTTCCTACAATTATGTAATGACAAACAATATGTAACAATTATGTAACAGTTGCATTAACAAGATGTAACTTTTATGTAACTTTAACTACAATTATAAGGCCAACACAATTATGTAACAGTTGCATTAACAAAATGTAACTACAATTATAAGGCCAACACAATTATGCATTACCACAATATTATGTAACAATTCATAAAATATTATAATTATGTATTACTACAATGTTACTACAATGCAACAATTACATTACAATTATGTAACAATTCACAATGTTACAATTATGTATTACCACAATGTTACTACAATATTATGTAAAGTCATACAATTATACCACAATTCTGTATTACCAGAATCATCATACAAGTTAGGTGAAATATTAGACATTACTAAAGGGATAACTCAATATGTAATGTAATAACCTAGCAGTATTACCATTGCACAATTATATGCGTATGTCTGTTATACATACACGTCTTACAAAATGTAATACAACAACCATCGCATTTATTCAAATATGTAAACAACTTGTTTAAAATGTAATATTACTAGATCATTTCAATTTACTATGAATATTGTATGTGTATAATATTATAATCAATATTATGTACTAATAGATTAGCATATGTCAATGATGATTGCTGTCGGAGGACCTTCAGCGGCGTGGCCGAGCAATGTCAGGACTCCATATTATAATTACAAATCATAATAGATAGATAGATAAATAGATAGACAGAGCTCCAGGCAAGCCTGGGAAAGGGAAATGATCTTGCAAGTTAACTGAGGAAATGTTGACAATACATAGGAAGTAGCAAGTCAGGGGATAATGTAGGTAGTGTGTCAGAGAGATAGCATATGAACAAAGCTTAGTGACCATACACACACATACACACATACTCACACACAGGTTTCTAGAACTTTCCAACCACAGTGTAACACACATGACACGACCCCTGCTTCACCAGAATTTAGGAAGCAGAGGGCAGAAGGAGACAGGCCATAGAACCGGCAGGTAGCAGGGAGAACGAGCCTAGCAACATGGGCGAGAGGGAAGAGAGAGAGGGAGAGAGAGCGAGACTGGGAGGTAGCTAGCGCGTGTGTGAGAGACTTTGTTAATATTTCCAAGACAAATAAAAATAGTCCCATACTATTCTTTACCTCTCCTGTCATTGCATGACAAATGTGAACGAAGATTATCTACTTACAAAGCTACTCACGTATAACAACCGCTCGTCCACAAGTTAAATATATATATATATAACTGACCTACAAAACTTCTCTACAAGTCTATACAAAGTCTTTTATGACAAGCTTACTGTCACTAAGCTCAGCGTCGTTATTTCATCTGTACAGAGCTTAACACAAGTATCGCCTGTCTTCGTTTCAGTATCTTACTACGTCTTTTACCAGTGACAACTAATATTTACAACAACAACGACAAAACAACCACTACTACTTCTACTACTACTACTACTACTACTAAGAAGAAGTAGAGTACCATGAAAACAACTTCTGCTGCTGCTGCTGCAGCTGCTACTACTTCTACTACAACTGCGACAAATGATGATGATGATGATGATGATGATGATGATGGTATTATTAATAATAATAATTATGATAATAATAATACCTAGCTACCTATTTACATATTGTGTAGCCACTAAAAGAAAGCTTCGCCATAACTATTTATGGTATGTATGGTATGAAATTTTGGCATCATAAACAAGTCTGTGACCTTTAAGAGTAGTTCAAGGTCATTCATATTTGGAACATATACTTATATTAACCTCAAGTAGCTTCTTGTGTAGAAGAATTAGTGAAGCATGAGTACATTTTACAATTGTCTCAATAACTGGCTAACTATATGCTTAGCTGTAACCATATTCCTTCCAGATAATAAGACGGACCACAGCTATATTTTTGTACAGCTACAGCTTTACAGCTTTGTGCTTTCTCTAAAACCCGTTACAAAGAAAACACAGAGCAGACTTGAATTCGGTACTTCCCACTAGGCTAAACAGCAAAATATTCAGCCATAATTATCAGCAAACTTTTTTGATCATAGGATTTTCAACCAAATATCTTTATCTCAATTAGTTTCTGAGATATTTAAATTTCAGATATGCAATTTTTGCACCATAAATGAGTATATGACCTTCAAAAATAGGTCAAGGTAATTTATATTTGGCACAAGTACTTGCGTTACTGTAGGGTACCTTCCTGTATAATGTTATCAAGATCTAAATAAAAGAAATTGCAAGGAAAAATAATAATAATACATACCCAAACAATAAACTTCTCCATATATATGGCGAAGCTTAATAATAATAATAATAATAATAATAATAATAATAATAATAATAATAATGATTACCAATATTATGTTTTCAGAATTCACTGCAGAGAAAGATATAATCCATGGTTGTCTTGTAAATTCTCTCTCTCTCTCTCTCTCTCTCTCTCTCTCTCTCTCTCTCTCTCTCTCTCTCTCTCTCTCTCTCTCTCTCTCTCAATCTATCGCACTCCCATCCGTAAGAGTTGAATCATATGAGGAAGGACCCTCTTTATCGCCTGGAATCACACCTGAAGGAAGATGTAACCTCACTCTGCTGCTGCGAGTTGAGTTCTGACTTATACTTTGATTGCATCCTTGATTATTTTTACACACTCATTACTGGTGATGATACATACTAGTGTGAATCTTGTATGCGAATTTTAGCGATGGTAGTGGAGTCTATGAGATACATGTTACACGGCAACAAACAAACTTGTATGTGGGCAGAGGAGATGAGGCGCTTATCCTTGGTGCATGTGAACCTTGCCATCATCCGGGTATTTTTTATGCAAGGACGAAGGAAACAATGGTTGGAAGCCCACTAGATTCTTCCCTCCAAGCCAAAATAAAAACAAAAGAACAGAGAGCCAAATTCAAGATCCGTTCACTTTGAGATACCTGTACACATTGCGTTTAAATAACTGGAGGTCATCACCAATAGAAAGTCCAGATAGTGGAAGATATTGTATTTCCAGAGTTAACCTGCTGCAAACGTGAAGGACTGGGAGTAACGACTATCTCTTGCATTAGAGAGCTGGACAGAAATAGGATGAGAGTTTGTTGCTAGACGGGTGCTACGTGCCCGCCGTAATGGTGAAGATATGCAGGCAGGCAGTTCAGAGGAGCAGACACCATTGAAGGGGCGTAAAAGAGTAATAGATGCAACAGTGTGTCGAAGGGACAGACATTGAAGGGAGCCAGTAAGAGGAGGAAAGTTAATGAGATGAAAAGTCTGACTGCACCTTGTTGAGAAGAGCTGTATGTGGGGAGCCGCCCCACACATGAGAGTTGTGCTTTACACGGGGGCGAATAAAACCCCTGTATAAAGTAAACAACTGTGCAGGGGTAAAGAGGACACGGAGTCGGCTGTGCCACTACGCCATCCTGACCGAATCCTGAATTCCTAAGGACTTTGTGTATAATTCATGAATATAATCCACAAAACCTTACTGCAGTTTGCTTCAAGCCTTAAGACAGACTGAACCAGCGAAACATAACATTTGATCAAAACCAACCACTGCACTGTTTTCCCATTGGTAAATCCTGACTCCGTACATGGACCTACTCTATATTTTTCCATGTACCTATTTCCCTACCTGGATCTATTTTACCCATTGGCTCTGTGTTCCTCCTTAGACCTATTTTTCAAGTGCTATATTCTCTATGAACTTATTTTCCCAAATGGACATTTTTCAACCATCATCTTATTCATCCAATGGACATGTTTCCCCACTACCCGTACACCCACCGACCCTATCCACCCTCAGACCCACCGACCCTCCCTACCCACTCGCTCACCCACCGATCCACCCATCCACTCATCCAGCTCACTTACACACAGACCTCTCCCATCCGCCTCTCCCACCTACCCCACCCCATCACAACCACCCACTCATTCACCCACCCACCTCACTTACCATGTCCACTAACCCCATCCATCCGTCCATCACGTTTCCCTCTCAGGCATCGAGTTCAGCCATGGTTACTTGTAAGTTACACACACACACACACACACACACACACACACACACACACACACACACACACACACACACACACACAGCTGCTGTTACAGTAGAGATCAACCTCCCAGTTCCATCTTGATGTATGTGTATATGTGCTTTATACTGCGGTACTGGAGCCTTCCTTTTACAATTCTCGTCTGTAACTGTAATTGTCACCGCAAGTCATTAAATTTTTAATCAATTTTCCTATGTGTCTGAGTCTGGGCATAGGCTCAACGGTCTTTTCCCTGTGGCCCAGCTGTCCTCTTACACGTCATACACGTCATACTTTAACACTTCTTATTATATCCACCATACATATCGAATACAATAATACATGCTAGGGCTGTCTGATGTCTCGGACTGGTGCACTGGTATTTGCGGCGGTGTTTTTATGTCATATCGATGAATCTTGTGGAAAATCAATGATGTCTGTATTTATGAAATTCAGTTCATTTATAACTGAGTCCTCAGTTACAAGACACATGGTCCCCATCATCAGCTGGTTGTCACTTTGTTATTATCGTCGGTGGTGAATGTAACAACGTGTAACGGACAGCAATATCAATAGGTGGCTTTCGGTATTAGTTGAATGAATACCAGCTACGTCTGAAAGTGAAGGGTGGCTGCAAGTTTTATAACCAGCCGTATGAACTTTTACCAGCCTATTAACAAAAGGCTGTAGCCACAAATACACAGTATCGGTCCAAGTTGAGAGTCTCGCACTTCTGCTCCTTCATACAGATACCTGATCTTTTTCTGTTGGTAATCCTATTGTTGGAAGAGAATTAATATTGACCAAGTATTCCCTAATTATCAAGACAATTGCAAAGGAAAAGCTGGAGTATACTGGGAGGCCTTTCAAAAGAACTACCACAAAATTATTCAGAATATCATCATCATCATCATCATCATCATCATCATCATCATCATCATCATCATCACCATCACTCTCATCATCATTATCATCATCATAACCCTGTGTCTCAGTACAACAAGGGGTGGAAGGTGTCCAGAAACAGAAAAAAAAAATGAAATTAAGATATAGAGCTTTAAACGGACTGCCAATGATAAGGCTTCATATCCATTCTCTCGACATTCATATATTTGAAGTGCTTAGTTCAACCTCACAGTCCTAATGATTCACTCACACACATACACACACACACACACACACACACACACACACACACACACACACACACACACACACACACACACACAAAGGACTTCTTAATGTCTGTCGGGCAAATATCATTCAGTGGCTACTAATATTCTCTTATGTAGTGCTCTTGTAATCTCTGAAATCAAACCTCTATTCAGTATTAGAGGAGTCTTCACGGCATCATACACTTTATTTCCATGGTGTTCGCCTCTCTCCACTTTCCTAACAAATTATCCTACCTTATCTACCACTGTGTTTAACTCTTCCACCAGCTGTAATCCCTAACAAAATGTCCTCTCTTATCTACTACTGTGCTTAACTCTTTCACTAATTCCAGTCTCTCTCCCCTCATTAAAACATTACACGTTGACTTCCCTTTTCTCTCAACAACGATTACTGTACATCTTTACCTTTATATTTAGGCCTCGTTGCTTACACATTCACAGGTAATAAATGCCCCATTCACTCTCAGCAAACAACACAGGCTACGAGTATTGCACCGTTCATCTCCAGCATCACTCCCACCTCAGCAACCCCTTCTTTGACCGTAGTCTTAATTTCATGAATATATACTGTACATGAAGGAGCTTTCAGAGTGTGCAATACCAGCACCCGTCAGTCAGTAAGGACAGAATTATAGACTATGACTTGTGACCTTGATCTGCCACCAATTGCTCTCAAACTAGAATACTTCATGATTGACCTTTAACCGTTCCACTAAATTTTGTTCAGATCGGATCGGAACTGTTTAAAGTCTCGTTGTCCGAAACCTTGACCTTTGATCGTTCCTCATGACCTTAATCTTTGAAATTTTCCCCTGACCCTGACCTTTCAACTTTCCTTGTAACCTAGTCCTTTGGACGACTGCTCTCAACACTAATTCCCTTTATCATTGCCTTACCTAGGACTCTTCCTCAAACTTTGGTCGAAATTAAATAAAAAAATTTTTTGTCGATCTTACCATGTGACCTCAACCTTTGACTTATTTTTCTAAAACCATTAGGTCATCCCCATAGCTGGTCCTCAGCGCTGCCACTAAGGTTGTTCCATATCAGATCAAGATTATTTTAAGCATTTTGTTCACACTCAGACCCATAGGTCAAACTTTGACCTTGTCCTGTGACATTGACCTTTGACTGAATGTCTCAAAATTGAATTCCTTCATTCTTGTCCTACCCTCAACACTTCCATCCAGTTTGGTCCAATTTCATGTTTAAGCTGACCTCGCTAGATCAAAATTTGACAGCCCTGCGACCTTGACCTTTAACCTGTTGTTCTAAGATACGACAGGTCAATCCACTGGCAGAACCTCAACCATTCCACCTAGTTTGGTTACAGTCAAATGAAACTTGAGTTAATTTTCACACATACACACACAGACACACAAACACAGACACACACACACACACACACACACACACACACACACACACACACACACACACACACACACACACAAATACCGATCAAAACATAACACCCGCCCATGTTTTGCGAGTGCGGGTGTAATGGATAATCAAGAAGATAATATCCACCAGTCATTCTCTCCAATGTTAATTATCAAATCACTCCATCACTGTACTCGTTCTCTTCCACGTGCCTCGCTTCAGTCACAAAATCCCATTATATTATTCAGTAGTTACCATTTGACGCTATACATACATAATACTCTTATCCTTCCCAGAACACTCTGTAATGCATCTTTCGGATCCACATATACCATCATTAATTTGATTCGCTTTTCTTTGCTAGTGGTAACTACTCAATGTTTGTTGAACTTTGTAAATTTTATATCAAAAATATTTTTCGTTCTTTCATAACATGTTCCAAAATACTAGGGTTTAAAGCTTTTTCATACATTAGTATTTTCACTGAAAATCATTATCAGTTTTATCAAGAACAACAGAGATGTTAACTCACCCATCGTCACCAAGACCATCATCACAACCGTCTCTAAGAAAAGTCTGCGCCTTATCATTTTCGCAACAATCGCAGAACTTAGTCTCTTTAGCAAAACGTCACAAATGTTGAACCAATTGCCAAATTACGTGGAGCAGAACTAGTGCATCCCAAGTCTGTCTGACCAGTAGTAAATGTACCCTGTCCTCTTGCCCGTCACTCGGTTATCGTTATATGATACACTTCAGTAGCCACTTGGTGTTGTGGGGTCCGATAGTGAAATACTGATTATGAAGTGCATAGATGGGTGAGTACTGTGCGTCTGCTGCCACCATGCACTCGACTCAGGTATTTCTTCACCCGTATTGGGCTGGTAGGTAATATGGCTAGATAACTCACTGATCACAATACTAAAAGGCATATGGGCCTGATGAGGTCCCTCCTGTTGTCCTCAAGAACTGTGCTTTTGTGCTTACAACTTCCCAAAGTAAACTCTTTCGTCTTTTTTTGTCGACTTGTACCTTTCCTTCCTGCTGGAAGTTTGAACTCATTCAGCCTGCCTCAAAGAAGGGTGACCTTTTCCAACGCTCAAACTAACCTCTAGTTTCTTTAATAATTATTATTTCTAAAGATTTTGAATCTATTCTTAACAAAAAGGAATTGAATAAACATCTTTTCTTTCACAACCTATCCGATCACAAGTGTTGGTCCCGCCAGGGACTCTT
The DNA here is from genome assembly GCF_032717465.1 of Coenobita brevimanus. Lineage (NCBI taxonomy): Eukaryota > Metazoa > Arthropoda > Malacostraca > Decapoda > Coenobitidae > Coenobita > Coenobita brevimanus. Next base: position 4,346,275 of record NC_137013.1, read on the forward strand.
CGCTGGTTATTTTCTCACATTCCTTTCAGACATCTGGTCATCCTAAATTCGGGACTTTGGCGAAAGCTTTTCCATTGCTCTTGGCATCTCAAAGGTTTTTGATCAAGTCTGAAATAAATCATTAATTTTGAAGCTGGCCTCTTACGATTTCTACCCTTCTATCTGTGCCATCATCTCTACTTACCTTTCTGACCTATCTATAGCTACTGGTGTAGACGGCCACCGTTCTAGAGGTATCAGTTGTGGTGTTCCTCAGGATTCTGTCATATTATCAACTCTCTTCCTTTTATTCATCAATGACCTAAGTTGTACATCTAGTGTAACCCTATCCACTCATACGCTGATGACTCCACCCTTCACCTTTCCATTCACTTCTCACAGCGTCCATCTCAGCAGATACTTCAACAAACAAAGGATAAGGCTATGACACACCTTATGTTTAACTTGGCTGACAAATCTTATTGGAGTTAAAGTAATATTGTTGTTTTTATTGTATCAAATACTGTTCTTACATCTTGCGACCCATCAGAATCTTCCGCCGAAGTATCCTTTAATTTGCAACAAAGTCCAGCTCAATCCTGCATCATCTCTGACCATATTTCGGGATTCATTCTCTCGGGATTTTTCTTGGAAAGATCATATTACCTCTCATGAAAAGTCTGCTTCCAAGGGATCAGGTGTGCTAATCCGCCTCCGTTCCTTCTTTACCCTTGCACAGCTGTTGACTTTATACAGGGGTTTTATTCGCCTCTCTGTAGAGCACAACTCACATATGTGGGAAGGCTCCACACATACAAATCTTCTCAACATGGTGGAGCCAAATGCATTTCATCTCATTAACTCTCCTATTCTTACTGGCTTCCTTCAACGTCTGACTCTTCGCTGCACTGTTGCATCTTTATCTCTTTTCAGTCCCTACTCCTGTGGTGACTGCTTACATCTCTCGACCATTACAACGGGCACGTAGCATCCGACTAGCAACAAGTTCACATCACTTTTCTGTCCAACTCTCTATAGCAAGAGTTAACCGTTACTCCCAGTCTTTCACGTATGCAGCAGGTTAACTCTGGAAATATTTTCCTCTGTCTACATTTCCTATTGGCGATGACTTCCAGTCATTTACGCGCCATGTGTTCAGGCATCCAGAAGTGAACGGATCTTGAATTTGGCTCTCTGTTATTTTGTTTTTATTTTTTCTTGGAGGGAAGAATCTCGTGGGCTCCCAGACATTGTTTCCTTCGTGCTTGCATAAAAAATACCTGGATGATGGCAAGGTTCACATGTACCAAGGATAAGAGCCTCATGTCCGCTGCCCACACATAAATTTGTTTGTTGCCGTGTAACATGCATCTCATAAACTCCACTACCATCGCTAAAATTCGCATACAAGATTAGCGGCTTTATCACCAGTAATGAGTGTGTAAAAATAATCAAGGATGCAATCAAAATATAAGTCAGAACTCAACTCTCAGCAGCAGCGTGAGGTCACATCTTCCTTCAGGTGGGATTCCAGGCGATAAAGAGGGTCCTTCCTCATATGATTCAATTCTTACGGATAGGAGTGCGATAGACTGGGAGGAGAGAGAGAGAGAGAGAGAGAGAGAGAGAGAGAGAGAATTCACACGACAACCATGACTTAAAACTTTCTCTGTAGTGAATTCTGAGAACAAAATTATACGATAAGTGTGGATGGAATACAGAAGAAAGCAGTGAGAAATAAAAAAGTGAGAGAGTTTAAGAGAAGTGGAAACGAAAGATGCGTAAACAAGTATGGAGGAACTGTTTTGGAAGGAAATGAACAATGAAAGGAGAACGAGGGAAGACACTGTTGTAGCAGTAACGGGGGTAAATGGAGAAGCAGTAAGAGGAGTGATAAGATTAAAAATATAGAGAATATTCTAATAACTTGGCCGAGTTTTGTATAATTATGACCACTGGGACTTATGATGCTGGAGACTGGTAGTAGTAGTTGTAGGAGGAGGAGGAGGAGGAGGAGGAGGAGAAGGAGGTGGAGGAGGAGGAGGAGGTGGAGGAGGAGGAGGAGGAGGAGGAGGAGGAGGAGGAGGAGGAGGAGGAGGTGGAGGAGGAGGAGGAGTATTTACTGTATTATTATTTTTTTTATTATTATTATTATTACTATTGTTATTATTATTATTATTATTATTATTATTATTATTATTATTATGTACAGCCAAACTCCTGAATCCCGTAAGGGGTGACCACAAACAAATTGCCTCCATTCGCTTCCCTCCCCCCAGCTGAAACCCACCTCTCTCAAATGAGTATACGTCTCCACTATATCCCTCCATCTCATCCTCGGTCTCCCCCCTCTCCCCCCTCCACCTCACTTACATACACTCTCCTCGTTAATCTCTCGCTCTCCATCTTTTCTACATGGCCAAACCACCTCAGTGTACTTCTCCTAACGCTGTCTATCACATCTACATCCAAATCACAACGCTTCTTTTTCTTCCTCATTTGTCAGCCTGTCTCTCCACGTAACTCCACATTCTCCCCTCAGATAATTCATTTCGACTACTGTAGCTCAAGACGCGTCCTTCGAATAAGGTCCAAACTTCGCTTCCATACGTTAGAGTTGGTAGCACAGTACTGTCATGTTGCAACTTTTTAACTTCCATGTTCACTTCCCTATTTCTTACCACTGTTAAAAAAAAAAAAAAAAAAAAAAAAAAAAACTTTCTCCTTCTTGTACCCTTTCAAGCACTTCATCCTTTAAATTTCCATCCTTACTCATCACACTGCCCAAGTACTTAAAAGGACTTACGTTTTCCATTTCATCACTATCCAACCCCACTGTACATTCAGTGACTTTATTTCTCTCGAATACAACAACTTTACTCTTCTCTACATCCACCTTTAGATTCCGTTTCTTACGCACTCTCTCAAACTCATGCACCAAGCCTTGCAATTCCCCTTCGTCTTCACTCAACAATACAGTATCATCTGCAAAAAAACAAAACAGGAAGTTTTCAAACTCTGCCCTCTCTCATTAGGGCAACTCCAGCCTGCACTGACCTACCTTGTATCTCGTTTATAACACCATCCATATACAGACTGAACAACCACGGAGACATGAAATATCCCTGTTTCAGTCCAACGTTCACATAGAAAACTTCACTCAGTTCATCATCCACACTCACTGCAGCCTTAGCGCCCTCATACATACTCTCCACAGCTTTCAGCAGCTTCCCATTTACTCCATACATTCTTAATATTTGCCACATTCCTTGTCTATCCACTCTTTCATATGCTGTCTCCACAACGGCCCACTAATGGACATTATTATCCATCCATCCATCATCCAATCCTACATTGCCCCATGAGGAGCGTAGGAGCCCGGGGCTAGGCAGTTGGTCCTGACATTTAAGATGAGAGTGACCACCCTCACTCATCCCTGAGTGGCATTACATGAGCAATCAACCCCAACCATCCCTTGGATATAAACCTTCACCGGCTCAATCCGATTGGAGCACAATAATTACCCACTAAACCACCAGGCGCCAAAATTTGGTTATATGGTTACCACCCAGCGTAGTAAATGGATTCCTGGTGACAGGAAACCATTTGGATTGTCACTCAGTGTAGAGTCACCCACAGGCTGAAGGAGGTGGAAAGCATGAAGGAAAGGAAGACAGAAGAGGGAGTGTAAAGTCACCCGTAGGCAGAAGGACAAGGAAAGAATGAAGGAAAGAAAGATGAGAATGGAAGGAAAGAAGGATGGAGAGGAAAGGGCAGACACCAGAGAGCAGCACTACATCGAGTGAGTGGATGGTGAGCGCCCCCACCTACCACAAATTTATTATTATTATTATTATTATTATTATTATTATTTTTGTTGTTGTTGTTGTTGTTGTTGCTGTTATTAGTTGTAATAGTTGGAGCAGGAACACCACCACCACCAGCAATAGTAGTAGTACTTGCTGCTGTTGTTGTTCTTTTTGTTGTAGTTTTGTCGTTTTTGTTGTAATTTTCGTTGTCATTGGCAAAAGACACTGTCATATACTGAAACAAAGACAGGAGATACTTGTGTAAAGCTCCGTAATGATGAAATAACGACAAAGAGCTAAGCCTCACTAACCATACACTGCGTTGTTTCTAGAGAATGGGTCATGAGTGAGAAAAGTGAATGCAGACAGGGATAGTTGGGATGAGCATGGGAAGGGTTACAGGAACTTACATGAGGGGATGAGGATAGGGTAGCGACAGTAGACTCAGAGTGAGAGGAGGGTTTGGACCGTGCTTTTTCTCTGTTTCTTCAAGTGCATTGTACAGAACATTCCACTTGACCTAATCTTTATCAGATATGCTATCAACAAGGGTAGTGAGTGATAGGTGATCGCGTGAAGGTTCACCTAACAGGAAAGGAGATAGTATGATGGGCTTCTATAAATAAGTGAAAGTGGTGAAAGTTGTGATATCGCCACTAGGTTCTGTCACATTCATTTCCGGAAAACCACAAAAAATATAGGTGCTGGAAAGGCACCTTCGCGCGGTATCACTAACATAGCTGAGTGAGCCTGCTGCATGGTTGTGGACACACTTTCACCTCCCTAACAAATCCCCTGAAAGAGGGATGGTAGGTTGCAGGAAGGGGACAACTTCAGCTTGCATTCTGTTGGTTTTACATTGAGTTGAGCCTGGGGTTACAACAAAATGTAAATCATTTGAACCGTACTGATTCATAAACAATATGTTAAAAATTGCATTTTCTTTCGTGTCTCATGAGCATTTAATTTGAAAATAACCAAGGACCGATGTGAATGAGAGCATGGGATATGTGAATTGGCTAATGTAGAGGAACTATGAACATTAATTACAGTAGTTAATTCATTGATTAATTAGTATATTAACTAACCTTTCTATTAATGCGTAAATTTAGATTGCATTGGTTGAGTCAGAAAAACAGGAGAGATCTGAATCTTTTTTTTATTAGTATTATTTCCCTAACGTTTTGAGCATAGGCTACAGAGCTCATTATCAGAAAGTTTGAACAAAAGTGAAAAATCTTGGATAATCCCGAGCCCTTTGTGGTCTTTACAGTGTCTGGTTATTCTTCTCTCAGGTGATGACTTGACCTAACCTATGGGCGATTCAAAGATTTATTTCTTGAGGATATGGAGGGGAGTGACCATGAAATAATGTTTCTTCCGGAGTTATAATCTAGGAAGCATACAGTAACTGGTACGTTTACTACCTAAGTTCATCTTTGCTCAGCGACTGTGGTTGTCCATTGATCCTGAACACTAAAAGCCTGTCTCTGAATGCTAGCCTCTTGACTTCGAGCAGCAGCCACTTGACTTTGCATACTAACCCCTGGATATTTAGTGTCAGTCCTTTGACCCTCACCACCACTCCCTTGACTGAGTACCCGCCCCCTGACCTTGAGATTCTGTGAGGCTACGTTTAAATGCTATCAGTATTCTGAATTCCCTTTTCCCTTTGGCGTAACTTCTGTGGGGTAGCTTGGGCAGACTCATCCCCACCCCACACCCCTGAAAAAATGGTGAAATATTATGGTGTATGTTGCAAGAGTAATTCGTTGGTTATGTGGAGAGAGAGAGAGAGAGAGAGAGAGAGAGAGAGAGGTATATGCTCGTATAGTATAGTGTGTGTATATATATATATATATATATATATATATATATATATATCTATATATATATATATATATATATATATATATATATAATCCAATCCTACGTTGCCCCATGAGGAGCGTAGGAGCCCGGGGCTAGGTAGTTGGTCCTGACATTTAAGATGAGAGTGACCAGCCTCACTCATCCCTTAGTGGCATTACGTGAGCAATAAACTCCAACCATCCCTTGGATATAAACCTTCACCAGCTCAATCCGATTGGAGCACAATAATTACCCACTAAACCACCAGGCGCCAAAATTTGGTTATATGGTTATCACCCAGCGTAGTAAATAGTTTCCTGGTGTACAGGAAACCATTTGGCTTGTCACTCAGTGTAGAGTCACTCATAGGCAGAAGAAAGAGGAAAGAATGAAGGAATCAAAGACAGAAGAGGGAGTGTAAAGTCACCCGTAGGCAGAAGGACGAGGAAAGAATGAAGGAAAGAAAGATAGAAGAAGATGGAAGGAAAGAAGGATGGAGGAGAGGACATGGCAGACATCCAAGAGCAGCACTACATTGAGTGAGTCGATGGTGAGCGCCCCCACCTACCATATAGGCTATATATATATATATATATATATATATATATATATATATATATATATATATATATATTGTTACATAGCCTATGATTTCATCATCCTTTGTGTAATTTTAACGCACAGTTGCTGCATGTTTGATCACGAGCGTGTTCTGCCTCAGTCCCCCCCTTCTACCGTTATAGTAGAGTAAGTCGTCATTTCTGTTGTTTCAGTGCGGGATTTTCAGCTCTCTGTCCCCATGGCTTTCATTTGCGCGTCCTCTTACAAGTTGTATCAGGCTCTGCTGGCCCCTATACAATGAGCTTAATCTCTGCATCATTGCCACTTAGATCTGCTCCTCACTTTGTTCACATCTCTGTCCTCCCCTATACAGATATTATTATTGTGAGTGCTCAAGAAGTCTCCAACCACCTAGCAGCTGTGTGTAATTTGAGTATTACTGTTATTGCATTTTTCTTGTACTGTATAGCATAAGTTTAATTTGTAGGCTTAGTGAAGTTTTTGTAATTCATGTATGGATCTTTATGTCAGTCATTTTTGATAATAGTTCGTTCGTTCGTTCGTTTTAAGATTTCCTCCACCTATAGTGGAGGCCGGGCCATACATTAGCCCGGTTTGATAATAGTTTGTATCTGTAATAATTTATCTGGCATTCACTGAGTATTATCTGGTATCTCATTTTATCAGGGCTGACTTAGATAAATTTACTCTTGCTAACTTCGTGTTAATAGAGGCTATTGCAGTTAACCATATATTTAACCTGTTTATTTGCCATTACATTATCCTTATGAGTTCTGAATGTTTTGTTGTTAGTTTGTGCATTAAATTTTAACTTGTAATTTTACCTAACTCTTTTGTTTTGAACCTGGAACTTTACGGGACAGTAGTGACTCTTCGTATTCTCACTTAAAGTGTACATTATCTTTCTCTGTTCCGTAACATAAATTTGGCGACCTCATATCAGGATATTCAGGATATTATCATAAGGATATTGCTTGATATTTTGTGACTGTTACTTATTAATTATGTCTACTATTACTACACTTGATGAAGCCAAGGACTTTTTGTCAAATGTGCAAACAGTGTGTGATATAGAAAACAGAACAAAGAATGAACTTAAGCTTGTTGCTCAACAATTGGGAATTGCAGTTCACTCTCATCATTCTAAGGATCAAATTGTTGGCATGATTAATAAAAGCTTGTTTAATGTAACTGATCCAAATGAGCAAACGCAGATTGAATTAGCTAAGTTACAGCTAGCTCTGCAGGAGGCTCGTGCTAAAGAAGCTGAATTTCAGGCAAATGCTAAGCAGGCGGAGTCTCAGGCTCGTATTCAGGAGGCTGAATTTCAAGCACGTGCTAAGGAGGCTGAGTCTCAGGCTAAGGAGGCGGAATCTCAGGTTCGGATTCAGGAGGCACAGATACAGGCACAAATTGAACTTGCCAGGATTCAGGCAGACCATGAGTATCGCATGAAACAAGGTGGAACTGGATCATCTAGCTCTGATGATTTTGATGTGGCTAAAAATGTTAAACTTGTCCCTCCTTTTAATGAATCTGATTTAACAAAGTATTTTCAGTTGTTTGAGAGGGTAGCTACAGGTTTTAATTGGCCTAAGGAGTATTGGCCAGTACTCCTTCAAACTGTTCTCACCGGTAAAGCTCAAGTAACTTATGCATCTTTGCCTCAGGATCAGTCTGATAATTATGATGTAGTTAAGAGCTTGATTCTTAAGGCCTATGAGCTTGTTCCTGAAGCCTATAGAGTAAAATTTAGGACAACTTACAAGCAAGATAAGCAATCCCATGTTGAGTATGCAAAAATCAAAGAAGATCTGTTAGAGCAGTGGTTAAATTCTAAGAATGTGGATTCTGATTTTGACAAATTTAAGCAGATGATTTTGCTGGAGGACTTCAAAAGGTGTATTTATAAAGATGTAAGCCTATATCTTGATGAGAAAAGAATAGATAATTTGTCTGATGCTGCAGTTTTAGCTGATGAGTATGTTCTCACTCACAAGAGATATTCTAGAGAAAAAGGGAAAGCTGAGAGTAAGTACGTTGCCTCTACTCAGAGTACAGGTAACAGGAAAGAGAATAAGGATGATGTTTCTCAGGAAGTAAATACCAGCTTCACCTCTAGATTTCAGAAAAGTAAATGTACTTATTGTAGTAAGCTTGGTCATACTACGGAGAGATGTTTCAGGAGACAGCGTGATGTGAACAAAAGGAGTCTTTAAATATTCAGTCAATTGGTCTAGTGTCCACTCTTGAGAGTTCCCAGAATTCTTTAACTGAGTTAACTGAACCTGCTTTGAGGGGTAACTTAAATTCTCATGATGGAGCTCCTCTTTTGAGCAGTAACGTGGGTGACACTCTCAAGAGTTCATGTGCTAATTTCCTGTCTGATGGTTTTGTCAGTCCTCTGGACAGTAATGACAGGAAATCAGTTAAAATATATCGTGATACAGGTGCTTGCCAATCCCTTATGCTGACCAGTGTTCTAGGCTCTAATTTTAATTCCTCTGATGAAACTGTAATCTTACAAGGTGTAGGGAATAATTACTTCTCTGTTCCTCTGTGCAGAGTGAATTTAGAGTCTGGTTTTGTTAATGGTTCCGTTATGGTTGGGTTGGTTGAGACACTCCCAATGTCAGGTGTAACTTTCTTACTTGGAAATGATATTGGTGGAAGTCAAGTGTGTCCAGCTCCTCAGTTGTCTAGTGAGCCAGTGGCTGCGGCCCAGGATTGTGATGTCCCTGATGTGTTCCCTGCATGTGCTGTCACTAGGGCTAAGTCTAAAGTTACTGGTGATTTAGAGGATAATGATGATGATGATGTTATCCTAGCTGACACTTTTCTTGCTAATTTGGACCACTCACCAGATGAGGCAGTACCCCGTAGTGTTGATAATTTGTCTCGTCAAGAGTTGGTTGAGTTGCAGGTTGCTGACCCTGAGTTGAAAGGTCTAGCTAACTCTGCTTACAGTGAAGAAGAGTCAGCCGGTGCTTCTACTTGTTATTATGTAAAGTCAGGAGTACTTATGAGGAAGTGGAGACCCCCAACAGCATCAGCCGACTGTGAATGGGAGGTTGTACATCAAGTTGTCATCCCTCGTGTTTGTAGGCAGGATATCATTAGAGTGGCTCATGATTCCAGTTTGGCAGGACACCTTGGAGTGAGGAAGACTGTGGCACGCATTTTGAAACACTTCTACTGGCCAGGTATCTTCAGGGATGTTTCCTGGTATTGTAAGTCTTGTCACACCTGTCAAGTTGTGGGGAAGTGTAATCAGACCGAAAAGGTTGCACCTCTAGTTCCCATTCCTCCTTTTGAGGCGCCTTTCACCCGTGTGTTGGTGGATATTGTGGGCCCTCTTCCTAAGACTTCTTCAGGATTTTCTTATGTGTTGACCATGATTGATATGGCTACTCGTTATCCTGAAGCCATTCCACTTAGAAATATCTCAGCAAAGAACGTGGTTAAGGAAATGCTAGGGTTCTTCACAAAGTTTGGTCTGCCTAAGGAGGTACAGTCAGACCGGGGAAGTAATTTCATGTCAAACGTTTTCAAGCAGTCTCTGAAAGAGTTGGGCATCACCCAGATCACGTCTTCAGCTTACCATCCCCAGACCCAAGGAGCGTTGGAGAGATATCATCAAACACTCAAATCGATGCTCAAGAAATACTGTTTGGAACATCAGAAAGACTGGGATAAAGGTCTTCCATTCGTTGTATTTGCTGCAAGAGAATCTCCAAATGAATCACTGGGCTTCTCACCCTTTGAACTACTGTTTGGCCATGAAGTAAGAGGACCCTTAAGCTACTCAAGGAATGCTGGCTGTCGGAGGAAGATGACGTCAACCTGCTGGAGTATGTGATGAAGTTCAAAGAACGGCTGTCCACTGCTTTACAGCTGGCGAGAGAGAATTTAGGAGCTGCTCAGGAGAAGATGAAGACTTGGTATGATAAGAAGTCCAGGTTACGCCACTTTCAGCCAGGAGATCAGGTTTTGATTCTGCTACCAGTTCGTGGGCAACCTCTTCAAGCCAAGTTTAGTGGTCCTTATTTCGTGGAGAAGAAACTCAGTGATGTCAACTATGTCATCGCCACACCAGATCGTAGAAAGAGCAAGCAACTATGTCACATCAACATGCTAAAGTTATATCACAGGCGGGACGAAAATAATCCAGTCTGCACTGTAGCTGTTCCACCCGAGTCTACAAGTGAAGTTCTCCCATGCAGCATGAGCCTGAGTGATAGTTTGGGGAAGAATCCTGATATCATGAATGATCTCCAGACTAAGCTTTCTCATCTACCTCCTAAGGAAAGGCAGGAGTTTTCGGCATTACTGCAGGAGTACCCGCAAGTGTTCCGTGCCACTCCAGGAAGAACTACTGTGTTGATGCATGATGTCGATGTTGGAGACGCAAAGCCAATTAAATTGCCTCCTTACCGTGTGAACCCAGTGAAAGTTCCTCTCATCCAGAAGGAGCTTGGCTACCTGTTGGACCACAAGATGATTGAGCCCTGTCAGAGCGAGTGGAGTTCTCCTGTCACTCTAGTCCCTAAGCCAGGTGGGTCACAGAGGCTTTGCATCGACTACAGACGTGTTAATCAGATAACTAAAACAGACACTTACCCTCTCCCTCGTGTGGAAGATTGCATAGACAAGATCGGAAAGGCTAGGTACATAAGTAAGTTTGATTTGTTAAAGGGATACTGGCAAGTACCTATGACTGAACGTGCTAGGGAGATCTCATGTTTTGTTAAATTAGGAGGGACTTTTGCATGTTCTGTAATGCCATGTACAGATTGTTTTAGAGTAATAAGAAATTTCCTTTGTAAATTTCTTTTTTCTTTGTGGGGAGGTGTTACATAGCCTATGATTTCATCATCCTTTGTGTAATTTTAACGCACAGTTGCTGCATGTTTGATCACGAGCGTGTTCTGCCTCAGTCCCCCCCTTCTACCGTTATAGTAGAGTAAGTCGTCATTTCTGTTGTTTCAGTGCGGGATTTTCAGCTCTCTGTCCCCATGGCTTTCATTTGCGCGTCCTCTTACAAGTTGTATCAGGCTCTGCTGGCCCCTATATAATGAGCTTAATCTCTGCATCATTGCCACTTAGATCTGCTCCTCACTTTGTTCACATCTCTGTCCTCCCCTATACAGATATTATTATTGTGAGTGCTCAAGAAGTCTCCAACCACCTAGCAGCTGTGTGTAATTTGAGTATTACTGTTATTGCATTTTTTCTTGTACTGTATAGCATAAGTTTAATTTGTAGGCTTAGTGAAGTTTTTGTAATTCATGTATGGATCTTTATGTCAGTCATTTTTGATAATAGTTCGTTCGTTCGTTCGTTTTAAGATTTCCTCCACCTATAGTGGAGGCCGGGCCATACATTAGCCCGGTTTGATAATAGTTTGTATCTGTAATAATTTATCTGGCATTCACTGAGTATTATCTGGTATCTCATTTTATCAGGGCTGACTTAGATAAATTTACTCTTGCTAACTTCGTGTTAATAGAGGCTATTGCAGTTAACCATATATTTAACCTGTTTATTTGCCATTACATTATCCTTATGAGTTCTGAATGTTTTGTTGTTAGTTTGTGCATTAAACTTTAACTTGTAATTTTACCTAACTCTTTTGTTTTGAACCTGGAACTTTACGGGACAGTAGTGACTCTTCGTATTCTCACTTAAAGTGTACATTATCTTTCTCTGTTCCGTAACAATATATATATATATATATATATACACATATATATATATATATATATATATATATATATATATATATATATATATACCGCTATATACTTTGTTAAGTTACTAGGGCGTGGGGTAACATCAGCCACAAGTATCACCATACATGTCTCTCTCTCTCTCTCTCTCTCTCTCTCATTTTCGTTTGATTTTGTGGGTAATTGTTTGGAAGTTGTTGTTACTACAGCACCTTTTCCGTAATTCATTAATATCCACAAACACTGTCAGCAACTGTATTGAAAAAATGATCAGATACTGTATAGGAAGCACAATGAAGGCCATGAAGCACAGTGAAGAAATTTAAAAACAATGAAGGAAACAGAGCATGTTGACGTAAGATAAATGCAGAGAAGGAAAGGGATCAAAGTGAAAGTGGACAAGAAAAGCGAAGGTAGAAAAGCTCAAAGGACAATGAAGATGTACAGTAGAAGAACAAAGAAGGAAGAGGATTACGGTACCGGAGATGCTGAGTCTATTTTGTGAAGACAGGAGAAAGCCTGAAGCCCGTTATGCAGGAAGATGGGGAAAGGCAATTAAAATAACGTACTGAGGAAACATTGATGCATTGAAGGCCGGGAAATACAAGGAAGGTAGGAAAGCATATAGAAGATATAGATGCACAGAGAATGAATATACGAAAGAAGATATCAGGAAAATGCAGTGAAAGCAGACAATAGGTGAGCTTATATTAATTCGAATCATAAGAAAAATAAATAAACACCATTATTACCCTTTACTTTATCTGGATTGTAATAGCTGACTAGTGTGTTATAGATGAGGTGCGAATTGCTTGGATGCAAACTAGTGTCACGAGTACTAGCAATTTTATCAGAAATGTTAATTACTGACAACGAGCTGCAGTTGTGAAGTAATGACATACCATCTGTTTCATTGTCACTCTATAGAACAATGCAATTTCCTGTTTTTGCTTTCATAATACTTCCATACCTTTTCCTCAAAGTGACATTATTATATATAAAAATATGCATTGTACTGTTCAGCTTAGTTCAAGAGCAACTTTTATTATACTGTACAAGCCTACAAGCCACTTTTACATGTGAACTGCAAGGGTACAACACCATTGTTTGTTTAGTGTCAGACAGATTGTCTGACACCAAACAAACACTGTACAGAGGCTAATACGAAAGCCAACGAACTAATGAGATTCTTTTATAGAGCATTCAAATATAATTAAGAAAATACCATCATCAACTTGTATAATTCAATATTACTCCCACACTTACAGATCAGCGTCCAGTCCTGGTCTCCTTATTACAAATATATATATATATATATATATATATATATATATATATATATATATATATATATATATATATATATATATATATATATATATATATATAAACTTGAGCAAGTAGACAGAAGGGTAACAGAAATGTTATATACCTAGACTGAGAAGTAAACTATATGTGCAACACTACCAGGCCCTGACCATTACTTTCACAAAGCACAGGGTACGAGGAGATTTAGATCAAGTATTCAGTGTTTCCAGAGAAGATGATAATAAGACTGCAGATATGCATTTCACAATAGACTGGTCAAGTTATACTAGAGGTTAAGGTGATACTCTTATTGACAAACGATTCATGTTACGTGGAATAAAGCATTTCGTTTTCAACAGAAATGTAAATATTTGGAACCAATTGGCCAGCAGCGCAGTAAACTGAGACAATATTGATCTCTATGAATCGCATGGATAAGTATCTGTTCTCTAACGCCAAGCTTAGTGTGTTTACTCTCCAGTAATACAATTTTCTGATATATATATATATATATATATATATATATATATATATATATATATATATATATATATATATATGTGTGTGTGTGTGTGTGTGTGTGTTTTTCTCGTTGTGTGTGTGTGTGTGTGTGTGTGTGTGTGTGTGTGTGTGTGTGTGTGTGTGTGTGTGTGTGTGTGTGTGTGTGTGTACAGTATATCGTTTACATTTTCGTTTTTGCTTCTGAAGGCTCCGACATGCTTGCATGAGTCGACCTTAATCACCTAATGGCGGCTTTCCATGCTGCTTGATCTCTGGCAGCTTCCCTATTTTGTCCCCTAACCCTGAAGTCACGCTCAGTGACCTCGTTCCAGGTTTTTTTCGGTCTACCTCTCACTACCCTACACGCAACATTAACACTTCTCACTTTCTGCACCCAATTATCATCTGCCATCCTCTCCACATGACCTAACCACCTCAATCTACCTCTCCTCATCACAACACCAATACTCTCAAATCCCGTCTTACCAGTTAACTCTCCCTTCGTAAACCTAGCCCCTCAGGCCTTGCACTCAAGGACGCACTGCACATCAACCTAATCATTGTCATTTCTGTACGTTTGAGCCTGCAAATATCCTCTTCCTTTACTGCATAGGTCCCACTACCATACAGTGTTACACTTCTAGCACATGCAGCATACAAAGATCCCTTAGCATGGGGGGAGAGACCTCTCAATGTCAGGAAAGGCAGCAGCTCCTTGAACTTCTTCCATCCACTCCTCCCTCTAGCCACAGAGCTAGCTCCTGCCCCACCTCAGCACATAACATGTCTCCCCAAATAACGATATATATATATATATATATATATATATATATATATATATATATATATATATATATCTTTTTCTTTACAGTTCTGAGCTTTAAGGACACATCACAGAGCAACATCGATACATAATGTTGGTTTAATGTAGTACTTTCCTTTTCTGATGTATAATGTAGACTATGACTTTCTTCTTCTCTTTTTTATTAAATTTCCATGACAGCTTTTCCATACTGCATGGTGGTCCTTCTCACCACTTTCTGCTAGCCTTGGCTGAAGGATTTGGTGAGTGGAGGGACGGAAGCCTTTCTGCTTTTCTATCCTTCCCTTTAAATATTATATCTTTGTTAGTTCTAATATTACTTGTAACTTACTACCACGAAAAGACGGACAGCTTTGTCACTGATAATTTGACTGAGTAGCGTATTCCAGGATGCTTACGCTTTTGATGGGGTAAATAAAAAAAGGAGGGGTCGAAGACTGAATGATTGACTGTCATCTTATGGGTGTGAGGTGTGCCCATACTCGTTGATGCGTTTGTCGTCCGTAAAGCATAAAAAACTTTGTCAGAGAAAAAGTTTACGACCGATCAGCATCATTTTTGGATGCATCATAGTATCCTCGCCAATCGTCCGAAGTAAGAAGTTGGCAACTGTGGGACCCGAGACACGCGGCAGCCCAGACAGGTTGATTAATACCATACTGACTGTCAAGGGAGAAGGTAGCGCACGGCAGGACCTTTAAATCATACTCTGTTTACCCCCATCCCGAGTGTGTGTCATATTCCACTATACCAATAGCGCTTGTGTTTACTTTTTGGGCAGTGTTGTGATTAGATTTGGTGTTTGCAACAGGGAATTGGGTTTTTGTGAATCATTCCTGGCCGTTATCAGCCGTTGGCCCAACGAATATTGTGCTAGGCCTACCCTGTTTTTCACCATGTCCCAACAACTACACTCCCTCTACCCTGCACCAAGTGTGAGTATTCAGCCATTGAACAATAGTGACACTGAATTAGGTGAATATAGTGTGCCATAGCTAGTGAGCAAGGACATGGTGAAACGTTTAGCAGGGGGAGGTGGGAAACCGCCTTAAGACATGGCGTTGCCTTGAATGGAATATTTGCCAAGGTGTTGATGAAATCCTTGTTTTATTCTGATATATGGTGGATAGTGTTATTGTGCAATAGATTGGAGTAGAGTGCAGCAAGTGTACGTGATAAAATATTGACTAGGGCATGAGTCACGTACACCTTACAGCCACGGTATCGCAAATGTGACATACAGAGCACGTTCATGTACTGTTGTGGTGAAATATACTGCATTTCTCATAACATGATGGACTTGGTCATGTGTATTGTGAAATAAAAGCTTACACACTGCAGTGTCTTCAGGTAAGGGAAACATCATCTGCTACACCTTAGCGCACAAGTAAGGGCCACGTAATTGACCTACGGCAGATGTGCATGTACTTGTTGGGTTGAAAAATACTTTGTTTCTCATACATTGATAGATTTGGTATTGTATTATGTGAAAATAACGTGAAAGACTGACCCACATGCTTGTAAGGAAGAGTGCATGTCGTACACCTAAGTTAGCACAAAAGTAGTGAAATGCAACGTGAAGTATGGAACACATGCATTTACATTTTATTGGTGAAATATACTGTGTATCTCATAAAGTGATAGATTTGCTTATGTAGTATGTGAAAAGAACGTGAAGACTGACCCACATGCTCGTAAGAAAGAGAACATCTCATACACCTGAGGTAGCACAAAGGTAGCGAAATGGAACGTGAGATGTGTAATTTTAGATGGTGTAATATACTGTGTATCTCATAAAATGATAGATTTGGTTATGTGTAATGTGAAAAGAAAGCGAAAGTGAACCACGTGTTTGTCTGCAAATCATCGTCTGCTACACCTTATCGCCCAGGTAGGAGCCACGTAATTGACCCATGGAAGATGCGCATGTACTTGTTATGGTGAAATATACTATGTATCTCATATATTGACAGATTTGGTTATGTATTATGTGAAAATAACGTGGAAGACTGACCCACGTGCTCTTAAGGAGGAGTGTGTGTCGTACAACTGAGTTAGCACAAAGGTAGTGAAATGCAACGTGAGGTACAGAACACGTGCATTTACATTTTATTGGTGAAATATACTGTAATTCTCATACAATGATGGACTTGGTTATGTGTAATGTGAAATAAAAGCGTAAAAACTGCAACGTGTTCTCATAAGGGAAACACCGTCTGCTACACTTTAGCGCACAGGTAAGGGCCTAAGGAGCACGTGCATTTACATTTTAGTGGTGAAATATACTGTGTATCTCGTAAAAATGATAGATTTGGTTATGTGTAATGTGAAAAGGAAATGAAAGTGTGAACCACATGCTCGTGTCCCCTGCCTGTGTGCTAAGTCAGGTGTAGAAGACGATGTTTTTCAAGGACATACACGTATATCATGAATCTTTGTGCTATCCCAGTGTTGAGCAAAGTTCCTGGCTGGCTGTGAATAAAATGTCATAACTCCTTTATTTCAGCTCACACTCCTAGCACAGCATACTCCAGTGCTTAGCCTGTGGTACACTTCCTTTGACATCAATTCATTCTCCAGTTGGCGTGCAACAACACAGGTCTTGCAGAGATGAAACACGGGTTGGCACCACACCAGTGGAAGAAACTCCTCGATGAGACTGAGTCAGAGCGACATTGAGAGCGACCATTCTGGGGTGGAGGAGGATGAGCTGACACCATCTGGTCAGCAAGGGGAGCTGCCCTGCCACCTTCCATAGTGGGAAACCACACCACCATCATTGGCAGCCCCCACCGAAGAACACTCCCCGCCTCCAGGACCTGCCGTTCCCACTGCTCTCTTCATTGACTCACAATCTCCAGGCCCTTCTGCCCTATTTGGTGAGCCAGTGTCACCGGAAGCCGGGCCATCGTTCATTGTGATGGCCCCTCCAACCGCGTCTGCCATGCACGATGCTACAGTGACATCCTTGCTGGCCAGGCCAAGGAGACTGGTGTCCCCAGAGCCCTCAGCCTTGTCCTCCTCCTCGTCTTAGGCATCCCCTCCTAGACGAGGGTGCCGTGGTCCGCTGCCTGGACACGGGGGACGTCCAAGGGGTCGGAGAGCTGGCCAAAGGGTGTCAACAGGCCGACCTGCTGCCACCGCCGCTGAAGAGGATCCTGGGTGGAGCAGTGGCCCATTCACACCGAACCACAGGCCATTCACTGGCTCACCATGGATCAAGGTGGATATTCGAACAACTCCCCTGCGGTTCTTCCAGCTCTTTTTCATGCAGGAGTTGTTATTATTTCTCACCGTGGAAACAAACCAGTATGCCACATTCCTTGGGACTCAGCTGGATGCCTAGTTTTCCTGCAATGAAGAGGAGATGGCCAAGTTCCTGGGGTTATACCTTTTCATGGGGGTCGTGCACATGCCGACCATCAGGCACTACTGGAGGAGCTCTGATCTGCATGGTTACCCTAGGGTCCGGCAGGCAATGAGTGGAGGGTGCTTCACCACCATCCTGAAGCACTTCCACACCTTCAACTAGCACGCCATACCCTGGGACAACCAAGATCGGCTCATCCATGTTTGCACGGTCATGGAGTACCTCCTTCAGTGGTTCCAGTCAGTGTACCAAAGGAGCAGCTCAGCCTGAATGAGGGCTCTCTTGGGTTGAAGAGCTGGCTGTCCTTCCGTGTCTACAACCCCAAGAAGCCCACCAAGTACCCCCATCAAGCTATACATGTTGGCTGAGTCCTCCTCGGGCTATATCTGGAACCCCGAGGTCTACACAGGGGTGCAGCGGGCCCTCGAGAATACCGTGTGGGGCCTCATGGAACCGTTGAAGGACCAGGCTATAAGTTGTTCATGGACAACTACTACAATTCTGTAGGCCTGTGTGAACGACTCTCCACTGCAGGACTTTAAGTGTGTGGGACCCTACGGCTGCCTAGAGGAGTACCACGCCAGCTGCAGGGCATCGCCAAGGCTAAGAGCCTGCATGAGGGGGGCATGGCGTACGGGCACAAAGACAATGTGCTAGTTCTGCTGTGGAAGGACAAGTGCACTGTGAACATGGTGTCCACCTTCCACGCTGCCGACACCATTTCGAAGAGGGTTCGAGGGAAGGTGCAGGTTAATGATGGGCGGGCAACCTATGTGGAGAGGGTAGTTAACAAGCCCATCGTTGTGGATGAGTACAACAGGTACATGAGTGGGGTGGATCATTTTGATCAGATGGTCCAGTACTACCCTATCTAATGGCAAACTGTCAAGTGCACGAAGAAGATCACCTTCTACTTTGTCCACAGGGCACTCTTCAATGCATTCGCCTTGTACAAAAAGTACAGATACAGGACAGTAACTCCTTGAATTTGTGGAGCAGATCATCTACAATATTCTGCATTTCCATGAAGAGGACTGGCCCACGTCTGGACACGTACTCCACCATGCCCCAGACCTACCTACCCAGCAGACAGCACCAGCAACACCTATCACCCAGAAGGCACAGGCACCAGCACCTGGATTGGCCCATCCATCACCAGCACCAGCACTGCCTGCAGGACAACCACCACAGGCCCCATCACCAACATCAGCACCAGCTGCAGCAGGGCCATCACAGGTGCCATCATCACCACCAGCACCGCCTGCAGGAGGCCCATCAGTGGTGCCAGCACTGCCACCACCTCCAGTTGCTGGTCCGTTGGGAGAACCCTTGCCTGGGCCTGCAGCTCCAGCATGACAGGACCACAGAGCACGAGGGCATCCAAGCAAGTGTCGCCGGGTCATCGACGACGACGTGAGGTTGGATCGCACTCTGGGCCGCCAGCGGGCGAGGATCTCCAACAAAAAGAGGCTCAGGGGTGCCTTGTGCTTCAAGTTGGGGAGGAGGAAGGACACAAGGAACATGTGTCCTGTATGTGATGTGCCACTTTGTATGGGTGATTGTTTCAACCAGTACCACACCGAACGATATCTTCACTAGTGGAGCACACACACATACAGACACATACACACACACACACACGCACACACACACACACACACACACACACACACACACACACACACACACACACACACACACACACACACACATATACACATACACACACACCTAGGACCTAGGTGTGATTGTCAATAACAGACTATCTCCGGCTGACCACATCAGTGAGAAGGTACTGAACATGTATACACTGCTTGCCAATATGAGAATAGTGTTTACATATATAAATGAAGACATGCTAAGAAAGATAATAACATCATTCATCAGACCAACCCTGGGGTATGCATCAGTAGTCTGGAGTCCTCATCTCAAAAAACACATAGACAAGATTGAAAAAGTTCAAAGGGCCGCTACAAGATGGATACCAAGCTTAAGCGATCTAAGCTACGAAGAAAGACTAAATAAACTGAATCTACCAACACTACAGGACAGAAGGAAAAGAGGTGATATGATTATGCTATAAAAATGCATATCAGGGAAGGAGAAAATAGACATAAATGATTACTTAACGTATGGGGAAGCATCAGCAAGAGGACACTGCAAAAAACTACATAAAAAGAGAGGTGATAAAGACGTAAGAAAAATTTAGTTTCCCAAATAGAGCAATTGATCAGAGAAATGCACTACCGAATGAAATAGTGTGTGCCAAAACAATTCACAAATTTAAGGATATGTACGATAAAGGGTGTATGTAGGTGAGGTGGAGGGAGGGAGAGGGAGGGGTAGACCGAGGATGAGGTGGAGGGATGGAGTTGAGAGGTATATGAGGGAGAGGGCGGTGAGTTGGGGGGAGGGGAGTCAAATGGTAGGTGACAGAGTGACTTGGAGGCATTTTGTCTGCGGCCACCCTTTGCGGGATTAGGGCGTCGGGCTATAGATAGATAGATAGACGATAAATATGGTTTAAGACACGGGACAGTATGAGCTTGACTCATTCCTGTAAAGATACAATTAGGTAAGAACAATTAGGTAAGAATGCACACACACACACACACACACACACAGTACAAAACTCCTCACCTCCCAACCCATCTGGTCCTGCAGGAAGATCATCGCCACTGGAGAAGTACGTGATAGTCTTTTTTTATTTATCTCTTTACCTATCTATATGTTAGTATATTTACACATACATATATATTGTTATGTACCTCAACACAAATGGCAGCGAAAAAAGTACAGCTTCAGTTTCAGTTGCTAGCAACAGGTTTAGTGTTCACGCGTGGTTTCTGAGAGGATGAAAAACAAAACAGAAGTAATTATATAAAATAGTTGTTGGTATAAAACCAAAGAAAGCGTAGCTAGCAGGCACAAAAATGTTAGCGCGCTACGAGAAAATAACATAAGTGAGCACAGCTGACAGCAGTTCAGCTCACAGGAAAATACACCGTAGATTTTTACATTTTTCTCGAAAACTATGAGGCCTAGGATCACCGGGGTTGGGTCAAATGAAAGCCAGTGAAATTCTGCATACGACGATAAAATAAAAACATAACAGTGGCAAGAAAAGTTTTTCGTTAGATCTCCCCGAAAAAAAAAAAAAAGCTGTTATCTGTTGGAAATGGGTTTTACTTTTTTGTTTATTACTCGAAGACCATGCCTCGTATCAAACTGTGACCCCCGGGCATTCTAAAGCTAATACAATTCTTTTTCCAATGATTGTATGACATGTAGAGATTGCTTAGTAAACATTCGACTTATGATGTTGGGAAGTGAGATCTTTGTTCCAGAATGTTTAATCTTGGGGCCCTAGCGTATGTATAGTGTTTTGTTTTTTTTCTTCCTAATGGTATACAACAAACATGACGAATAGGAATATGTGGGTTTTGTGGCAAAATAAATATGTTTGGGTGGTGAAAATAAGCTGAGAATACGCTTTTTTGGAGCGCATGGCGGGCGGGGGGGAGGGGAGAAATACCGATGTGTCATGCCACAGAAAACTTTTAAAACTTATCTCCGTGCGAAAGGGTTATTATGGGTATGGTTATGGTTGTTGTTGTTGTTGTTATAGTTGTTATTGTTATTGTTGTTATTAATGTTGTTATTGTTGTTACTGTTATTATTGTTATTGTTATTGTTGTTTCTATTGTTATTGTTATTGTTGTTATTATTACGTATTGTTATTGTTGTTATTTTTGTTGTTATTGTTGTTATTGCCATTGTTGTTGTTTTGCCATTATTGTAAATGTTGTAATTATTGCTATTGTTGTTATTGTTACTGTTATTGATGTTATTTTTATTATTATTATTATTATTATTATTATTGTATTATTATTACATTTCAATAGTATTTCGAATAACAAGCAGCTTCCAAGAGAGTCCAAAATCCACTCCGAGTTTTCAGTTTAAGTCCTAACATTTGACTGGGCAGTGACATTAACTTTTGACCGATTATTCTAAAATCATCAAATTACTTCATCTTTCCCTAACCCTCTGCCCTCTGCCCCTCAGACAATGTTTTTCTTTCTTTCTTTCTTTCTTTTTTTTTTTTTTTTGCTTTTTGGCAGAGGCTTCAGGGTCCATCCCAAGGCCCAGTAGTCCTCCTACACACCTCCACATCTCACCATTTCGGCGATAACACCCACCGTTCATACTGAATACATGCTAGGGCTGTCTCATACATGACTGATGTACTGGTATTAGAGGGGGTATTTTCACGACATGTTGGCAGGTCTTCTGGTACATCAGTGAAGTCTGCCTTTTATGAAAATCAAACCCTTAAACTGTTCTCTGTCCCAGCCGGGATTCGATCCTGGGTCCACAAGAACTGCAGGTTGCCTCACTACCGATTCAGCCACCGCCTGCACCGAAAACGATTAAAACTTTTTAAGCTTGCCATGCTTAGAGACCTCTTGGTCTCAGAAATATGCATTGCATCATCCTTGGTTGACTGGAAACCACTACACCAGGTTTGATCCTAACCAACTCAATGCTAGTGAAGTTAAAAATCCAACACTTTTACCATGCTCTGTGATCATTACCTTTTATTAACCGTTCTCAAAATTAAATCTCTTCATCCTCTCTTGATCTCCAGCTTTTCCACAAAGTTTGGTCAGAATCGAATCCTTTACCTTTGACTTAGTTAAAAAATTATATCTTCATCCTTTGTTCCTAAACTCTTCCACCAAGTTTGGTCTGAATCGGATCAAAACTGTGAGAACTAACCTTGCCCGTGCCTTATGAGCCATTATGTTTTAGGTAAGCATTTACCTGGGATCATACCTGCTCGAGAACGAAACCGCTTTGTGAGAAAACCTGGGTAATTGGCTGCACCATTTTAAAGCAAGGCCATTATAAGAAAGAAGCAAGAATCTGCGTAGTTATCATATCTCTGTTGGTGATGTCAGCTTTGTTTTAGTTACTATGAGGGTGGATTGGGTAAAGAAAAGATCGAAGACTAGGGTTTATCCATAAAGGTTTAATAATATCATTTTTACCGACACCGATTTTTTCTGACATAATTGTATATTCACTCAATAACAATAAACAGGAAGATACTGAGCAATGAATTCGAAACACAGTAATGAGATATTGGCAGGTTAACAAACTTTTGAGAGCAGTATGTAAGAGTATCTTAACTGTTTAGTTAAAAACTGATGCTATACTTTTATCCCGGGGGCACCATCCACAAGTGTAAGCTTGTAACAAATTACCAGGAAAATGATATGGTGTGGGCTGGTTAAAGACATAATTCATACTTTATGAGTCCAGGTGTTACGGAAGACGATAGCCAAACCGCTGCTGATTCAGCAAAGGCGGACACTTGTGCGCTCAGCGGCGCCCATTACTGTCAGTTATCAGAGACTGTTCAATTGTAAGAAAGGAGATCTCAGAAGAACATGACTTTGAGTGAAGGTGTGAGGCTGCAGTGGTGGGGCAGTAGGAATGTGAGAGCAGGTAACGGCATGATGCCTCACATCCACCTCCATCCTAACACATGCACTCAGTCAGAGGTAGAGCTGGAACCCTTAATGGACTCCTCACAGTACCCTGTACCAGGCCCATTCTCTTCACACTCTCAGGTCAGTACTTGGTTAACTATAATATGGCTAAAACATTAGGGATAATCTGTTTTGACATCACAGAGCCGTGAACTGACCACAAGGATATATTATACCCACATGTAGAACAAGTAACTATCAGGGAGATATTATTAACCTAGGTTAGGAATGATTACTGTATATACGGGTGTACACCCACTTTTCATCGCATGCTATCACATTTTTCAGAAAGTAAAATTTTTCCAAATTTGAAACTGATTTTCACGCAAACAATCAGGCTGGTAAAATGGAAGAACGTATTTCAGTGTTCAAGGAATACAAGATGGATATTTGTGCTCTTACAGAAACGAGGTTGCTTGGAGTTGATAAAATGAATTTGGGAGATGGTATTACTATGCTGGTTTCTGGTAGGTGTGATGGAAATCATTACCAAGGAGTAGGCTTACTGCTGAGTAGAGATGCTTGTAAGGCACTATGTGAGTTTGAACCAATTAATGAGCGCTTGCTTTAACCTCGTTTAAAATCTGACCATGGTAATATCAGTATGGTTGTAGGGTATGCTCCGACAAATGCGGCTGCAGATGAAATGAAGGATGACTTTTATGAGAAGCAGCAGGATGTAGTGAAAAGAGTGGCAAGACATGATGTGTTAGTTTGCATTGGTGATTTTAATGCGATTGTTGGCAGTAGTAGGGATGGCTTTGAAGATTGTATGGGTAAGGAGGGTGTTGGTATAAGATACAAAAATGGGGTGCGATTTGGAAGCTTTTGTTTGGCAGATGACCTTATAATTGGTGGAAGTATCTTTGAGCATAGAAAAATACATAAGACTACTTGGATTTAACCATGTGGTAAATATTGTAACCAGACTGACCACATTGCAATTAGCAGAAGGCATAGGAGTTATTTGCAAGATGTTTGTGTAAGGAGGGGAGCAGATATAGGTAGTGATCATCAATTTGTTGTTTCAAAGATTAAAATAAAACTTAAGAGAAACGTTAATGGTAATTGTACAGGAGGTAATAATTATGATTTTGATGAGCTGCGACGTGATGAGAGCACGAAGGAAAAGTTTCGGTGGGAATGTAGGAACAGGTTTCTAGTCCTGCAGACTTTGATGGAATCTGAAGACAATGATATTAATCAAATGTGGAGAGAGGTAAAAGAGGTTTTGCATGAGAGTGCTAAGGTTAGTATTAAGAAAAAGGGAAAAACGAGAAGGAAAAAGTGGATGTCAGATGAAACATGGAATGCAATTCAGAAAAGGAAAGAGGCAAAGTTAAGAAGTGAAGAACATGTTGATGGCCAGTAGTTGAAGTACTTAGAGCAAAGTACTGGAGTTTACATTCTGAAGTAAAAAGACTCGTTAGACGTGATAAGAGGAGGCTATATGATGAAAAGGCAACAGAGACAGAAATAAAGTTAAGTAAAAATGACGGTCAGAGCACAAGAGCAGCAGCGTATCAGGCCATAAAGGAGTTAACTGGGACTGAAAAGAGAAGGAAGGAAATACCTGTACGAGATAGAAATGGTAATTTGATGACAAAAGATTTGGATAGAAAAGGAAGGTTGAAAGAGCATTTTGAATCTGTTCTAAAAAGACCACTCCCAGTTGAAGAGGACATTTTGCCAGCCGAGAGAGATAAGCAGATAGAAACAGGGGATATAACCTTGGAAGAGGTAGCGAAATCTATAAAGGAGTTAAAGAATTTTAAGGCCCCAGGAGAGGATGGAATATTTCCTGAAATACTTATGAAAAATGAATATACTTATGAAATACTTATGGAAAATGATGAGTTGATGAATGCGCTTTTGAAACTTTTTTATGTGGCATGGGATAATGTTGGAATTCCAGATGAGTTGAAAAATGGAGTGATTATCAAAATACCAAAAAAGGGAGATTTAACTGTGTGTGACAAATGGAAGGGGATAACTCTGACACCTGTAGTTGCAAAAGTCTTTTCGAAAATCTTGAACAGAATAGAGCCAGTTATTGATAAAATTTTAAGAGAAGAACAAGCGGGATTTAAAAAGGGTCAAGGTTGTAATGATCAGATTTTTTGTAAGGCATCTAATGCAACAAGCTAATAAGATGAAAATGCCACTTAGTATGTGTTTTGAGGATTTTGAAAAGGCGTTTGATAGAGTTTCCCGTGGAGCTATGTTGAAAATTATAAGATTCTATGGTACACCAGAAAAGTTTGTAAAAATTATTAGAAGCCTGGATGAAGGTACTTTTTGTAAGGTAATGGTGAGTGGTTCTTTGAGTGATTTAAGAAGGAGTTCTTTCGCCATTGCTGTTTGTTTTGGTTATGGATGATGTTATGAGAAGGGTTGTAAGGAAAACAGGTGCAGGAATTAACTGGAAAGAAAATAAAAAGCTGATGGATTTGGACTATGCTGATGATATTGTACTGATTTGCGGAAGTATTTACGAGATGCAGAGGGTGCTTGATTGTCTGGTGGAGGAAGGAGAAAAAGTGGGATTCGTAATAAATTGTGGAAAGACTGAAATTAGTAATATGAACGTGGAGAACCAAATCGATTGTGTAATTGGGAATAATGTGGTGAAGAATGTAGAAAACTTTAGATATCTGGGAACAATTGTATCATCTAATGGATCATTAAACAATGAAATTGAGGAGAGGATTAGACTGGCTTGGCGAGCTGTTGGAATGTTGAAATCTGTTTGGAATAATAATATGCTTTCGGTACATACTAAAGTGAAAATTTACAAGTCCATGGTTAGACCCATTTTAATTTACGGGCATGAGTCATGGTACAGTACAATTGCAACAGATCAGAAAGTATTAGGATTTGAGAATAAAATTCTGAGAAGGATTCTTGGGGTAAAGTGGCAAGACAGAGTTACAAATGAAAAAGTAAGGGATATTACGAGAGTGGAACTAGTTAATGAATATGTGAGACTGTCTACCTGGAAGTGGCTGGGGCACATATACAGAAAAGAAGGCAGTTTAATACAGGCTGTGCCAGAGTGGACTGCTAGAGGAAGAAGAGGTAGAGGTAGGCCGAGGGAAACCTGGTTGAGGACAATGAAAAGAGAAGCAGGAGAGGAGTGTTGGTGGGACTTGAAGGAGATGGCAAGAGACAAATATTAGTGGAGAGAGTTCATTGAGGCCCTCTGCATCCCGAGGGATGCCACAGGAATATATATATATATATATATATATATATATATATATATATATATATATATATATATATATATATATATATATATGGAGCCTCTGTGGTTCAGTGGTAAAGTGTGCGTTTTCATATACTGAAGAACGAGGGTTCGCGTCCCGCCAGGGTAATAAACTTTGGGAGCTTTCTTCTGGCCAAGTACTGCACTGGTGGACATCAGGGATGCTGTGGTTGAACCAGTGTCGCGTACTATAAAGTATGCTTGCACCCAGTCGGCTTGCGCTGGCCGATTACACTTGGTTCACAGACTACACACACATCCAAAGCCACTCCAACACTACAATACACTTAGAAGCACTTACCCTACATACAATCTCTACCAGAGAGCCTAAGCCACTTTGTAGAGATACATTGGCTGTATCGTCCCCGCTTCAGTTGGGATAGGCTGTTCCTGCAGTTATATATATAACTTTTTTTAATGCAAGAAAGAAGGAACCAAAGGCTGGAGCCTGCAAACCATTCCTTCCAAGAAAGAAACAAACGCTATGCAAAAGAGAGCCAGATTCAAGATCCATTCATTTTGAGATATTTGGACACACTGCATTTGAAAGAATGGAGATCATAGGAAGTAGGAAATACAGACAGGGGAAGACAGTTCCAGAGCTGACCTGTTGTATAAATGAA
Source organism: Coenobita brevimanus (assembly GCF_032717465.1). NCBI lineage: Eukaryota > Metazoa > Arthropoda > Malacostraca > Decapoda > Coenobitidae > Coenobita > Coenobita brevimanus. Next base: position 4,373,676 of record NC_137013.1, read on the forward strand.
GGACTGGGAGTAACGGTTAACTCTTGCATTAGAGAGCTGGACAGAGAAAGGATGAGAGTTTGTTGCTAGATGGCTGCTACACACCTCTTGTAGAGGTGGAGGGATGCAAGCAGACAGTTCAGAAGAGCAGTGACCATTGACGTAGTGATAGAACCAAGATAAAGATGCAACAGTGTGGCGAAGAGACAGAGGTTGAAGGGGGCCAGTAAAAGCAGGAGAGTTAATGAGACGAAAAGCCTTTGACTCCACCTTATTGAGAAGAGCTGTATGTGGGGAGCCTCCCCACACGTGAGAGTTGTACTCTACACAGGGGCGAATAAAACCGTGTATAAAGTCAACAACTGTGCAGGGGTAAAGAAGGTATGGAGTCGGTTTAGCACACCCAATCTCTTGGAAGCAGATTTTACAAGAGATGTAATATGATATTTCCAAGCTAAGTCCCGAGTAAATGAAATCACAAGCAAGTTCAAGGATGATGCAGAATTGAGCTGGATATTATTAACCCGCCGCATGCCAGGTATTTTTAGCCCTATGGGTCACCTCAGTGCCGGCCACTTTTTGACCTTTTTTTATTGGCCAAAATGATAGATTTTGATGTGAAAACAACGAATTTCACCATTCAAATGCTCATCGAAGCTCGAAAATGGGTTTTATTGAGTCCTGCATACTCGTATACAGGTATACCCGCTCATCACACTCACCACTTAGGTGAGAGAAAGCCGTTTTCTATGTAAGGTATAATCAGGTATTTATGCTGGGAAGGTATAGCAATGTTCAGTACACTTTTCTGACTACTTATTACTTCAACATCTATCACAATTTTTGCATGTCTTTCTCATTGTGAATGCATAATCTTACACTTACATGAAGATAGGTACAACCTGACTTCATAATGTACAGTCCTGGCACTTACAGGAAGGTATTTACAACTTGACTTCACTATAGAGTCTTAACACTTACAAGAAAATATTTACAACTTACACATACGTGAAAATATTTACAAAATGCCTTCACTATGTACAGCACTGGATGAGGCACACAGGCAGCTTGAGGCAGAACGAGCGTGAGGGGGGGAACGAGTGAGTGTATGGCCTTGACAGCCTGAGCAATGGTAGAGGAACAGTTACCATACATGCTTGCCAAGTTTTACCTGCGAATCTTGAAAAATGCGGTCATAGTGAAATATTTTATTTCAAACTGTTTTAATACGGCACTGGCACTGGCCGCGGAATTATGTCAGACCGTTTTAAAATGGCACTGGCATGTGGAATTATGTCAGACCGTTTTAAAACGGCACTGAGTACTCCTGTGGAAGATTTTGTAGTTTTGATAGGTATAAAAACTGAGTTTTTGATGTATTATAAACAACAAGATTATTTTTGCCCCAGTCAGAGATAAGAGCCAAGTCAGACATTAGGTTTGCCATAGCCTCATCCCTTGTTTGTTGAAGTAACTGCTGAGATGGACATTCCAGGAACCGAATGAAAAGGTGAAGGGTGGAATCATCAGCGTCCGAGTGGATAGGGTTGGATTTACAGCTTAGAAAGTCATTGATGAATAAAAAGGAAGAGAGTTGGTGATAGGACAGAGCCCTGAGGAGCACCACTATTGACAGATCTAGGAGAAGAACGATGGCCATCTACAACAGCGGCTATAGAACGACCGGAAAGGAAGCTATGGATGAAGGCACAGATAGAAGGATAGAAACTGTAACATGGCAGTTTGGAAATTAAAGATTTATGCCAGACTCGATTGAAAGCCTTTGAGATGTCAAGTGCAATGGCAAAACTTTCGCCAAAGTCCCAAAAGGAGGATGACCAGGAATCTGAAAGGTAGGTGAGAAGATCGCCAGTGGAGCGTCCCTGATGGGACCCATATTGACGATCAGAAAGAAGGTTGTGATAGGAAAGATGTTTTAAAATTTTTCTGTTAAGAATTGGCTCGAAAACTTTTAAGACACAGGATGTAAAAGCAACTGGATGGTAGTTAGAGGGTTGACACATAAAATAGTAAATATGCAACATATTTTTTTTTCTATGTGTCAGACCCTGAGCAAAGGCTTCAGGGCCTAACCCAAGGCCCAGTAGTCCTTTTACCCTCCTTCACATGTCACCACCTTGGCGCCAACACCAACCGTCCGTACTGAGTATATACTAGGGCTGTCTCATGCAGGACTAGTGTATTGATATCAGCGGGAGTATTTTTACATGTCGGCGGGTCATCTGGTAGATCAGTAAAGTCTGCCTTTATGAAATGCAAATTCTTAAACTGTCCCTTGCCCCAGCTGGAATTCGATCCTGGGTCCATTAGGACTGCGGGCCACCCCTTTACCGATTCAGCCACCGCCTCCCCCAAATATCTACTTATATACACATATAATTTATATAATATATACATTTTTATAACACACCATTATCTATACATATACATAATATTATAAGACATATTATATTATATATTATATAACACACACACACACACACACACACATATATATATATATATATATATATATATATATATATATATATATACAGTATATTGTATATGTTATATACAACATGTATAATATAACTGATTATAATATCTCTCAATCTATCAATGTCTGTTTATCTGTCTATAATGGAATGGTTCACGATCAATGTCAGCGTGCGACAAGGTCGTGTAACGTCTCCATGGTTGTTCCAGATATATAGATAGATAGATAGAGAGATAGATATAGACAGATAGACAGATAGATAGATAGATGATATAGATATAGATATAGATATTGATATACACACGTGTGTGTGTATATAGATAGATAGATAGAGAGATAGATATAGACAGATAGATAGATAGATAGATGATATAGATATAGATATAGATATTGATATACACACGTGTGTGTGTGTGTGTGTGTGTGGCTGGGAGAATGAGAGAAGTAAAAACACGAGTAATGGAGAGAGGGATGGAGCTGATAATGAATGGTGATGGATGGGATATCTCAAATTTGTTGTATGCTGATGATGCAGTACTCCTTGCAAATACCGGAAAAGAACTTGGTAGATTCGTGCAGAGTTTTGCTGGTGTATGATAACGTATAGCATTGCGAGTAAATGTAGAAAGGAGTAAAGTGATGGTAATCGAGAGAGAAGGTGACTCCCAGTGTCATGTTACAGAAAATGACTGGATTTGGTGAGAGAGTTCAAATACCTGGGTACAGCGATAGAAATGAGAAGAAAATGTGGAGAAGAAGTGGAAAGCAGAGTGACACAAGAAAGGAATGTAGCTGGTGTAATGAAGCCCTTGATAAGAAACAGAGGCATGAGTGTTGCAGCTGCGCGAGGCTTACGTGAAGAAGTGTTAGTGCTATCTTTAACATATAGATGCCGGGCTATGGTGTGGCATGAAAATGAAAAGTCAAGAGTGAGAGCAGTGGAGATGGGACTGCTAAGGAATGTATGTGGCGTACAGAGAGTGGATAGGATACGAAATAATGTGATTCGTGAAAGATGCGGAATGAGGAAGTCTGTGGACACCAGAATCGAAGATAGTGTACTGCGATGGAATGGTCATGTGGAAAGAATGGATAACAATAGCATGATCAAAAAGGTATATCTGAGCGAATTTGAAGGAGGCAGGAGGAGAGGTAGGCCAAGGAGAAGGTGGAGGGATATGATGGATGAGTGTCTGGGGAAGAGAGGTATGGAAATCGGTGAGGCTAGGGGACTGACAAGAAATCGAGCTGGGTGGATGAATGTTGTGAGAAGAAGTGCATGATCAGGGATTTGGCACCACGTTTTAAGATGCCAGCCTCTGGATTGACTCTATCGGATACGTTTATGTGAAGCTGCAGAATGTGGTGAAAGTTTTTTGCGTATCATACAGAGCCAGGATTCCGGGGGATTGAATGATGAGTGAATGGAAGCGTTGCCCATTGGATTAGGCAAACTTAGGCTGTCTGTACGTTGTTGCTCCTCACCCTGCCCTAGGGTGGGAAAGAAGGTCCGTATGATATATATGTATATATATATATATATAGATATATATATATATATATATATATATATATATATATATATGTGTGTGTGTGTGTGTGTGTGTGTGTGTGTGTGTGTGTGTGTGTGCGGGGAGCGGGTTGGTGATAGCCAATACCAACTTTAGGCACAAAAATAATGCACAGGAATACGTAGAGACTGATGAGAATGGTGGATGGTGAACTGAATGAACGGAAGGCAATGATTGATTATGTTTGTGTGGATGACAGAATGAGAATGTATTTAATGGATGGAAGAGCATACAGAGGTTCGGGGAGTGGACTTTTTGACCACCACTTAGTGGTGGTGAAAGTCAAGGTTCAAATTCATAATGGAGGAATAGAAGAGGGAAGGAGAGGAGGAAGTAGTTCATACAAGGAGGGTAGAAAGGTTACAAGATGATGAGAAAAAGGCAGAATGTAAAGAGAAGTGGAGTAGCGACTGGATAAATATGATTTGCAGCAGATGGGAGAAATATAAGGTGTGTGCAAGATATTAGCAGCAGAAATCTGTGCAGTATGTGAGGTGGTGTGTAGGGTGAGGAGAAAACGAAAGGGGATGCAAGGAGCAGCGTGGTGGAATGAAGAGATAGACAAATTGTGGCGCAAAAGAAGAAAGCATATAGTGTGTGGATGGAAAGCTGGGGCGTGGAGGAAGGTGAGGGACGGAAGAGAGAGAGTTATATGTAGAGAGGAAGAGAGAAGTGAAAAGATTAGTAAGAGAGAGTAAGAAAAGAGTGGATGAGGAATTCGGAAGAAATTTGAGTGTACAGAGGAGGGAATGTATGAAAATGTTCTGGAAAGACGGAGAGTTAGACAGGGTGATAAACAAGTAAGTCAGGGAGTGAAAGATAAAAATGGTAGGTTTATAGTTGAGAAGGGAGAAAAGTGTCTGGATGGAGAGAACACTTTAAGGAACTGTTGAACATAGAGAATGAAAGTACTCCGAGTAAAAGTGGCTGGGGAATGGGTGGGAGAAGGAGGGAACTGAGAAGAAAGGAAGAAATCAACGGGATGGAAGTAATGAAGGCAATGAAGAAAGTCAAAATGGGGAAAGCCCCAGGAATTCGTGGAGTGTGTGGTGAAATGCTGAGGCATGGGTGAGAGGTCGTAGTAGAATGGACATGGGAGATGTGTAGATTGGCCTGGGGGGAAGGTAGAGTCACGGAAAATTGGAAGTCAGGTATAATTACTCCCATGTACAAGGGAAAAAAGGAAAAAGGAGTGTGTGGTAATCATGGAGGCATTTGCCCTCTTAGTATAATAGGAAAAGTATACAGTAGGATACTTATTGACAGAGTTAGGGAAGTAACGGAGGAATTACTTGGTGAAGAACAGGAAGGTTTCAGGAAAGGAAGATGTTGCGTAGATTGGATTTTCATTCTTAGATCTTCGAACAGTTTCCATAGAAGGGAAGGAAGTTGTATTCGGCCTTAATGGATTTGGAGCAAGCATCTGACAGATTCAATAGACAAGGAATGAGGAAAATATTAAGAATGTATGGAGTAAATGGGAAGTTGGTAAATGCAGCGAAGAGTATGTATGAGGGTGCTAAAGTTGAAGTGAGTGTGGACAGTGAACTGAGTGAAATTCTCTATTTGAATGTTGGACTGAAACAGGAATACGTCGTGTCTCCATGGTTGTTACCCGTCCTCGTCCCCGAGGGGTTCGAGAACGGGTATTGTTTTTAGTAGGTTAGTCTGCTTGTTTGTTTGTTTGTCTGTCTGACTATTACCAACTTTACGCAAAAACTAGTGGTGAGATTTTGACTAAAATTACAGGGATGCTGGGTTATGACCTTCTGATCACCTGAATAAATTCTGGGCCAAGTTAGGCCAAGCCCCAGGCTGTAGGCCCCCAAAGTGTAAAAAACGGGGACCGGTAAAAATCGTTTTCTCGCATAACTTCTTTCAAATTCGTCATATCGACATGAAATCAAAATTTAAAGGTGCACCTTTCAAATCTGCATCCTAAACATGCCTCATTACATCAGGGGGATCACCCCCCAGTTAGCGGTAGGTGGGCCAGTGTCAGGTGGGTCGGGCCTAAGATTTCAAATGAGCATAAAATCGTCAAATTTCACCCAATTTACTGCAAATTTGATATGTCACATCTTTGACTAAATATCCTGTTGTGTTTATCAGTCAGCAATAAAATGACTGGCGGGGAAGGGTTTGCCGTGCCTTGGCACCGCTTCTTGTTCAGTCTGTATATGGATGGGATTACAAAAGAGATACAAGGTAGAGCAGTGAATGTTGGAGAGGCTAGAATGAGAGAGGGTAATGTTTGTAAACTCCCTGTACTGTTGTTTGCAGATGATGCTGTACTGTTAAGTGAAGAAGGGGAGCTGCAAGGCTTGATGAATGAATTTGGAAGAGAGTGTAAGAAACGGAATCTAATGGTGAATGTAGGGAAAAGTAAAGATAAGGTCTTCAAGAGAAATGAAGTCACTGGATGTACAATGAGGTTGGATGATAAGGAAATGGAAAATGCGAATGCATTTAAATACTGAGCAGTGCGATGAGTAAAGATGGAAGTTTGGGGGTGAAGTGCTTGAAAAGGTACAACAAAGAAGAAAAGTTGCTGATTCTTTGAAAACAGTGATAAGAAACAGAGAAGTGAGCATGGAAGTAAAAAAGTCGCTGCATGACATATTGTAATGCTATCTCTAACGTATGGAAGTGAAGCTTGAACCTTGTTGGAGGGACACAAATCAAGAGTGAGAGCAGTGGAAATGAATTATTTGAGAGGAGCATGTGGAGTTACATGGAGAGACAGACTGACAAATGAGGAAGTGAAGGAATGTTGCGGTGTGGATGTGGATGGGATAGAAGGCGTTAGGAGAGATACAATGAGGTGGTTTGGCCATGACGAGAGGATGGACAGCGAGAGACAAACGAGCAGAGCGTATGTGAATGAGGTGGAGGAAGAGAGAGGGAGAGGGAGGCTAAGGATGTTATGGATGGAGGGACTGGGTAGAGAGGTATACGAGTGTGGGGAGTGTGAATTGGAGAGAGGACGGCCTACTGGTTGAGGACAGAAAAACAAGGAGGCGATTCGTTTGTGGCCACCCCTTCCAGGGTTTAGGCGTGTGGATATAGACAGACCAAAAGGTATTGTTCAATGTTTTTATTAGACAACACGCACAATAACCCCCAAGGTAAAAAGGTTAATATAATCGGAACATTAAAGTTAAAAGAATGTTGAATTTTGGAATGGAATTATACTGATCACCTCTCCTTATTGCATTCAGCAGCAATATTTTCTCATAGAATTGTCCAAAGAGTTACTTCTCAAGAGTGAAGAGGTGATACCTGCAATTTAAAAAATTGCCTTTCTACTGGAGCTGATGCAGGAAGAGAATGTTGAACTTCAAACACACTCTTAAGGCAAGGGTGTTTATCCTGACAACTGTAAGCATCTTGGGGATGGGTCTTAATCCCCCCCCCCTCTCTCTCTCTCTCTCTCTCTCTCCACAGCTGGGCACTAAATACACTGAATGTCTTTAAATACTAAATACTAAATAGCCTACATGAGAGAAATGTATTTAAATACTAAGTACTAAATACATTTTATGAACTTTATTTAAATGCTAAATACTAAATACATCAATTGTATTTAAATACATTTGTAAATACATTTTAAATTCATACAAATTTTAACATAAGCATATATATATATATATATATATATATATATATATATATATATATATATATATATATATATATAGCCAGCAGGTACCTGGCATATGGAATTGATATTTTCGTGCCAACCGCTCCCGAAATAAGCCAAACTGGCATAATTATGCCAGACCTGGCAACCCTGATGGAACTTAACTCGTGACTCACACCGTGTTCACTGTTCGGGTTACCGGATTGTTGGACGGGTTTATTGCCAAATCAACTGGTAAAAAAGTATTTACATTTTTATATTTTGAGGAGTTAAATACATTGTATTTAAATACTCATTACAGTACTCAAATACTACATTTAAATACATGAAAACTAGTGTATTTATAAATGCAGTTCTAAATACACAAATGTATTTAAATACATTTTAAAATACAAACGTATTTAAATACTGCCCATCTCTCCCTCTCTCTCTCTCTCTCTCTCTCTCTCTCTCTCTCTCTCTCTCTCTCTCTCTCCAAAATGTATCTGGAAAAGTATTTCAAGTAAGTGTTTGTACGTACGAAATATAAATTCAGATTACTTAGCTGCCTATTTAATACACAAAAACAAGGATTTATAAATACAATAATTTAAGTAGAATGTATTTAAGTAGTAAAGCCGCCATCTTCGAACTCGTTTTATCAGGAAATCCGCTTATTTTTGACTGGCTAACCATGTCAGAGTCCCATGCAGCCCGGCTCACTGATGTACTTATATTTATACACAACCCTCTGAACTCATTAACCTACAATATTATTCTGTATACTGTATTGCATATTAGTATTTATGCATATACATGGCGTTCACAGGTCACGAGACAGACCAAAACATAGTCATGGAACACACACATGTGATTTGCTAAGAAGTAGAGCCTTGTAAGCATACTGTACACTTGGACAGTCAAACATACAGTACTGTACAATATTTTCTTCCTCTGCTTATCATTTCACTGTAATGGATAAACACCAGAAAAAGTCTTATTAAACTTATGACACAGATACTGAAGAAACGATCAAAATAGAAATTATGTACACACAACATAATGCTGAGATGAAGCTCCATCCCTAATTCGTCAGATGTTCAGTTCATAACTGCTTTTTAAAAATATAATTTCTTAACTATTCGTATTGTAAATTTAGTAAAACTAAAGGAAATTATGGAATTTTGTTGTGTTCGTTGTAAATTACAGTAAAACCATAGGAAGAGGAGAAAAAGTAATGTTCAATACTGTGCTCTAGACAGTTCAAGACTACGTTTACAAGATCTCTTCGGTCACCTGGTTTGTGATGCTTCCTTCCTCTGGAACCCGACTTATCTGGAAAATCGGTAAACGTGGACTGATTCCACCCCCCCAAATAGTCCTGATTAACCGGGTTTTACATTATTTTAAAAATACATATGTATTTAAATACTGCCCATCTCTGATAATACCATAGTTAACTCTAAAACGTGTCTGTGATTCTCCCAGTTGCTGTTACAGTGGTTTCTTTTAGAACTTCCTCCACCTGGAGCATCTTGCTCACTCCCTGCTAGCTATGGAGTGGAGTAAACTTAGTCCAACCCAAACATACAGTATAGTTCATTCTACTTTTCAAACAACCCTTAATATTTTTCAGTAAGTCCATTCTATATTTCATACAGACCCTTCTGTATTTCAAACGGACCATTCTGTATATAAAACAGCATATTCCGCATTTCAAATAATTCTTTTTACATTTTAAACAATCTGTTTTACATTTCAAACAGTCCAATCGACCGGAAGAGGACGAGCACGGGGGAAATTCATACCACATAAAAGCGCGGTCCAATATGTCTAAACAGGGCAAGAGAGACGAACAGCAGGAAAGTAGCGAGTCCTGGTGTGGGTGTTGCTGCTGCTGTTGATGTCTTGGTGCAGCCGTCGCGGCCCCCGTCCTGTGCCAGCGCCCCCTGTACGTGGGTCCAAGTGCCGTTGTGTGACTGTGGGGTGATGGCCAGGATGTAGGTCAGCACCTGGTAGATGTCCACCACGTGTATCGGATCCAGGGTCCATCCGCACTTGAAGTCTGAGGGCAGAGATAAAGGGTACAAAAGAAGTGATATAAAGGGTACAAGAAGAAAGTTTAGATTAATGCTTATCGAAAACACAAGGATCACCAAGGCTGAAAACTAAATTGTGTCCCAGTCCTAATATAGACTATGAGCCACAAAAGTCAATGTGATATTTAAGTCCCCAGTTGCACTGCTGGTGAACAGGATCTAGGGAGGAAACAAGCCGAATCCGTTCAGTCTGACCTCCCGAGAAGACAAAGGGTTAATTCAAGTAATTTTCATTCCTATGATGAAGCAAAGGGTTAATCAAGGTCATTTTCATCCGTATGGGATATAATGCAAAAGTGAACTAGTACTCTCAGCCCTTCAAGCACACTTCCCCACAGTTCTTGGCGATACGCAGTTTACTGGATACGTTATAGCAGAGTGCCTAATAGTTACTAATCTTGACCTGAGGACAGGACTGGTTCTCACACAACACTTCACTCGACTGAGAAAAACCCAGATGAAGATATTATTTAGCTAGGCACTGGAAAAGAAAAAACCTCTCCTGCAAAAGGCTGGCAATATTAACTTACTTTATTTCCCTATGCAGGTCACTTTAATGTATTAACAGCAGAGGACACCATTTCTGGGTTTCTACTTTTTCGTTATTTTGACTTGTTTCATTGCTCCCCCCTTTTGCCTTACTTGTATTCCTGAGCCCTTGGTGTTTCGTGGTTCATCTTGGCCTTCCGCTATCTTGAGTGAGTTGTGTGTTTACCGAATTTTCTTCTCTCTCTGCGACCTTTCTGTTCACCGGCCCTGCTGTATGATGGCTTGTTTTGCACTTTAGCTCCCTTCCCTATTCAACGCTTTGCCACTGATCTGTGGTGATGCTACCGCGTTCTCTTTCTCTTTTTTTTTTTGACTGTTTGTTCTTACTGTTTTCAAATACTTGAGAAGAAAAGTAATATCATCATCCCCTTAAAAGATTGTCCAGTACGTGTTTTTATTTAATTAAATTTGTTTAGTCATGGCACTGTTTCTCGTTCATTGTTTAAACCTTTTCATGTAAAAAAGCTGCCTGGGTTTACCGAGTCCTGCCACAAATGTATAGTTCGGAATAGTCCTTATATAGAACAGAAACTTGAGTCGTTTCACTTGCATTCGAAAAGTCACGGCTGTGAGAGGAAGAGAATGTGCAGGGGATCAGTGGGGTGGGGGGTGGGGGGTTAAAAACGAAGGGGAGAGGGTGCAGGAAAAAAGGGGCAATGGGAGAGTAAATATGGGGCAGATATATGGATGACTTCATAGACTTATTAAAATGTAATAACACTATCATTTTCATAAGTAAAGGTACCGTATACGAATAAATTATAAGGATAAAAAATAAATTGCATATTATAAGCACCGTGATGTTGCACTCGAATAAGTAGTTAACAAACAGCCAAATACTATGACGGACATGAATAAGGTTTGCAAAAGTATTTAGTCTTTAAAATTTATCAGCCATACTAAGAAATATGTCGCGTGACTGAAGAAATATTTCTAGGGTTGCCTAGTCCCCTAGGCGGAGAAAATGCCCTTCATCTCTTCGTCAGGACTGTAGTGGCAATAAGAAATTCGTCTTATGTCTGAAGAAGTAACATTTCCGGCCTTGGTCAGACATATCCTGTGTATTAACATTAGGACGTAGATTTCACAGGAAACCCTACCAAGGAGCTGAAAGCATTTGATTCCTACACACATAACACATACCTCACGTTTGAACCTGCCTGGCCCACACAATGATATCGTTACAGACAAGACTCGAAACAACTCAAATATTCAGAGTTGAATGCTGTAAGCACTGCGCATTTCGTCCTTAATGCAAACGAAATATCCACGCACGAATGAGCTCACGAGGTGGAAAGTTACCTGGTCCCTTGATATACAATATCCCCCATCATTTTAATGGTACTGTAGCCGTAATAGGAAAAACCTTATATGACTGGGAAAAAAAAAAAAAAAAAAAAAGAGAGGGGGTTACCTGGTCCCTTGGCAAAGAATATGCCCCTCATGTCCTCAACGTTGGGCCTGTAGCCGTGCGATCCCCTGTCCAAGAAGACGAGGTCGTTGCGCTCTGGTATTTGCTTCCCAGACCGTGATGCCAGAAGGTACTGTCCTGCGGTACGTACATCATCAGCAGCAGCAGCACCAACGTTATTATTATTATTATTATTATTATTATTATTATTATTATTACTACTACTACTGATGATGATGATGATAATGATGATTACAGGAAATGGCCATCAGTGCATCACCTTCATTATCACTATCACAAACAACATCATCATTCTGACCTTTCTTCCATCTAAGGTGGTCAGATTTCAGCACTGAACCTGTCCATTTATTAGCATTCCAGACCGTACCTGGCGTGTTGGGGACATGAATCAGAGAAGCAATACCTATGTCAGCGAGTAGGATGATCTCACAAATGCACAGTACAATAGCGAGCCATAGTTTCTGTTCACCTTCTGCTTCATTCCCGGTTGTAGGAAAATCGTAGAGTTTTAAACCGAAAGAAGACCTGTTGATGATGATAGTTTGAAGGGAGGAGGGTGCAAAACTCATGGCTGGAGCAAGTTAACTGTTTCAGGTGGGAGTTACTTGAAGCAGGAAGAGTTGCTGTCTGGAGGACTGAACTGGCAAATCCTCGGGGGTGGACTGGAAGGGAGAGAGAGGCTACGCACCACCACGGCATCTGCCCCGAGTGAGTGAGCAAGTGAAACCATTGCTTCGCCTTCTCTCAAGTCAGGGGATGGGGAAGAGGGTGAGTAGAAGCTCTGGCTCGCGACTGTACTTGCGGTGTTGGGGACATGCTTCAGAGGAGAAATCCATACCTTTATCAGCAGACAGGATGATCTCGTGGATGTATTTGTGGTGTTGGTAGTGGTATTGCTGGGGCACATCCTCTCGCCGGTACGTCTTTACACCAGGTATCTTGGACACCTGCTCATACACCTGCCAACAGTCCGACACGTGGATACAAGTTGTGCTCAATGGTGGAACAAGAATATAATGCTAAGACTTCATTTTACTAGGCAAATAAATACTGTCAGGATTCTGTCACTCACTCCCTGAATAAAATCGTCTGGCTATATGTAAATTAATGTATACTATTAGAGATGTCTCCGTCATAAGAGCGTTGATAGTGACAGTGATAATTCTCTCTCTCTCTCTCTCTATCTATCTATCTTACCTTGTCCACGTTCTGCTGCGGCACTTTGATGTTCATAAAGGCGCCCTGATCTGCGATGTTTTCCACCAGTGATGAATCCAGGTAGTTGTCAATCTCATGATAGGTGGTAACATTCAGGCCGATTGACGTCATGCCATGGTCGCTTACTATTATGATGTTTACTGCAGGCAACAGGAGGCAGGTTGAGAGACTTAGTGAGTTTTATATATATATATATATATATATATATATATATATATATATATATATATATATAGAAGTAAATAAATAAATTTATAAATAAATATTCCAGAACGATGAAAAATTCGCACCTTCAAGACACCGGTGCCCCTTGATTTACTTTATGGCTGTGAGACGTGGATATTAACAAATATTTTCGTGTGGCGATTTTTTTATTTATTTATTTTGGTATTAGGCACCTTCGCAGGATCATGGGATATCGCTGGTACCACCGAGTGTAACAAGCAATTAATTCATATGACTAAGTCGAGGCTTAAGACTGCATAATACGTGAACGGCAACTCCGGCTGTGTGGGTACATGGCCCGTCTTCCTGAGGCTGATCCTCCTGATATCTAAGAGACAACCTGGAATGGAATGGACCAAGGGGAGGGCCGCAAAACTAGTGGCTGCAGTTGACCATCCCCGTCAAGAGTTGTTAAGGATGGGAATAGTTGCTGTCTGTAGGCTTGCATAGAAGAACCTACATTGGGTGGTGTACGAGGGTGAATAGTTAGTCACAACGACCTGTACCCCGAGTGAGTGATTGAGATGGCATGAGTAAATCTAAAATGGCGTCATTATATTGATGAGATAAATTCTTGGCGATATCGTGCTGCCTTACCTTGGTCCTCGAGGTCCCGATTTCGAAGTTCATTAAGCAGATAGAGTATGACGTCATCAAGATCCCTCACTGTCTGTGCCATCTCGGGGGATTCGGGGCCCTTGGTGTGGCCTGTGTAGTCTGTGTTTTCCGTGTGCACCTGACGGAAAATGAACAGTTTTAATCTTTGGCTGAGGCTGATGCACTTAGGTATTTTATTCAGGCAACAAGAATTCAGCTCAAATAAGATCAATTGTAGATGTCACTGACTCCACAACTTACATCTAGTAACTCTTTCTCTGCTACATTATTTGTACCCCTTGGGCGCAATATTTAGGCCACGTCAGTCGACTTTATTCAGTGTAGAGAAATCCCAGCAGTTAAACGATAAAAAATGGTAACAGGAAGGCCAATATAATCCTTTGCCGAATGTAGGGGCCTGTGGTTTGGTCCATAAGGGCATTATATGATAGTGAGTTTTACGCCAGGTACCTCTTTTTTGGATAGGGGCTATGGCGTTGCCCCTGGGTAGAGGACTTTGGTTTGGAGCGTGTAGCATTTTATGACCGGATGCCCTTCCTGATGTCTACCATTGACCCTTGGGTGGATTCGATCCTCCGACCCTTCGGTCAGAACGGAGCGCTCTAACCCACTGAAACTTCATATTTCATTCAGTGGACTCGATGTAGCGTTCAGCAAGTGATCATAACCCCGACCCGCACCACAGACCACTGAGCCACTAGATGTCTGGATCCTTTTTCACCCGATGACGTATTTTTACCTGTGTTGCAAGACGTCAAGCATAAGAGACCAACACGAGCTGATCTTGCTGGAGAAATCTTTGACATAATCATTCTGCATCCAAACCGTTGATCCTACTGCACCCATTTTCACAGGGTATATTGTCTTGGCCCCTCCCCACCACCCGTCACAAATGCAGTTCATCCCGCCCATTTATTTCTTTGTCCCCCACACCCATTTCTTTACTCTCTGCTACTGTCATTCTAAGGCGACAGTTTGAAATATACTTCCACTGCATCAAACCACTATTCACACAACACCCGTTTTTACTCGGTATATTTTTCTGCCCAAGTCGCACCACCACCAAATTTCCAGTACATCATATGCATTCCTTTGCTCGTTACGCCCACTTCTTTACCTCCCCTTTCACAGGTTTATGGCGCAATGGTCACGCGATTGAAGAACACATTTGTTTAACCTTGTTCTTGCCACTTACAGATGATTTTGCCAGCTTTGGGTCAGTCTTTTATAGTGACAGTCAGTCTCCAATAATCTCTTCACAACAACTCTCCCTAGCTTGAATAAAATCGTCTGAAAGTAGAAAAGAAAATACAAGTTATCGCAGAGAAGGGGTTACAGGAAAAAAATACAAAAAACGTGTTCTGGCTTTTCATCGTTTCTGTGAGCATTATTCATCTCACACATTGTGTGTTGAAGTGATCAAATCTCCATTAATATATCTATATCTGTCTATCTACTTACCTATATATTTTTTTATCTGTCTACCTATTTTCTATCTATATATACATGTACACACACACTAGTGCTTGCCAGCAAAAAATTGCGGGAACAACTAATAGTCTTTCCATTACAGAAAGTAAATACCATTAATTCTGTTTCCATACAATTGCTGAGACCACACTGACCTATTCTGACCAAAAAAATCGAAAAAAAAAAAAAGCTGATTTACGCATATTTTCACGTGTCGCGATTTCCAAAAATTTCACGCCGCCGCGTCGAGCGCAATCGCCAAAGTTTTTGTTTTGTATTTCTCTGACATTTCCTGGACTTACCTTGATCTACAAAAAGAACTAGGTCGACATCAATTACCGTTGTCGTGAAAGAAAAGAATAAACGCACAGACGCACACACAGCCTGACTTTATTATTTACACACACACACGCACACACACACACAATCTGTATGTAGACTCACCTGCACCAGATCATATCCATCACTCAGCTTGTCCAAGGCTCTGCCGATGTTCTGCTGGAAGATCCGTTTGCCGGGACTCCTAACAAAGGGTTCACAGAAGGTGGTGGTGACGCCATCTATGGGCACGTCGCAGCGAGCCCACAAGAACTGAGCTGTGCGCAGGCCAGCCTTCTCAGCCGTTGTCCATACAGGCTCAGACGTCCACCACTGCCAGGTTGACAACAGGACATTACAGTTACATTACATTACACTGCATTCCAAAACTGGGAGTATCATATTAAATTTCATTATTACATTACTTTGTAGGAAAATATAATGGCCAGCTGTGCAGGTATTGCACCACTGCATTACATAGCACTATAGGCGGATATAATGTCTACCCGTGGGACTAGCCTATTACAACATGGCACTGCCAGTAAACATAATGTCCACCATTGTCAGTACCAGCAAATTAGTCGGTCTCTGGCTACACCCTCTCTGTGTCAACTCCTCGTTGTCTCTGGCTACACCCTCTCTGTGTCAACTTCTCACTGTCTCTGGCTACACCCTCTCTGTGTCAACTTCTCACTGTCTCTGGCTACACCTCCTCTGTGTCAGCTCCTCACTGTCTTTGGCTACACCCCCTGTTTTTCTCAATGGATTTATTTCCCCCATGGAACTATTTTCCCCATGGGCATATTATTCCCGTGGAGGTATTTTCCCCATGGGCATATTATTCCCGTGGAGGTATTTTCCCCATGGGTCAATACTCTGTTTACCCCATGGACCTACTTCCTGTTTTCCCGATGGACCCATTTCCGACCACAGACGTATTTTCTCAATTACTTATTTTCCCCATCGATGGATATTTCCTCCAGGGACTTATTTTCCTCTTGAATTTACTTTCCCCATGGACCTATTTCTCCCTATGGAAATAACAAATCCCCACATAGACTGGACTAGTTTCCGCCATACTTATTTTTAGACCAGTGACTGTGTTCTTGTGCCCATTTCTCCGGGGATATATCTCCCCACGGTGGTATTTTCCCATATGGACTAGTTTTCCCACACTGATCCATTCCTCTTATGAATTATTCCCACATGAACCTATTTTCTCACTACTCACCCAGCCACCTACACACATATGCAGAGCCTCACTCCTTGTTGTCTGTCTCGGAAGTAGGATGATGAATTAGCAACTTCCCATACACGGTCAGACGAACACACACACACACACACACACACACACACACACACACACACACACACACACACACACACACACACACACACACACACACACAGATGTAGCAGATTTAACTGTACAGCTTTTATTTCGATACAGCTGCGGAGATTGAACAAAGTTGAGCAATAAGCCCATTTTCTGGTTGAAGGTAACAGCCTCCATTTGCCCACCCCCAGGACATGATGCCACTAGACCCTCTGGAGCACTGCTAAGACGTTACAACACCAATGGAGTTCCACAAGATCCAGGTCCAAGGACTGTCACACCTGGACAGGCTGTGGCTCTCCCCGAAAGCCGTCAAGAGGGGCAAAAGAGCAGTGTTCTTTAGTGACAAGCCTGTGGAGTTGCCGAAGTCTCACACATGCCAGCACCAGCAGACCCGCAGTACATGCTTAGGGTCTCCTGCCAGTGGAACCTGCTCACGGTGGGTGCATCTGTGCAAGAGTTGTCGACACAGCAGATGAAGCTGGAAGCACACAGGTGGTGTGGGATCCTTCCCACCTTGCTGCTGTTTTTAGAACATGACCATGAGACCACGAGAAAAGGTGGCTCTTTAAACGTTCCGTATTATATAATCGTATATATTATGCTGAGAGAGAGAGAGAGAGAGACCAACCATACTTCCTCACCTTTGGCTTCCCGGTGGCATTGTAATCAAACAGCGAGAACACGTCCTTGTCCTCCGGGTCGTAAAAGTAATTGCCGACGATCCCGTGCGACTCAGCGTACCGGCCCGTGACGAGGGTGGTTAAGGTGGGGAAGGAGATAGACGGGAAGAGGGGCGTGGTCCAGCGCGCCCTTCCGCCCTCCTGCAGGAACCTGGTGAACCCCGGCAGGCTGCTGGCCGGCTGCTTGTCCACGTAGTCCCATCGAAATCTAGTTGGGAGGGTTTGAGGTTTGAGATGGTGAAAAAGAATCTCCATAATAATGCCTACCTACTTTACAAGGGTCAATAAGGCAGACAGTCGGTATTTGCTAAGTCACAGTCTTTCTCGGCCTAGAAGAAGACATGCAGTGGTTAATGTTACATCCAGGTTCCCAGTTAAACAGTTGGGTGAACAGGGACTAAGGGGAGAGGATCAAACTCCTGTTCTTCCAGTTGTGGATTGAACTTGCTAAGCACTGCACCACCGGTTCACCCGAGAAGTTTATGATGTTTATGGTGATTGTGATGATGAACTATAATGATTTCGGTGATGAGGAGATGGCAATGAGGCGTATGGTGGCGATATGATGGTCATATTCAACATTAATGTGTATTTAAAATGCTGCTTGTAGTTGTTGTTGTTGTGGCCCTGGGTTCAGTCTGGACTGCAAACTGCAGACTGAAGTTACCCATCTCCTGCAGTCCACCATCCCCCTTTCGAGGGACAGCGGAGTTGATGGATGACTGTATGACCGGCAACACAGCTACCTGGTTATATTGTTGCCACCACGTGGAAGCATTCTTCTCCAGCACAGATGCTTATGGTGATCATGATTATTATGATTATCATGATGCTTACGAGTATAATTATGATTATGATGATTATTATTACTATAAAGGTATAGGTGTTTATACTTGAAAGTGTCGAACTAGTTCGAGTGAGCAAGTTTCTTAATGTTGTTATATTAGCTTTCGGTCAATGTTCCTAAGTCCAATATACTTTTAACCAGTAAAGTGCGCTTTGTGAGCACGTGACGAGCGACCGAGTGTTTGAATATACGCCTATCATAATAATTTCATCTTGGTGTAAACTTTCAACATTTCTGGTGAGGTAGTTTAACAATAACAGAAGAATAATTGCGCTAAAACATTTATTTTCTCACGTTTTCTCTCTGGGTGTGCACATAGCGAGGCGCCGTAGCATTTATCACACGTGCAATGTTCAGTTCTCTGCTCCCGACTTGCCGTGTCAATTAACTGCATCGGTAAACTCTTGGCTATTGATCGAATGATAAAACCCGGAAATGGGGCAATTACCCTTGCTGATTTCACCCCCAAACATAGAAAAAAACGTTCATGTAAAATTCTGAGCGTAATATCCGATACTTAATTGTTAGAATTCATGCAAGAAAACATAGTGTTACAACAGGAAATCTTTTTAAATTCAATTTCATAGAGAAGCATGTCAATTGAAGCCCTCCATACATTCCTTTGGAAAGCTGGGATTCCAAGGGGTTTCTTTGGTCCCATGAGTAAATATTTAGCTAAAAACAAAATTTATTGAATGTATCTACTACCTGCTGAAAGACTCTCTTCTCTATCTCAAGTGGTAGAAAAGTTATTAGCCTCTGAAAACCATTGTGGTCAGGCAGTGTCGTATCGGGCTGGGCTTCGTCGTGTCGGGTCGCTCATTTCTCAGTTGAACATAAACATCGCTTCACTCGCTGCGCTCAATAATTTTCGACCAAGTTTTAGTGTGTGTGTGTGTGTGTGTGTGTTTTTATGTTTTCAGTAAGGGGTTGGCGATTTCCGCGAAAAACCTTTGAAGTATCTCTTACTGCTTTTCCATAAGCTTTTCAGCGATGTGTGTTGGTTGGCTGTAGTTCTAATAATTTCCAGTTTTGGCTCAAAATTTTGCTGTTGTTGGCTTTTATCAGCAATATAATGACGAATTTAGGGGAAAGTCACTTCAGTAACGCAACTACTTTTCATTCAGCTTTCCAACGATTTGCATAGGTTACTGTACCTTTAATAGTATCAACGATATCTGGGTTTTGGTGTTTTGTGTTTTCGTTTTCTTACAACCTCAGTACATATCTGACAGTGTTTTCGCTCACTTGCTCGCTCGGACAGCAAGCATGACAATGAATTTCAGTGTGAGAGACAGAGAACGTGGGTAGACTATTAATTACTAGAGGTAGGTGTAAGCAAGATCCAACATGAGCACGGATCTGTGCAGGGTTATACAACACAGAGTTCGTGCAACACACTCGACCTACATGCGATATAAAATGGTCCTTTAATTTTAATGTAAATTCAGTGGCAGAATAATATAACACTACGGCTGTACATACTTTCCACAGCACTTCGTAACTAGCATCATATTCTAGTGTTAATGTCTTGTTATAACTTATTCAAGAGAGAGAGACGGCAATTTTTGGCCAAGTTAGACTAAAAAGAGTATAGTTCTCTTGTATTAGGGAAAGTGGGGGAAAGAGCAACGTGTGGCAATCATGAACGTATTTGTCTCTTTAGCATACCGGGGAAGATATGTTGTGTGGTTGTTGTCGACAGAGTGAGGGCGAAAACCGAAGGAATGGCAGAAGAGGAACATGGAAGGTTTTATGAAAGGGAGAACGTGTGTATCCCTAATCGGTATATAGATGAAACATCCTTCAACTCAGTAACCTATTGGACGTAGTGTATTCGACACCACAACATTTTGATAATGCAACATATTTTATAAAACCGGTACCATATCAAGTTTTACAACACAGCATACTTCATAATATCGTACCAATATAACATTCGACTCCATAAAGTATTGACACCGACACCATATTATCTTCGACATCACAACATAATCATGCCAATACCACACACTATATTCGATATCGCAATACATCTGACATCATTTCAGCACACATGGCTGCCTTGAATAATGGAAAAGGAGATGAAGGGAAAATGGCTGCCTATCAACAACACGAGGATCATTAAGGAAGACAGTTTTTCGCTACACCCCAATCTTTCCTTAGAACACGACCTGCAGATATCTGTTTACCCTCAGGCTTCCAATTCAACTGGTGGCAGAGCAAGGCGAAAGGGGGGGGGGGGGGTGAAGAAATCGAGTCCACAAATCTGACTGACCCCAGAATCGCACTCTAGTTTTTCCAGGTATGAGCTTGAGGGGCCACCAGTATAATATAGGCCACTCGGTAGATAATATAATACTCTTCAACCACTCCTGTTATCTACCAGAGATGCCTTTAGCACCTTAAATACTTAAATAGTAATGCCGTCAGCTACAACAGTACTTAACCCCCTGTAGCCCAGCCCCAAGCAGACATGCCGCTTTGGGGCATCTTGAAAAAACTTCAGTCTGGAATTAACCCTAACGCAGGAACCTATGAACTCCGCGACTGTAAGCCGACAGGCGAAGGGCGGTACGCCAAGTACCTTCCCCACCAAATCCCAAGTGCAGCAACCGTGGGCTGTGGGGGGTTAAGCTTTTAGTCCCACGTATGCATAAATAGTTACGTCCTTATCAAATTCAAATTCAAGTTCTTTGTTTTGCCTGTAAACAATTACAGAATACAGTACTAATATAAGTATACATAATTTAGAGGTTGAGCTCATGAAATAAATTATTTTTTTATGAGCTCAATAAATAGTTGTACATACGGGTGACTTTACACTCCCTCTTTTGGCTTTCTTTCTTTCATTCTTTCCTCTTTCTTCTGCCTGTGGGTGACTCTACACTGAGTGACTAGCCTAATGATTTCCTGTACACCAGGAAACCATTTACTACGCAGGGTGGTAACCATATAACCAAATTATGGCACCTGGTGGTTTAGTGGGTAATTACAGCACTCCAATCGGATTGAGCCGGTGAAGGTTTATATCCAAGGGGTGGTTGGGGTTATTGCTCACGTAATGCCACTCACGGATGAGTAAGGCTGGTCACTCTCATCTTAAATGTCAGGACCAAATTGCCTAGCCCCGGGCTTCTACGCTCCTCATGGGGCAACGTAGAATTGGATGATGGATGGATATACGTGTTGGGAAAACACTGCACAATACATAATGAAAGCTCGCTATATAATTTTACAACGAGTTATTATGAGAAAACCATTTATCTTATTAGATATTTGTATGATATGTATAATTATAATTAAAATGAAAGTGACAACAAAACTTAATATCAATTTACAATATATTTTTTAGTTTTTATCTTGAAGGTTACATAGTTGGTAGTTTTTAATTCATCTGGCAACTTCTTACATACCGGTATTAAATAACCAGAATAAGTAACAAATCTTTTAAAATTTTCAGTCCGTGGTTTAGGGGTCGTGATAAGTTACATCTACTATTTCGTAAAATGGTAGGCTGAAGACTGGGCATATTCCGAAAATTAATGGCAGTGGGATGGCGTAATAGATTATATACAGATTTTTGTGTCCCTGCTCTGTCTATATCTTGTATTTTTAGTATCCTTAAATGCTTAAAGTGGGGATCAGTTCGTTCTCTGTAACTTACTCCTGAAATTATTCGTACTTTTTTTTTTTTTCTGAAGAGAAGTTGCTGCATAGAGGACTTTACTGTCGAGCCCAAGGACAGGCGTGCCATATTACCAAAACACCAATCTTGTAAAACACCTGCCACCACCACCATCTCCTCCTTTTCCTCCTCCTCCTCCTCCTCCTCCACCATGACTACCACTATGGAGGTAAAATAACTCCATGACTACCACCATCATACCTACCACCACCACCACAACAACAACAAAAGCAACTGCACTAATAACACAAACAACACCACAAACAACAACAAAAAACAATAACAACGAAAACAGAAGCAGAATCACCTCCCATCACGACAGGAACAACAGTTGTAGCAACCTCAGTCGGAAATCACAACCACCATCGCAAGAACAACAACACCAACAGCAAAAACGACAACAACGACATCATCATCATCAACCATCATCGTCAATCATCAATCATTATCAATCATTAATCCCATCAAACATCATCAATACATGTAGAAAGACCAACTAGATCACATTAGCAACACAGCACCTACCACAACCACCACGAACATGCAAATACCACAATAACCATCACCCCTACTACAGCATGCACCACTATCACCAGAACAGCCACTGCAACCATATACCATCACCGCTACCCACCACAGTTCCAACAGCACCACTCCTGTCGCATCACAACACCACCACTATCACCACCATCATCACCAGCAGCACACTCACCCGTCCATTAGGATATACAGCAGTTGGTTCCTGGTGTTGTGGTGTGTGTGTTGTGTGTCCTTCATGTTGCGGTCAGGGAAGGACGAGACCAGGGCGGTGTGAGACAGAACCATCAACACAAAACACAGGCGCTGCATTGTGGCCATCTTGGCTCTGAGGGAGACAATGTAGGTATCAGAGAGAGAGAGAGAGAGAGAGAGAGAGACAGACAGACAGACAGAAAGGGGAGGGGAAGGTTAATTGTAATAGGCTGACTGCTTTATACTGCATACTTCCTGTCTAAGGGTATGACTCAGCAATGAAAACAAGAATAGGAAAGAAGCAGAGGGAGGGAGGGAGGGAGGGAGGGAGGGAGGGAGGGAGGGAGAGAGAGTAAACACAGTCAAGGATAGGCACATTACTGCTACCGTCATACAATTCCGTTCAACAAAAGGAAGCAGACCTCTCGTCGTGAAACATTGGAAAACGAGCTCCATTAACCCTGTTATGGCTAAGCAACATTACATTCACATTACTAACAGTTGATTTTATCTGACCGAGAGAAATGCCAGCAGACAGTAGACTAAAAACGACCTCAATTAACAGACGCGCTTGGTATGTCATTTTGGGTCACAGTTGATTAGGTTCCTGAGGTGAGCGTGTACCTGTGAGACCCAGGAGGAGAGGGCATAACTTTGTGACATAACAATGAAGGTATTCTGTGTCAAAAATATTAAAAATCAACACTGCTTCAAATTTCAACCGCTCTGATAATTATGAGGGAGACCGTCTTTCCTGTCACTTCTTATTGCTTTTCTTTCCTTTACAGGTGGCTATACACTGAGTGACAAGCCAAATGGTTTCCTGCAAGCCAAGAAACCATTTACAACGCTGGGTGGTAACCATATAACCAAACCATACGTGCTCCCTACGTGTCAACAAGTGGGTTGGTGGAGGGTTAGTGCCCCTCCGCGTAAAACTAATAACTCAAAGTCAGATGGCCATCCCTTATGGGATTATGGCGTCTGGCAATAGATAGACCATTTTTGTCCAAAAGGTTATCAGTAACTGTAGTTCCGTAATAGCTGGGATTGGCTGAATCGGTAGAGAGGCGGCCTGCAGTCCTGATGGACCCAGGTTCGAATCCCGGCTGGGGCAGGGAACAGTTTAAGGATTTGAATTTCATAAAAGCAGACTTTCCTGATCTATCAGACGACCCGCCGACATGTCGTAAAAATACCCCCGCTAATACCAATACACCAGTCCTGTATGAAACTGTCCGAGCATGTATTCAATATGGACGGTGGGTGTTAGCGCCGAAGTGGTGACATTTGGAGATGTAGGAGGACTACTGGGCCTTGGGATAGGCTACTGCCCCGAGATATAGGCCCTGAAGCCTTTGCCCAGAGTCGGACAAAAAAAAAAAAAAAAAAATTGGACCAATGTTGATTTAGTTTTTTTTTTTTTCTTACAATTGTCTCATCTATTAATTTCCAAAGTTATGCCCTGTCGGAACACCCTGTATAATGTGGGGTGAAGGTCAACAGGTAGTTTTGTGTGGGGGGATAAAATGTAGGGTAGAGTGGGGTAAAAGGCCCATGTGAGGTAAAAGGCCCCCCCCTTGTTCCTCCTCTATTATCTACTTATTCATCCTAGTCAGCTGATCAAGGGATCAACACCATCTGGTGGCATTTCCCTACACTAACAAATCAGTAGCAGATGACCGGGGAAGGAAGCAGCACGTGTTTTTCTCCTTTGACCACATTTCATGTAAGTATAGGGATATGTTTGTGATATCTTGTGCATATGCTTTGCATGCAATATTAACATTGTGGGTATAGATAGAGAGGTTAAGAACGTAAGATTGCTTTGCAGTGCAATTCACAATTGAATATAGTGCTGTTTAGTTGTGGTGTTTCGTTTACACCAATATGGCGTTTGGGGTAAAAGGCCTACTGTGTTGTGGGTCAAGAAGCCCACTAGGGGGCTTTTTACCCCACGTGGGGGCTTTTTAACCCTCATTAGTATTGGGTGTTTATAATTACTTGCTTTATTGGTTTTACTATACTGTGTTCCGTATTTCAGATTATTGTATGATAACTTATATGCTTGTTGTCTATTTTCTTCAGCTTAATTAAATAAACTAGTTTTTTTTTTTTTTTTTTTTTTTTTTGGGCTTCAGGTAAGAGATGCCACTTGTATACCAAAGGAAGACAAACCGTGCTTCGTATGGGACCAGAGTTCTACAGGATGCGTTGCAAGCAATTCGGGATGGAACACCACTAAAAACTGTTTCCAAAGATTATGGCATCCCTTGCAAAACTCTTAGACGACATCGGGATGGGAAAGTCAAGAATCCTGGGGCAGCACTGCTAGGTCGTTTCAGACCAGACTTTGATGAAAATCTTGAGGATATGTTAGTTTCTCATATCCTTGCAATGGAAAAGGCTCTGTTTGGCCTCACACCTATTGATGTACGGCGGCTTGCTTTTGATTTTGCTGAAAAAATGAATATCGACCATCGATTTTGTAAGACTTCAAAGATGGCAGGAAAAGATTGGCTAGCAGGATTTCTCCAAAGAAATCCAACACTATCAATCAGGAAACCAGAGGCTACTAGTATGGCACGAGCGGTAGGATTTAATCGTCCTCAGGTTCACCAATTCTTCAAAGTTTATCGTGATGAATTATCGAAGGGTAACTACAGTCCAAGACAGGTGTGGAATATGGATGAGATAGGTATAAAGAATGTGCAGAATCCATGTAACATTGTGGCAACAAAAGGAGCAAAATCAATTGGACGTATAACTAGTGCTGAACGTGGACAGACAACATCCGTTCTTTGTGCAGTTAATGCAGCTGGAGCATATATTCCCCCAATGTTTGTATTTGCCCGCAAAAGGATGACACCACTTTTAATGACTGGTTGCCCACCTGGATCTATTTCAAGATGCACTGCTAATGGATGGTCTGATGATGATTGTTTCTTACAATGGCTGCAACATTTTGTTACCCATGCAAAACCAACTCAAGATGACAGGCACATTATAATTCTAGATGGGCACCACAGTCACAAAACTCTAGCTGCCATTGACTTTGCAAGAGAAAATGGCATAGGTTTGATAACTCTGCCGCCTCACTGTACTCACAAGATGCAGCCTCTTGATGTATCATATTTCAAGTCATTAAAGGCTGCCTACAACAGAGCAGCAGACAACTGGATGCTTGCAAATGCTGGCAAGCGCATTTCCCAATTTAATGTGGCAGAAATATTTGGCACTGCATACATGAAGACAGCCACTATTGACAAGGCCATTAATGGTTTTAGAGCAACAGGCATCTGGCCATTTAATGATGATGTGTTTACAGATGAGGATTTCGTAGCAGCACAGTTAACAGAAGAACCACCACCCACTGCTGCTAGCAAAGACAAGAATAACAACAATGATCCTCCAAATGGTCACTGCTCCTCTGAACTGTCTGCTTGCATTCCTCCACCTCTACGACGGGCGCGTAGCACCCGTCTGGCAGCAAACTCTCATCCCTTTTCTGTCCAACTCTCTAATGCAAGAGTTAACCGTTACTCCCAGTCTTTCATTTATGCAACAGGTCAGCTCTGGAACTGTCTCCCTCTGTCTGTATTTCCTGCTGCCTATGATCTCCAGTCTTTCAAACGCAGTGTGTCCAGGCATCTCAAAATGATCGGATCTTGAATTTGGCTCTCTATTGTATTTTGTTTTTCTCTTGGAAGGAACTGTTACTGCGGGCCATGGCCTTTGGTTCCTTCTTCCTCGCATAAAAAAAAAAAAAAAAAAAAAAAAAAGAGAATCAAGATGTGGAAAACATTCCTACTAGCAGTAACATTGGTGATGTATCACTTAATGATCCCTGCGATTCCAACACACAAGAGCCTCAAGCTGGAACGTCCAAAGACGGTGAAGCCAGGAGGTTACTTACAAGTCTTTGTAGCCCCCCCAAACCAAGTGAGAAGCGAGTTAGGAAAAGGAAAACACAGAATTCTGAGGTCATAACATCATCACCTTACAAAAAACAACTGCTTGATAAGAATGCAACTTCTAAAACCTCAGCTAAAGGAAAAGCACCAAAGAAAAGGAAGAAAATTCCAAGCCCAGTTTCTTCTGATGATGAAGAATGGCCTTGCTTAGTATGTGGAGCACCTTATGGTAGCAGCAGACCCTCTGAAAAGTGGGTGCGGTGTAATTCATGCAAGAAGTGGTCACATGAAGACTGCACACCTGGCTTTGATTGGTATGTTTGTCACAACTGTGAATCTGACGAAGATTGATAATGTTAAGTTATTATGTTGATTTTGTAAAGTCCTAGCAGAGATTTAGAAATACAATTTTCCTTAATTACATGGTTTTTATAAAACGGAAACTACAATTCAGTTTGCTCATTTATTTGGTATCAGTAAGTAATTGAAAAATATTTTAAGAGAAGGCCATTTATTTGTTATTAAGTAGGCTCAGTATTTGAAAAATATTTGTAGAGAGTAAGGATCAGTTCGGATGCAACAAAGAATGTTTCTCCAAGGCTCATACAAAATCATTTTCTTTCACATAGAGAAGGTTTTTGCTTTCATACTGTTTAGAAGAAACTAAGAGCTTTAATTTTATTTCAAAATGAATGATTTTCTAATTGTTTGGGCACTAAATATTATCTTCTACGTCTCACAACAAAATAGATATAGAAATTCAGTATATAAAGTATTGTTTTATTGATACCTAATATAATTCCTAGTGTAGGGTAAAAAGCCCACCCCCTGGGCCTTTTACCCCTGGCCTGGGGTAAAAGGCCCTTTTCTTTTTTCCATTGTAATACACAATTTCACCCCTACAAAATAGAAATAGATGAATAAAAATCTCAGCAATGGTAGTCCATTAACTAAGGTTTCTAGCAAAACCGGTGTCAGATGAATAGCTCAAATAGCTTAAATGCAGCAGGCCTTTTGCCTTAAGGGGGGCTTTATACCCCACCCTACCCTATTCCTCAATTTACAGTGGGTTCTCTCTCTCTCTCTCTCTCTCTGTATCAAACCGGCTCTCTTCCAGGTAACTCCCCTTCCCCTAGAAAAAAGAAAAAATAAGTCCCCGGGCTCCAAACCTCCTTGGAACGCCACCGACCGTAAAATCCTCCCTTGTTCCTTGTTCCACCTACGAAAAAAAAGCCTTAGTTACGAGAAGGGAAATAATATTGCAAGAATAAATACTGTTTCTGCAGGAAAGACAATGCAAAGGAAGTACAGGACTTTCTCGTACTTTTTTTTTTCCTTTTGGGATTACCTCGGGAAGTTACACAAGGAAGTGATCGAAAGTTTGTGAATCGATCGTAAGTTTGTGGATCGGTCGTAAGTTTGTTAATCGATCGTAATTTTGTGGATCGATCGTAAGTTTGTGGATCCGTCGTAAGTTTGTGAATCGATCGTAAGTTTGTGAATCGATCGAAAGTTTGTGAATCGATCGTAAGTTTGTAGATTGATCGTAAGTTTGTGGATTGATCGTAAGACTGCTTGTGTATCGATCGTACCTTGCTAGCCAGACCACTTGCCACTTAATCACTTTGTTCCGAGGACGTCCTGTATCTTGCGTATTATTTCTACTACCACCAGGCGATTTTATTCAGCTAAGGAGAGAGAGAGAGAGAGAGAGAGAGAGAGAGAGAGAGAGAGAGGTCATAGTTGTGGAATAAACACAAACGCAAGTCACACTACACAAAGCACTGCACCATTTTTTTTTTTTTCCTGCCTCGCAGTTAGATGAAATCAAGGCGCGCTTATCTTGCCGCCGAAGAACTCCTTGCAATAAACTTTCACTGCACTCAAACCTTTTTATCCTACAGCACCCATATTCACAGGTAATACTGGCAGGACCTCGACTCACACCCCATAGAATCCCATCTCATTCTACCTATTTCTTTGTTTCCCACGCCCATTTCTTTACTTCCCCGTCACTTTCACACTTCGATAATATTTTGGTATAAACCTTCACAACACGCAGACCACCAATCCCACAACCCCTTTTTCACAGTGTATACTGTCTTGTCCCAGCCCCACCGTCCAGCATAATTTCACCCCATCCCATCCATAATTCTGTTCACCACGCTCAATTTCTCTATTTTCACCCCTTTTGCTTTGGCGGTTTGAAGCAGTGGACGATTTTTTATTTTTTTTTATTTTTTTAAAGGGAAATCTGGCTATCGACTGCCACCCTATTAGGTAGGTTATCGAGTCATCTGTCTGTTTGATCCACCAAGAGTAAGCGGACCTACAGGTTTATCATAGTA
Source organism: Coenobita brevimanus (assembly GCF_032717465.1). Classification (NCBI taxonomy): domain Eukaryota; kingdom Metazoa; phylum Arthropoda; class Malacostraca; order Decapoda; family Coenobitidae; genus Coenobita; species Coenobita brevimanus. The sequence goes on from NC_137013.1 coordinate 4,402,825, forward strand.
TCACTGAAAAAGAAATATTAGAAATGCGATACTGATTACACTGATGCAAGAAAAGAAAGTGGTCTCAGTGTATATTCAGTCCCAGTCACACTGCAGGTACGACTTGTCGCAAACTTGAAAATCGCGAAACCAGTCCCCGACCACGGAGGTCTCCAAGCAGTCGTGCCACCGATCGGCTACCGGTGGTCGTCCAGTGTCCTTCCAGCGTCCGTCCAGTGGGTGGCCGAACGGCGGCCATAGCCAGGTACACACAGGTCAAGACACCGACGGGTGGCCGGCCGGGGGTCAGCAGGCTGCCGACAAATGGCAGCAGGTCCGTGTCCTGTCGCAGTCTAGACCGCGACAACTAGACCGACACCAGCCACAGCTCTCGGTCCAGCCCACCATCTGTTGCTCGACCAACGCCGGCTGGACGGTGGCCAGATTTCAACCACCACCCTGGACAGGAGGCTTGTGGACAGCGGCCACCACAGTCCAGTTGTCGCCTTGACGGAGTGAGGACAGCCACACCATACAGAGCGGGCAGCGACCGGCCTCCGTCCGGATGGCAACCACCACTTAAAAATCAGGTGTTGCCGACCAGTCGCAGTCTGTAAGCCAGCCAGACGCAGTCCAGCAGCCCACCGGGCGGCTTCCATACCACGACATCGGTGCTCGCAGGGAGGTTTTTCATGCAGCACGAAACACCTCACGAATTTTTTGGTCGCCATGGTGGCCTGCGGCTAGACCGAGACATATGAAGACCGGTTGTAAACCTCACCAAAACCACTCACGACTTGCAGGTCGCGGGTGGTTTGCGATAAGTCATACCTGCAGTGTGACTGGGGCCTTACTAAACAATTTTGGTCTTTAAATTTAATCATACCCAGCCAAGCTAACCAATGTAGCTACCCAAGCAAACACAAAACTCACCAGGATCCCTATCCTATTTTTAAATAACAAACACAACAACTAAACATCCGCTGTGGTTACCTAAAGGGAGGGGAACAAAGGCCTTACAAAAGAGAGAGAGAGAGAGAGAGAGAGAGAGAGAGAGAGAGAGAGACCTCGACCAGCAAAATACACTGACTATATACAATAACAAGTGCTTGTGGGCCCTTCGGGCCGAAGGCCCCTCGCACTTGTTCCTGCGGAGGGCTCTCGCGTTTATGTGCTGTTCTAATGTAACGTTGTCACTTGGATTTTTTTGCGGCTAACCAAGTGATCGTGTTATTTGCAGCTTCGGGAATGGAACCCAAGTTGTCCGAACGCAAGTCCGAAATACTTTAGTTATACCTGTGGGCAATAATTCTACGGAGATCCTGTGCCGGGCGCCAGGAGTGGCGTGTTTTTGGTCAAAATGTGATATAGTAAAAGTTTTTCAATCGTGATGGGCCCAAGTTTTTTCACAGCGAATTTTTTGCGATTTCTGTGCCAATTTTGGTGAGATTCGAATGTGTAGTTTCGGCTGCCCAAAACACACACACACACACACACACACACACACACACACACACACACACACCACATGGCTACTGCAATAGTATATTAAATGTCCAAAACGGACCACGACAAATTTATGCCGCTTTTCAGCATTGCGTATTAAGCACCGCAAACTTTCTCTCTCCTACGAAGGCTACGATGCTTCTATCTAGTGTGTTTCATTAAAGTTGCATCAGACATTACAAACTAAGCTCAAATGTGAATATGAATATGAAAAAAGACCCCCAACATGACCCAACGGGAAACTAAAATAGTATTGTAAAGTGAATACGTTTCTCCAAACAGTAACGGTGAGCTACAGGTGATAATATATATATATATATATTTATATATATTTATTTATCTATATATGTATATATATATATCTCTTTCTATCAATTTATCTATCTATCTATCTATCTATCTATATATATATAAGGATTATAAATTTTTTACAGCTTTATGTCCCTGTACCTCAAGTCAATGAATTTTTGCTTAAAAACAAAGAAAAATCCCTTATTCCTCTCAGTTAAAAAAAAAAAAAAAAGTCACCCCAAAATAAAAAATTTGATTTTTACACATGTATATTTACATGTATAATATATATATATATATATATATATATATATATATATATATATATATATATATATATATATATATATAAGGAGCTTATACAAATGCATTAATACTTAAAGTCACTATTTATTACCTAGAATAAATCTAAGTTGCAGTTTGGTTTGGTTTCTGCAGGCAGCATAAAGTTCCTGCATCACTTTGATTGCACGTTCAGCACACTGATTACTTCTAGGTATCTTGAGTAAGGATGGCTCCTGCTTCCAGTGATTCTGCAATAAGTTTTGTGGTTTTTTGTAAGGTTTCATATTTCTGATAATTTCTTGATGTCATTTTCATTGTACATCTGATTAGTAAACCATTACACTCGCCATTCGTACGAGATGAATCTGCATAATCTTCTCCAAAGTCTTCCTTGTTGTAGGCATAAGAATGAATGCAAGGACAGCGAGAATTGCTCTTGAATTCCACCTTGCATTACTGATAGTTGGAATTTTGTGAAAGTTAAAGGAAAATGTCCTTTTTCTTCAAGAATCTAAACACTCATGTTAAATGGTACAAAAACTTCATCACTCCATCCTGAATTATCGAGGATCTTATCTGTTCCATTAACACACTGTGATATTAGTTTTTCACAGCTCTTTATTAGTTGAGACACAAATGGATATTCGATGTCTGAAGAATTGGTGTTAGCGCCAAGTTCTCCGTCCATCACCAGAGAACCCATCCAGAATGTGATGCTAACAACCAATTAATGGTGGTTTGTTGAAACTCTAATCCGAGAACATTTGTTATAATATGACAACAATTCCACTATTTTTCCCAGTGTTAATGGTAGTTGTATCTGCAATGATCATTTTTATTGCATGCCATAAGTTGTATTCATCAATAACTTTTGCAATTCCTTCAGAAATAGTTTCAGGTTTGCCATTTTCAAATGCAATGCATCCAAATTTATTTCGGTTCTTTCATTTTTAAGTAGTACTACCTGGTACTCATTTTCATCAATCCGCTTTCCACTGAAATGTATAGACCATGTTTCCAGCTGTAACTTTTCAATCATTTCCTCCAATGTAGCAGCCTCTTTGTACTATATATTGACTTGCAAACTGCTGCTTAACTTGGAGCCGGAATGTCAATACCATCATGTGACAACTGTTTGCATATTTTAACAGCTTTATTTGTCGATACTCACGCGGATGTCACCAAGTTAGTTGCAACTTTACTTCTCTTCTTTTCTGGCTGGTGGATGATTAGTCTTACCTTCATCCTTATATTCACTGTCATCAGATTCAGTGCAACTACCACTAGATGAAATATCATAAAATGTCGATGATAATATAAGTTCATCAGGTAGTTTTCGTCTTTTTGAAGGGTGAATGGTTTCCTTACTTCCTTGACTTGTTGAGTACCCCACTTCTCCTTTGCTTTGCACTTGTAGGCCCTAGGTGGTAGAGTTGTTCATCTTCCCAGTGGATAACCATTGACCATGTACTTTTGTGATATGAAAAAGTTTATTTAAGGCATCATATTTTCTCCTCCTGACACATTCATCGTAAGATTTTAGCACGTTGTCAAGCCTTCCTTGTATTGTTTGATCTGACAAATGTGGAAAGTTCAGTTTATTCCCCCATAATTTTGTAACTTCTTTGTAGATTTCGACTATTTGTTCTTTTCTTAGTTTGATTTTTGCTCCAAGAAAATGGTAACGTCCTACAACTTGCATTTGGTTTGGCATTGTGCATTTTTCTTCTATTGAAGCTTCTTGCAATGGCACAATTCCTCTTCTGTGTGACTGCTGGAACCGCACCAAATGATTGGTCCAGACATCCTTGTTCATCTGTACAATAGTATCGCATCTTTTGTGCGAACATCATGCTTATCTAAAAAATAATAATAATAATAATTTATAACTATAACACACGATGCAATTATTCTGTTGACTGTTCACCTACAAACTGCTAATATAGCTGTTAGATGCTGAAAACAGCATCCTGTTTTATATTTTGATTATTCCAGAATGCTCTAAACAATGTTAAATCATACTAGAACGTTACAAACTATTCTAGAGTTCTAAGCATCTTCTGTGCAAGTCTATAAAGTTATAAAAAATCTGTATAAAGATTAAGAAAGTGATAAAACTTGCGTGGTAACAAATATATGGTAATCCATTTTTTTTTTTTTTTTTTACTGAGAGGAATATGGGCTTTTTTCTTTGTTTTTAAACAAATGTTCATCATTTTATAATACAGGCTACCTTTTATGTGAAAAAATCAAAACGTTATAACCCTAAATTATACATATATATATATATATATATACATATATATATATATATATATATAATTTCTTTGTTAATGCAAAAAATACAATTAAAATTGGTAACTGGAATGTGAGAAAGCTAAATCATGACGGTAAAATCGATGAGTTAGTGAAGGTTTTTCAAAATTACGGACTTGATATTTGTGCTCTGGCAGAAACTAGATTAACTGGAGTCGATAAGTTGGATTTGGAGGATGGTATACGTATATTGATATCTGGCCGACAGGACGGAATGCATTATCAGGGAGTAGGATTGTTGCTGGGTTGTAAGGCAAATAAGGCTTTATGTGAGTGGGATCCTATAGATGAGCGATTGTTATACGCACGGTTTAAATCAAATCATGGTAACATCAGTCTGTTTGTGTGTTATGCACCTACTAATGATGCACTCGATGAAAGGAAAGACACATTTTATGAAAAGTTGCAAGATGGAGTAGGAAGGGTACCTAGACATGATGTTTTGATCTGCGTTGGTGACTTTAATGCAGTAATGGGCTGTTCAAATGAGGGATTTGAGGCATGTATGGGTAAGATGGGAGTTGGTAGTAGGATGAGTGAAAACGGAGTGAGGTTTGGAAGCTTGTCTAGCAAATGACTTAGTCATCGGGGGAACACTCTTTCAGCATTGCAATATACACAAGACAACTTGGGTGTCGCCGTGTGGAAAATATAAAAATCAGATTGATCACATCGCTATCAGTAGGAGGCATAGAAGTTCTCTGCTAGATGTTCATGTTAAACGGGGAGCGGATATTGGTAGTGACCATCAACTCAGCATTGCAAAAATAAGGTTTAAACTTAAAAATCAGAAGAACGAAAAATCTGGTGTTGGTAGATACGATATTGTTAAGCTTAGAAGGGAAGGAGAAGAAAAGGAGGAATTCAGATTAGAATGCAGAAATAGGTTTTCGGTGTTGGAAACGTTGGAAGAGGGGGAGAGAAGTGTAGATGAGATGTGGGAGGATGTGAACAAAGTTTTGCATGAGACTGCTGAATGTACGATTGGAAGGAGACATAGATTCAGGAGAAAGAAATGGATATCAGAGGAAACGTGGGATATGATAAAAAAGAGAGGTGAGGCTAAATTGAGGTGTGAGATGCAATGCGTTGATGAACGAGAGATTGAATTAGCAAGAGCTGCGTACTGGAGTTTGAATTCAGAAGTAAGAAGGTTAGCTAGGAGAGATAAAAGAAGATGTGTGGATGAAAAGGTTGCAGAGACTGAAATCTTAATAAACAAAAATGATGGACAGAGTCAAAGAATAGCATATGAATCGATTAGAGAACTGAGTGGTAATGCAGGTAAACACAAGGAAATACCAGTTAGAGACAGGGAAGGAAATTTATTGACCAAAGATGGAGATATTAAAAATAGATGGAAAGAGCATTTTGAGACAGTTCTAAATAGACCAATACCACCAGAAGAGGATATACTGTCTGCTCAGGAAGATTTAAATATAGAAACAGGAGAGTTGAGGCTTGCAGAAGTGGAGAAAGCAGTAAAACAGTTAAAGAATAATAAGGCACCAGGGGAGGATGGTTTATTTCCGGAAATGTTTAAAGTGGAGGGGGATAGATTAATAATGATCTTGACCAAGCTATTCAATAAGATATGGGTGACGGGGTTACTACCATCAGTTTGGAAGAATGGTGTAATTGTTAAAGTTCCGAAGAAGGGAGACCTGAGTGAATGTGGTAATTGGAGGGGAATCTCTTTGTCACCGATAGCTTTGAAAGTTTTCAGTAGAGTGTTGTTAAATAGGCTGGAGCCGGTGGTTGAGGGTATTCTGAGGGATGAACAGGCTGGTTTTAGAAAGGGACGTGGTTGCAATGATCAGATCTTTATAGTTAGGCATTTGATGCAGCAAGTTAATGAAATGAGAGTACCGTTAAGTCTTTGTTTTGTTGATTTTGAAAAGGCTTTTGATAGTGTTTCGAGAGAGACTATGGGGAAGATCATGAGACATTATGGAATACCAGAGGAGTTTGTGAGGGTCATTATGAACATGCATGAGGACACATTTTGTAAAGTGATGGTTGATGGTTGTCTGAGTGATTCGTTTGAAGTCAAGTCCGGAGTAATTCAAGGTGGTGTTCTATCGCCTTTACTATTTATATTGGTCATTGATTACATTATGAAACGCGTTGGAACAGAAACCGGTGCAGGTATGCTTTGGGGAGAGAACAGGAAACTTTTGGATTTAGATTATGCAGATGATATAGTTTTGATTTGTGATGGGCCAGAAGAGATGCAGAGAGTGTTGGACTGTTTGGTGAGTGAAGGTCGCAAGGTGGGTTTGGTTATTAATTGTGGAAAAACTGAAATAATCAATATGAATATGGAAAATGCGCAGGAATGTGTAATTGGAGGTATGGTTGTAAAGCAAGTTGATAGGTTTAAATATTTAGGTATTTATTTAGCCAAGGATGGTTCTTTGAACTTTGAATTCGAGGAAAGGTTAAAGAAGGCTACTCAGGCAATGGGAATGCTTAAAAATATTTGGAATAATAACAATTTTTCTGTGCATACAAAAATCAAACTTTATAAGGTAATGGTTAGGAGTATCTTAATTTATGGACACGAGTCTTGGTACAGCACAGTGACTATGGAAAATAAATTCTTGGTGTTTGAAAATAAAGCACTTAGAAGAATATTAGGAGTTAAGTGGTGGGAAAGGATACCAAATAGTAGAATTAGAGAAATAACGGGAGTGCAGCCGATCGATGAATATGTTAGATTCTCACGATGGAAGTGGCTAGGACATGTGTATAGGAGACAGGGAATAGTACGAGGTACACCCGGGTGGGTGGCACTTGGTAGGAGAGGTAGAGGAAGGCCAAAAGAGACGTGGGTGAAGACAATGAGACGGGAAGCTGGAGATGAGTGTTGGGGAGATCTTGAGGAGTTAGCACAAGATAGGATGTGGTGGTGTGAGTTCATCGAGGCCCTATGCATCCCCGAGGGTGCCACAGGAAATTATTGATTGATTGATTGATTGATATATATATATATATATATATATATATATATATATATATATATATATATATATGATACACGCTCTTGTCATCGGGTAAGATCTGCCTCAGACTGTCAAAACAATGGTAAATTTTTCAAAGAGCACAAAATATCCGTTATCAAACAGGTTACGTATTGAAACTAACTCAAGCCGTCTGTCGCTACTGATGTGGTGACGAGGCCTCGCACCACCAAATCTGACAGGATGCACTGGTTGTACAGAGTGTTGTGATAAATTTCCCGTATACTCTACACTGCCACAATACGGTACACTGGCTGAGTATCTGAGATGCACTTGTTGAACGCTAGCCTAACATGTCGTACAAATTGTCTCTTTAAGTTTCAACCATCTTTTAATTTTTCTACAATGAATCTTCCCTCAAATGGATGCGTAAGAGATGAACTTTTGAACATTAGATCATAGGATTCACGTCTAGCTTTTGGCATCCTTGAACACTGATGTTGAGCATATCTTACTAAGCTGACTACACATTTTTGCCATGAAGTTTCGTTCATAAATCAGCCTACCAAATGCATGAGATAAAACACTTATGCTGTTGAACAATCATTGCCAGGAGTATTGCAGACTGTCAAGCAAGACTAAAGACAACACAGGAAGTTGAAGTTAATTGAAGGAAAGACGCTAGCGTTACTTATACGGTTGGCAGTGGAGTTTCCCTCGTAAGGAGTAGTTTTCCGCCATGTATTATTACACGTTGCCAAGCCTCATGTATGTTGTTGGTGCAAAGTGTGCTGATACTGAGAAGATACACATAACGTACAAGAGAAAAGTAAGGCACAGAACGCAAAATAAATCGCAGTGGAAGAGGTGCAACGAATCCTGTTGTGCCAGCGAGAATACGGCTCTGTCCCCCTGACCGAACTCGACCACATTCTCGCAAGATAACTCAGCATCGTTAGCCGCCCTGTTTGCAATTCATTTACATAAATACATCAACACTCGTCAACGGGAGCTAATGGATACGTTCAGTGCCTTCTTTGTGGCCTGCGCAGCAGCAGTTGCCTTGCGTGTTTGGATGCTTGAGATAATTCATGACCGCCATGTTATCTATGGAGAAAATATAGCAAGGGACAGCTTAGGAAATGATGGCAGCCTGGGAATGAGTCAGGGACGATAATAACTGGCTGACAAAAAGTATGAACAGACAGAAGACAAAGAGGTATAAATATGTCGATTGATGTGACTGATAAATGCAATAATTGTAGCTTTGTAACGACCTACAGTAGATGAAATAAGTGGCTGTAACAAATCATCTGGATAGGTCCGTATTTTCGACGGTTATGGAAGCTCCCTAGCACCTTTTCCTAAGCAGTTTATTTGGCATATTACACCTAACTATCCTCTTGTATGTTACAGGAATCCTTCAAACATCGCCATAATCTGCATAAATAGTGTACAAAAGGATACTTACCAGCAATTCCAAAAATAAATAGCTAAGGAGGAGGTGCTAGGGAGCTTCCTTAACCGACGAGAAGATGGACTTTAGTTAGAATACAAGAATGTATATAGTAGACAGAGAAATATTTTAATGTGGATAAATGTGTGGATCTACAAACAGATATGAGGCGGACTGACAAAAACTATATACATAGATTAGGTCCGTGTTTGTCCATTGCCACGGCCCCAACAACAATCCTTAGGCGACGGCAAAGAGTTGGAGGTCAACATTATCGGTGGTGAAAAGTCTTGAGGGTTTTGAGGCAAGGAACGCCCATGAACCAGGAGGAACCGCTGTGAGTGACTCTCTCCGCCCACGGGAACAACAACCGAACTGGGGATGCAAAACCCAGACCTTCAGAAGCGCTGATGACGCGAACAACATCATATGCAAGTCTTCTGCGGGGATAATAAGGAGGCCATGCTCGTCTATCTGCCGAAGTTCTATATAGAAAACCGGTTGCCAGCCATCATTCCCCAAAGCCTCGCAGAAGCAACACTGAAGACCAAAAACACCAAGAAGAAAATAAATAAAAGAAACAAGAAAACGACTACAGCCAAACATTGGAAGATGCTCAGAAAGAGGCTACAGCTCGACACTACGGTAAGAAGGAGGAACTGTGGCCCCCTTGCAAGTGGTGATTGCAGCAAAAAAGTTAGAAGAAGCAGCCACCAAGGGTCAACACCCCGACCAAGAATCACAAACTAAGGAAGAGGACACCAGTAGAACAACAAACTCAAGTAAAGATGCTCAGGAAGGACAGGTCAGCCAACTTCGAGAAATCAGTCACCACCTACCGCAACATCCATAGTCAACCCCAGTCCAGCATAGAAACGGAGCCTGCACAGTGGACAGCCGAGCGTCTTGATGCAGGTGTCGATGAGTGGTTGAGACAGGACCCTGCGATCTACAATAGCCCTCTAATCCAGTGCCATATGTGAAACAGACACATCCTTAAGTGGTCAGGAATGATGCAACACTGCGTACAACAAAGCAGCAAAAACAACGACGATAGTCCACTTCACATGGTGGGGGAGCTGGAGCTGACGAGAAGGGAGGCGGCGATTGTTGGCTGTAGTGGTAAGGGGATGGTAGTAGAATGACGACCAAAGGTGGAGAGGAGGGAGGTGCTGGGGCAGTTGGTGATAGAGAGATTCAATTACATCTAAATGAGATCAGAACTATTTTTAGTTGACCTTACTCTGTGACCTGTTGGTTGAAAAATGATCTACGGTATTTCGTCCTTGCCTGACCATATCCATTCACCACGTTTGGCCTTATTCTGATCATAAGTGAGCAATTTCGTTCACACACACACACACACACACACACACACACACACACACACACACACACACACACACACACACACACACACACACACATATACCCCAATCATACCGCTTAATGAACAGGGACCAAGGGACACCAACTTTTTCCTAGAGTTACACTTGTCCTAGAATCAAACTTGGGTTTCTCAAGTTGTGAGCTAGGCAGTGGTTGGCAAGTTAATGAAAAACGTCAGCTTCGTTAACCGCTAATCCGTCAAGTAGCTCCGTTAAATCCGCTAATTCCGCCGTTAAATTAACGGAAATTAACCGTTAATCTGCTAGTTTCTTAAAACTTACTTTGGCTAATCACTGATAGTCCGCTAATCTGCTACTTGCTAATTTTTCTTTTTTTGCTTATGAAACTCGGTTTTCTTTTATAAAAGACACTCTTAAAGCTAGAAAAGTTTTATTAATACCCCAAAATATTTAAAAATAAATACAGTTAGAATTCAAAATTAATAGAAATGCAGATGACACAACCACTCAATTAGGTTATCACTAGTCCTCCTCTGTTTCTTCTTTGAGTCCTTCCTCACAGGCAGGCAGTCTCACTTACAGACACCTGAGACAAGGGGATAGACTCTTGCAATGTACTTGATTGAGACGCCATCACTGAGTCTATGATCACTCCACAGTCCAAAGTTCTGTTGGCATAGAGTCACTATGACACTATCGATTTAACGATTTAAATGACGATTTAAAATGCTTCTGACCCACAGTGACCTGTAACAGAACATAAATAACGGATTAACGGAAATCAACGGAAATTTTGACGGAAGCTAAAAAAATTAACGGATTAACGCGTTCACACAAAAAATTAGCTCCATTATTAACGATTAACGCGTTAATGCCCGCCACTGGAGCTAGGCATGGTCACCGCCTACTCAGACAACCACGTTATCTGCGTGTCAGATTCAGGAGTTTATGATTTCATTCTGTGCTACGGAAATTATTGGTCTGTTTTTTTTTTTTTTTTTTTTTTTTTTTTTTCCCTCTCGAGACCGTTTGACACAAATTCCCTGACTCGGACGGCCGAATTCTTAGAAGTGAGAGAGTGAAGATTAAACAAGCCGCACCTCTTGGCGGTCACTTGTTGAATGATAATCTGTAATTGTTGACTGTGATCAAACTGCATTCAGAATTATATTGTCGTCAGCAGCGATACATAAAGGATAAACATGTTGTCATTACCTACAGTACTTCATAAATCATCATCAGAACTGAAGAGTCCTCCACACATTCCCGCTCTCAGTTTAAAAAGCACGGTCCTAAAGTTACCTGTATTTTGCTGGGGGAAGGGGTGATAAGAACACACTCAGCCTGCAACCGACAAGTACTGGGTTCAATTCTGGGTCCGAGTTCGATTCTGGGCATGCATTTCCGTCTCGTAGCCTATGGAAAAGCAAGAATAAGATAGGGGTCTGGATTGTTAATTCGACAGTTGCTCCTTGTAGTCCAAAAATACTGGACTAAGCAAAGTTGATGTCTGTTTTTATGGCCTTTGTGTAGAAAAACGTACAGGTGATGTTAGACGCCTTGAGGCGTTTAATGCAGCGCATATATTCGTTACTCAAGTAATTGAGCCTATAGTAAGTTATTCACTCATTTTATTGTGACACAAGACCACTGCTTCATCTCATATACGACATTTACTTTCTGTAGGCTTTATCATAGGCGCTGATTGTGGCTACCAGGCTACAGTTATTGTTGAACAGACTCCTTTGTCGAGTGGTCCAAGCTGCTTGCATAAGAACTGCAGCCTTAGTGTATCTGATCGATAGTTTCGTAGTTAGTAATGCTAACCATTCGGCCACCGAGGCCATGAGAAAACCTGGAATATATAGGAGTCCTAATTCTCAGTATAAGTTGCAAACCCTTGTATACTCGATTGGCACTAATTATAAGCCATCAACTTTCATTCTTGACGCGGTAAACGCCTCTTATGTGTCATTTGCATCAACCATTTTGAGCACAATATGGTAGACAATAACAGGAAGTAACTAGCTAACTTTTCAGGCAAGCCAAAGGTCCGAATGCAGAGTTGGCTATACTTCAATGGTATCCCCAGAGGGCTTTATTGTCTCAATTACTTTTCAACTGAACCTCCACGTCGTACCAACTCCCCCTCTCTTAGTTATATTACTGTCCTATGCTGATGACCTAGCAACAGCTTCAAAACATTCCAGAACTCACCAAACAGCTAGACAGGGCCAACAATACCCTCACTCATGGAACTTTGACTTATTTTCAACAGTGTTTCACCAAACAACTCAACAACCACATTCTTCACTCTATCCTGACATCCTCAAATCCCCTTCTTTAACTAAACATACTCCTTAGAAAGACTGTCCAATATTCGTGAACTTACTCTAGATGCACACACAAGTTTTCCTCATTACTCAGCCAGCTTCAGGGCAAAAGCACCTTGTAAGCAGAATGCCTTGAAATTCACTGATTGCTTCCCTCGGACAAGAAAAGGCATGACTGAAAACTGCTCATAAACAGTAATTCTGAAGAGCAAAAAATTAGGCGAGCCCAAGATGGATCCTCATCTTAGGTGCCACATAGATGGAAAGGCTTAAAAAAACACACATAACCTTAAGAATAAATACTGGATGTGGATGTACTCCTACTAACATTACTAGTATAAATGACCTGCACCAAGAAATAGAAGTTCCCTCAGTCAGAGACAACATAAGCATGAGAGAAAAAAAAGTTCATCGCTTCAGCACAGGATCTGTTCCAACCATTTAACATTCTTGCTACACCACCCCCACCTCTGCAATGCATGGCTCAATAGTATCCATCCTCCTCCGTTTGGACTACAAGTGCCCTTCGTAGAATTATCCGACGGTAACATTATATTAAATAGGTAAAGTAATTTTTTATGAACATACACCTACAGTACAATGAGTTAACGATTTTTTTTTTTAAGTTTCCAAATGAATGATAGAGCAGCGGGCTTAAAAATAAATTTTAAAAATGAAGCCAAGCTAGGTAAATGCACCGACATCAGCCCATGAAAATGAAGAAATTATTCGACCCAGACAGCGTCCGTAACCCTCTTTACTTTGATATTTGTTTTCTTGTAGCGATGTAATGATTGTTTTACGTAAATAGCTACCCTGCCTTCTTTTCTTCCCAAGTGGTATTCAGCCATAAATTTTCAGCTGTCTTTGTTCACTTATGTTTCACTAATAACGGCAACGTATGTTTTCGCTGAACAGTAAAGACTTCAGCTCATCCATTTTACTAAGTAATTTCCTGCTATTTTTATTATACACCTGAAGATCATTATTAGTAGTTATGCCCCTCTATTTACATTTTATTTCTCTTCAGTCTATATGCGAAACTTTTTTCTCTACCATTCTAGTTCTTTTTTTTTTTTTTTTTTATCAAAACTTATTGTTTCTCCATGAATTACCTGTCGGTGTCTGAGTGGTTGAATCTACACAAAGAGCTATATTTCCCTTGTTTCTACGCGTTTCAGTGTAATTATCCAAATCTGATACTGGAGACTCCTGCATGGATTTGTTACATCTTAGTCCCTTCAACACTTAACACCAAAATATACCCCTTCAATTCACTACCTACTGACAAAGCTAAAGTAAGACTCCCTGCCCACTAAGATGAATCCCATCCCTGCATTACATGGTATTGCACTTGTAGAACCGATCCCAGTTATCAAGGAATAGTATCGCATTATTTTTGTCACCCAGAGGGCAACTGAAGACAATAGACCTGGGCTTGCATTCTCTGCCAGTTCCCTCCGTGGCAGAACACCAAGGACAACAGGGATTCCACCATTCCTGACTTTATTCAACATTTGTTTGCATTCCTACCTTACTTTATGCCTGCCTACCAGCATCATTGCTTCCTATACTGAGATACACAGAGGGATTATCTCGTCTGTCTTTCATGATGTCTGTATCGAAATACCTAACCCGTGAGTCTCTTACATGAATAATATTTCTTGTCTTTATTATCTATATCCAGTGGCTCGCTGGGAAGATTCAGGAAAAATCTGATCTGCAATGTCGCTAAGCCCCTCCCTCTCCACTTGACGTTCCACCTCACTCTCGGATTCATCATGAAAAGCGTCTAATGCTTGATCACATCTCACATTTCCTCAGTTCTTCTTTCTTCCTTTTTAAAGACTGAACCTGGTTGAACCATAATTAACAACACTGCATATCCTCCTGCCTTCCTCTGCACCTTCGTTTCAGTAACCCCTTTACTAACTTTCACAGCTCGACCTCCTCTTTTTTTAGAGCCCACATCTTTTGCTTTTCCTTAAGTAATTAATCTTTAAATTCAAGTTGACTCTTCTGGAGATTTGTTGGAGAGACATCTATTTTGTGTGAAGCCATTGAGAAACTTTCATAATACTGAAAACACTCCACAGTGCATATGCAACATTGGTAATATTATAACTTACAGCTAAATGATCATAACTACTGAATACAAACACAAAAACAAGAAGCGGTGCCAAAGCACAGCAAACCCGTCCCCGACAGTCATTTTTGTGCTGACGTATAAACACAACAGGATATCTAGTCAAAGATGTCGCATATCAAATTTGGAGTAAATCAGGTGAAAATTGACGATTTGATGCCCATTTGAAGATTTAGGCCCAACCCATCTGACATTGACCCCCCTACCGCTAACTGGGAGGTGACCCCCCTGATGTAATGAGGCATGTTATATGATGCAGATTTGAAAGCTGCATCTTTAGGTTTTGGTTTCGTGTCGATATGATGAATTTCAAAGGAGTTATGTAGAAAAAATGCGATTTATTACATTCATTTTTTTTTTTACATTTTTTGGACGTATTGCCTGGGCCTTGGTCCAGTTTGGCCTCAAATTTAATCAGGTAATTGAAAATTATAACCCCTAATCCCTGTAATTTTAGTCAATATCGCACTGGTAGTTTTCGCATAAGGTTGTTACAGGCAGACAGACAGACAGACAGACAGACAAACAAACAGACAAACCGAGTGAAAACAATACCCGTCCCAGAGCACCCCCGGGGCAGGGACGGGTAACAAGTAAACAGCCACAACACTAATGCCAGCCACTAGGTAAGCTAACATAGCCTAACCCTGAGAATCACTATTGCAACACTGAAACCGCAGAAGACCCTAAGTGAGCACAAGATACGTCTAAGATCAAAAGAAAGAACAGGTCAACACCACGCGCACCTAACCAGGTCCCATATTCCCCATGTCGATTACTATTCTGCACTTATGCGAGCTGCTGAGTCGTGGGTGACGCTCGGGCCGTAGCTCACAAACTAACCACATGAGTCTCTTCTAACTGTTCTCAGTCCATTTCTTGGTAAAGAGTGCAGGAAACAACCCAACCTGACTTAGACTAACCGATCCTAACCAAACCTAACCTAACCTAAACCTGCTCGGGTGCCGTACTCCAGCAGACTTTGGGAATATGCAGCTGGGTCCGTGATGACATCAGGAAACTCTGACAGTCTCCCACACTCACTCACTACCTCATGCCCCCACTCTTAACACCATTCCTTATATATCTCTTTTCGTTTTTCTCACTCTTTTCTTTCTTCCTATTTCATCCTCTTTCCTTCCCTCACCCTCCCCTTCCCTCCTTCATTCATCTTTGTATTTACCCTCTCCCTGACCCCCTTTTCTCTTCCTTCACCTTCACCTATCCTCCCTTCCTTATTTTTCTCTGTCCACTCACTGTTTTCTTCATTCTTTCTCACCTAACACTTCATTATCTTCCATCTGTTCATAGTCCTTCCCTTCATCTCAATACATTCTCGTCCTTACTAACAATTTCATTCGTTAATTTTTATTTCTTGTGGACAACTTAACTTTAAGGCTATTGCCGTTGGTGCAAAGTATTTGAAGTATTTGAATAATGATAAATTGTTTGTGTCAGTCTTATTTAGTGAGGCTTGCAAACACATCGAATGTTTGTGAATTTCAGTAGTGTAAGTGTGTTGGTGGTGTCATTATGCTGGTGTTATCACTTGGTTTTGCTACTATGTTACGGTTGTCGGTATTAGTGCTGTTAGTGTGTTAGGTTGTCAGTGTGTTAATGTTGTAAGTATGTTAGTGTTTTCAATGTTATTGTTGTAAGTGTGTTAAAGTTGTCAGTGTTAGCGTTGTCCTTTTGTTAATGTTGTCAGTGTTAGTGTTGTCATTTAGCGTTGTTTGTTAGTGGTGCCAGTGTTAGTGTTGTGTGTTAGTGTTGTGTGTTAGTGTCGTCACTATGTTAGTCTTGTCACTGTACTGAGTTGTTGGTGACAGCACTGTCACTGCTGTTGGTGTGTTAATGACGTCACTGTGTCAGTGTTGCCATTGTTACTGTTGTCTCTGCAATAGTGTTGTCAGTGTGTGTGATTCTTCTGAATCACCCCACAAACATTCCTAGCCAATGTTGGTGGATTTTCCATATAAAAGATTGTGCTCACTGGTCACCTTGACCATCTTCACCTCACCGCACCTCACAGACTCCACGTACCAGGCCGCAAAACACAGCACCAGACTACACTATACCACACCAAACCATACCACAGCATACATTATATGTTTGCACAATATAATTATAATGTTAAACGCAGAAACATGAGTAGTAAAACCACCATATATCATACTGTTTAGAATTTAGAGTGTCTTGATCAGCTTGGCAGGCTATGGTAAACTGGGACAAGACGCCGCCTGGCCACGTGACATCATATTCGGGAAAGTACTCGTTTTCTACTCTCTGCGGACTGATCTTACACTTCTCTTGACCTTCCATCTGACTTGACTAACCTCGCTTAGGCCACATTCACATTGACGCCGGAACCGAACATATTCAAAGGCAAACTGTCCGATCGTGTAGATCAGGATAAAACCTGCAAGTATTTCGTCTCGTTTCACTGGCCATGTGCTGCAACAAACTTTGTTATTGCCATACGCAATGTAGATGCCACTGAGAAACGGAATGGTCAGAAACTGAACCAATGAAATGGACTTTTCTTTGTCCATTTTTTTTTTATCCCAGCATATTTGATCGGACAGTTTGCGCCAGAAGAAGTACATTCTGGCCTCTGTGTGAATGCACCCTTAGAAATCTAAGACGATTCCCAGATAGACGATTCCCGGTTAGACAATTGTTTTTCCAACCGTGCTGTTATTGCCACAACAAACACGCCAATCCTTTAACTTTAATTGATATTTATACTACTTAATGTTTTCATTATTTAAGTTATATAAATTGTTTGTCCCAGTCGGGGAATATCTGCAGAGATTCCATGAGCATTCGTTTCCGTATTATTCTCCTCTGCCATCCAAATTGGCAGTGTAAACAAAGTAGGTACCGGTGTCTGGTCATCCTTGTGTAAGCAAAGTAGGCAGGTAAATTTACCCGGTGACTGAAATGACACGTTACTTAGCTTCATTCCAAGGCTGCACAGTCACTGAGCCGTAATGTTAACTCAAAGTCTTGGCAACACACTCATTTATGAAGGACACTCAAAGGAAAGAACTTAGCTGGTGGCAAACATCACTGGAGGTGTACTTTCAAAGGTTATCTTGACTGTGCAGATACCACATGATTACTGTATCAAATAAAAGTACAGTACAGCAACCCACATAACGTTCATGTATGCCAGATGAAGATGAAGCCTTAATAATCCCCAGCGTGCTAAATCGGCTGTAAATGAAACTGCCAAAATACATTTTTAGAAATGTTTTACACAAAGAACAGCTCAGAACTTATTGATATATATATATATATATATATATATATATATATATATATATATATATATATATATATATATATATATGGAGCACAGAAGCCTCTGTGGTAAAGAGTGCGTTTTCGTACACTGAAGACCGAGGGTTCGCGCCCCGCCAGGGTAATAAACTTTGGGAGCGTTCTTCTGGCCACGTACTGCATTGGCGGACATAAGGGGTGCTGTGGTTGTACCAGTGTCGCACACTATAAAGTATGCTTGCACCCAGTCGGCTTGCGCGAACCGATTGCACTTGGTTCACAGACTACACACACATCCAAAGCCACTCCAACACGACAATTACACTAACAAACACTTCTCACCCTACATACAATCTCTACCAGACAGCCTAAGCCATTTGGTAGAGACACATTGGGTGTATCGTCCCCACTTCAGTCTGGATAGACCGGTCCTGCAGTGGACACTCAAACGGCTGATATATATATATATATATATATATATATATATATATATATATATATATATATATATATATATATATATATATATATATATATATATATATATATATATATGCAAACTAACCACAAGAGAAATGAAAGGAGCGACAGTGAGTACTTTTGTATATTACATCTTCAGACAGAGTGAGACAGAAACGTAGAGGGTAGAGGTCTTTTATGCACACCCGCAGCAGGTAGTGGCACACAGAACAATGGATGACCTGAATTTTTACCTGTGGCTTAACTTAGGGTCACCTGCAGCAGGGAGTGAAACACAACAAAGGATGACCTGAATCTAAAAATGCACGTGACAAAGGAGGAGGGAGTAGGAGGGGAGGAAAGAGGAGTGGGAGGGAGGGGGAAGGGGAGAGGGGGGAGGGAGGAAGGGATAAATACTGCTGCTTAACTTAAGACCTAGAGGATTAATGCTTGGTGTGTCCCACACAAGTGTGACTACACCACCAGGAGATGACAGGGAACAATCACGTGTTAGTCTGGGGGATACTGCTTTAAAATTAATTCAGTTAACAATTTATCACACTTAAAATGACCATAGCTCATGTTTACATTCTTTTCATATGTGCCAGAAATTAGACAAGGTTCTATTACATTTCTTTCATCTAAGCTTTTTGATCTTGCTAGAATCTTGGAGCCTGTCCAGTCAATATGGTGATCACTGGATGCTTTGTGCTGAAGTAAACCACTACTCTGTTGGGCTGTCCTTACACTGTATTTATGTTGTGAGATTCTAGTTTCCAAATCTTTTCCAGATTGTCCTATGTAAAATTTGTTGCAGCTCTTACACGGGATTTTGTAAACAACGCCTGAATTACTGAAAGGGCTGTTCTTGATGAGGGATTTTTTGATGGTGTTCTCATATTTGAATACTACTTGTACATTGAGTTTCCTCAGTATGTGAACAACATCAAGAAAATTTTCATGGAAGGGGAGGACAAGGGTTCTTTGAATGTTCTGGCGATCTGGCTTATTAGTTTTCCCTTCAAGGAATCGTTTCTTGGCTGTATTGTGGCACTGAGTTAGTATGCTTTGTGGATATTTTAGCTTCTTTCCAATTCTCGGAATCATTTTTAGTTCATCATCTAAAAATTCTGGGTCTGAAATTCTATATGCTCTTAGGTACATGGAATATGAACACAGATCTTTTTACATTAATATGATGGTTTGAATAGTAATGAACATATGACATAATATTTGTAGGTTTTCTGTATACCTTAGTCTTCAAAACATTTTGGTCCCTGATAACTTTTACATCCAAAAATGGCAATTCATTATCCATTTCCATCTCATGAGTAGATTTAATCGATGGAACTAACGAATTTAATTGCAGGAGAAATTCATCAATGGAAAGACTGTTAGGCCAGAAGCACAGGATATCATCAACGTATCGGAGCCAAACTATGTTTTGCTCCTTTATGGAGGTCAGTAAATGTTTCTCAAAGTATTCAATGTAAATATTTGCCAGAACTGGGGAGAGGGGATTACCCATGCCCATACCAAATTTTTGTGTGTAAAATTTACCTTCAGAGGTAAAAGAAGAGTTCACAATGCACAATTTAATTAGCTTGATAATGTTTTCAGAGGGAATACCATCAGTGTTACTACCCAGAATGCTTGGCAGGAAAGTTAAAACATCGTCAACAGGGACATTTGTGAATAATGATTTAACATCAAAGCTGACTAATTTGTTGGGGTACATGACATTTAGAGATTTTAACTTTCTTACCAAATCCTCATTGTTTTGTACAAATGAATCAGAGATAGTGCCTACAACAGGGGACAACAGTGTTACAAGCCACTTGGAGAGCTTGTATGTCGTAGAGCCTACAGAGCTTACAATTGGCCTGATGGGGTTGTTTGGTTTGTGAGTTTTAATCAAGCCATACATATATGGTGCAGATGGATTTTGCACAGAGAACTGTTTGATCAAGTCATCCCTTCCTCTTAGCAAAGTTTTGATTTCTTTATGGAATTTTCTACTTTGTTTTCCAGTTGGATCACTTTTTAGTTCACTGTAGGTGTTGGTGTCACGCAACAGTTCACTCACTTTTTCCTTGTATTCACATTTGTTCATGCCTACTACAGCGCTGCTTTTATCAGCTGTAGTTATATGCGGGGAGTCATCTTTTTTCAATTTGTCCAAGGCATTCACAAATCTTTTAGGAGCAGGGTTGTTATTTTTCTTAAACATTGCCCCATATAAAATACCACGAATAATCTCACTATTTTCACTTGATTGTTTTTCCATTTGAAACAAGGACTTTCCAACCTGCACTGGGTTTATCTTCTTGCCATAAGACAACGATAAACCATAACCTAGGGCACATAGGGTATCCCGATCTAATTCTTTAGATGACAGGTTTATGACGCAATCTGGATTCATATGTAAGTTCCAATAACTGTTTTCAATCAGTCCTTTTAATTTCTGTTCATGTTTAAGTTTCACACCAATAGTTTCATTGGTGAGAACTTGATAACAGTGAGAGAAAACTGTGTGTTGATTTTCCGGTGTTAGTATGTTTCTAATACACTGTTTCTTGGTGTCCGAAATTTTAAATTTGCTATTTGTTACTTCTTTGGTTTTGGCAATGGATCTTGTCAGGGTAAGCTTCTCGTAATCTCCAAATGGCTGTTCGTCCACGTTGATGAGTCGATCCGGCAGAAGAGACTTAGGTGTCTAGAGGAGCAAGTAATACCTAAGTCTCTTCTGCCGGATCGACTCATCAACGTGGACGAACAGCCATTTGGAGATTACGAGAAGCTTACCCTGACAAGATCCATTGCCAAAACCAGAGAAGTAACAAATAGCAAATTTAAAATTTCGGACACCAAGAAACAGTGTATTAGAAACATACTAATACCGGAAAATCAACACACAGTTTTCTCTCACTGTTATCAAGTTCTCACCAATGAAACTATTGGTGTGAAACTTAAACATGAACAGAAATTAAAAGGACTGATTGAAAACAGTTATTGGAACTTACATATGAATCCAGATTGCGTCATAAACCTGTCATCTAAAGAATTAGATCGGGATACCTTATGTGCCCTAGGTTATGGTTTATCGTTGTCTTATGGCAAGAAGATAAACCCAGTGCAGGTTGGAAAGTCCTTGTTTCAAATGGAAAAACAATCAAGTGAAAATAGTGAGATTATTCGTGGCATTTTATATGGGGCAATGTTTAAGAAAAATAACAACCCTGCTCCTAAAAGATTTGTGAATGCCTTGGACAAATTGAAAAAAGATGACTCCCCGCATATAACTACAGCTGATAAAAGCAGCGCTGTAGTAGGCATGAACAAATGTGACTACAAGGAAAAAGTGAGTGAACTGTTGCGTGACACCAACACCTACAGTGAACTAAAAAGTGATCCAACTGGAAAACAAAGTAGAAAATTCCATAAAGAAATCAAAACTTTGCTAAGAGGAAGGGATGACTTGATCAAACAGTTCTCTGTGCAAAATCCATCTGCACCATATATGTATGGCTTGATTAAAACTCACAAACCAAACAACCCCATCAGGCCAATTGTAAGCTCTGTAGGCTCTACGACATACAAGCTCTCCAAGTGGCTTGTAACACTGTTGTCCCCTGTTGTAGGCACTATCTCTGATTCATTTGTACAAAACAATGAGGATTTGGTAAGAAAGTTAAAATCTCTAAATGTCATGTACCCCTACAAATTAGTCAGCTTTGATGTTAAATCATTATTCACAAATGTCCCTGTTGACGATGTTTTAACTTTCCTGCCAAGCATTCTGGGTAGTAACACTGATGGTATTCCCTCTGAAAACATTATCAAGCTAATTAAATTGTGCATTGTGAACTCTTCTTTTACCTCTGAAGGTAAATTTTACACACAAAAATTTGGTATGGGCATGGGTAATCCCCTCTCCCCAGTTCTGGCAAATATTTACATTGCATACTTTGAGAAACATTTACTGACCTCCATAAAGGAGCAAAACATAGTTTGGCTCCGATACGTTGATGATATCCTGTGCTTCTGGCCTAACAGTCTTCCCATTGATGAATTTCTCCTGCAATTAAATTCGTTAGTTCCATCGATTAAATCTACTCATGAGATGGAAATGGATAATGAATTGCCATTTTTGGATGTAAAAGTTATCAGGGACCAAAATGTTTTGAAGACTAAGGTATACAGAAAACCTACAAATATTATGTCATATGTTCATTACTATTCAAACCATCATATTAATGTAAAAAGATCTGTGTTCATATTCCATGTACCTAAGAGCATATAGAATTTCAGACCCAGAATTTTTAGATGATGAACTAAAAATGATTCCGAATATTGGAAAGAAGCTAAAATATCCACAAAGCATACTAACTCAGTGCCACAATACAGCCAAGAAACGATTCCTTGAAGGGAAAACTAATAAGCCAGATCGCCAGAACATTCAAAGACCCCTTGTCCTCACCTTCCATGAAAATTTTCTTGATATTGTTCACATACTGAGGAAACTCAATGTACAATTAGTATTCAAATATGAGAACACCATCAAAAAATCCCTCATCAAGAACAGCCCTTTCAGTAATTCAGGCATTGTTTACAAAATCCCGTGTAAGAGCTGTAACAAATTTTACATAGGACAATCTGGAAAAGATTTGGAAACTAGAATCTCACAACATAAATACAGTGTAAGGACAGCCCAACAGAGTAGTGGTTTACTTCAGCACAAAGCATCCAGTGATCACCATATTGACTGGACAGGCTCCAAGATTCTAGCAAGATCAAAAAGCTTAGATGAAAGAAATGTAATAGAACCTTGTCTAATTTCTGGCACATATGAAAAGAATGTAAACATGAGCTATGGTCATTTTAAGTGTGATAAATTGTTAACTGAATTAATTTTAAAGCAGTATCCCCCAGACTAACACATGATTGTTCCCTGTCATCTCCTGGTGGTGTAGTCACACTTGTGTGGGACACACCAAGCATTAATCCTCTAGGTCTTAAGTTAAGCAGCAGTATTTATCCCTTCCTCCCTCCCCCCTCTCCCCTTCCCCCTCCCTCCCACTCCCCTTTCCTCCCATCCTACTCCCTCCTCCTTTGTCACGTGCATTTTTAGATTCAGATCATCCTTTGTTGTATTTCACTCCCTGCTGCAGGTGACCCTAAGTTAAGCCGCAGGTAAAAATTCAGGTCATCCATTGTTCTGTGTGCCACTACCTGCTGCGGGTGTGCATAAAAGACCTCTACCCTCTACGTTTCTGTCTCACTCTGTCTGAAGATGTCTATCTATCTATATACCTAGGCTGCTTCCCCCAAGGAAAGGGAGGTAGCCGAGACAGGACGACTCACTCTCCATTTACTCATCCATTCAAACACATTCATTCGCATCTTAGCCCCAAAGGGGAGAACGGACAGATCCTCACCGCATCACACCGCACAAGGGTCAACTGCGCAATGCAAGCAGTGACATCCACAGCAGGGCCCGACAGCAGAACTGGTTTACCCCTGCCACATCATAACAGACCCATCCCCTTACCCGCACCTGACCTGACTAGCTGATCAGACAGTGAGTACTTTTGTATATTACATCTTCAGACTAGTCTGATCAGCTAGTCTGAAGATGTAATATACAAAAGTACTCACTGTCGCTCCTTTCATTTCTCCTGTGGTTAGTTTGCATACATATCTTCACAGTGAAGTGAAGTCTCTGCATGTATATATATATATATATATATATATATATATATATATATATATATATATATATATATATATATATATACCAGCAGGGGTACCCACCACTGCTGGGCCAAAAAGGCGAACGCAGTAATCCTATTTGTTGTAGTGCAATCTTTTTTTTCCACTCAGAATGACCATGTACCTCTTATACTTTAGAAGAGGGAGTATAAGAGGTACAGGAACATTCTATTTCAGCTTTCGCAGACTAATGCGCAGTATTTGTGCTCTCTTGTTTACTATTACTGGTGACCTCAAATGACCTCGGAGGTCAACCTCACATAGGCTATGTCTGAACTGGAGGTCATGTGAGTCTCCATGGCAAAAATTGGCCTGCTGGGTCCAATCATTCGGGCGTGACCTCAAATGACCTCGGAGGTCAACTTCACGTAGCCTATGTCCGAACTGGAGGTCAAGTGAGTCTCCATGCCAAAAATTGGGATGCCGGGTCCAGTCGTTCAAGCGTATAATACCGGTGACCTCCAACCATTGATCTCAAAGGACCTCGGAGGTCAACCTCACATAACCTATGTCCTGACTGGAGGTCATGTTTTTTTTTTATGTGAAGAAGAAGGAACCAAAGGCCATGAGCCCGCAATAACAGTTCCCTCAAAGAGAAAAACAAAATACAATAGAGAGCCAAATTCAAGATCCGATCATTTCGAGATACCTGGACACACTGCGTTTGAAAGACTGGACATCACAGGCAGCAGGAAATACAGACAGAGGGAGACAGTTCCAGAGTTGACCTGTTGCATAAATGAAAGACTGGGAGTAACGGTTCACTCTTGCATTAGAGAGTTGGACAGAAAAGGGAAGAGAGTTTGCTGCCAGACAGATGCTACGCGCCCGTCGTAGAGGTGGAGGAATGCATGCAAACAGTTCAGAGGAGCAGTGACCATTAAAGTAGCGTTAGAAAAGAAATAAAGATGCAACAGTGCGGCGAAGAGACAGAGGTTGAAGGGAGTCAGTAAGAGGAGGAGAGTTAATGAGACGAAAAGCCTTTGACTCCACCCTATTGAGAAGAACTGTATGTGAGGAGCCTCCCCACACATGAGAGTTGTACTCCACACAGGGGCGGATAAAACCCCTGTATAGATTCAACAATTGTGCAGGGGTAAAGAAAGACCGGAGTTGGCTCAGCACACCCTATCTCTTGGAAGCAGATTTTACAAGAGATATATGATCTTCCAAAGATAAGTCCCGAGCAAATGAAACCCCAAGCATGTTCAAAGATGATGCAGGATTAAGCTGAATATTATTAAACATTAGTGGGTATACCTGTGGAAGATTTTGACGGGTTGATAGGTGTAAGAACTGAGTTTTAGATGCATTAAAAACAACCATATTATTTTTACCCCAGTCAGAGATGCGACCCAAGTCAGACATTAGGTGTGCCATAGCCTCATCCCTTGTTTGTTGAAGTAACTGCTGAGATGGGCGTTGCAGGAACCAAATGGAAAGGTGAAGGGTGGAGTCATCAACGTATGAGTGGATAGGGTTAGATGTACAGCTTAGAAGGTCATTGATGAATAAAAGGAAGAGAGTTGGCAATAGGACAGAGCCCTGAGGAACACCACTGTTAATAGATCTAGGAGAAGAACGATGGCCGTCTACAACAGCGGCTATAGAACGACCAGAAAGGAAGGTAGAGATGAAGGCACAGATAGAAGAATAGAAACCATATGAGGGCAATTTGGAAATTAAAGATTTATGCCAGACTCAATCGAAAGCCTTTGAGATGTCAAGTACAATGGCAAAGCTTTCGCCAAAGTCCCGAAAGGAGGATGACCAGGAGTCTGAAAGGTAGGTGAGAAGATCGCCAGTGGAGCGTCCCTGACAGAACCTGTACTGACGATCAGAAAGAAGGTTGTGATAGGAAAGATGCCTAAAAAATTTTCTATTGAGAATTGACCCGAAAACTTTTGAAATACAGGACGTTAAAGCAATTGGACGATAGTTAGAGGGTTGGGAGTGGTCACCCTTCTTTGGAACTGGCTGAATAAGAGCAAACTTCCAGCAAGAAGGAAAGGTACAAGTTGACAGACAAAGGCGAAAGAGTTTGCCTAGGCAGGGTGTAAGCACAGAAGTATAGTTCTTGAGAACAACAGGAGGGACTCCATCAGGCCCATATGCCTTGTTAGTATTGAGACCAGTGATAGCAGAAAATACATCAACTGAAGAAATTTTAATGTCAGCCATGAGGAAGTCAGAGGGGGGAAGTGATGGAGGAACAGCACCAGAATCGTCTAAGGTGGAATTGGAGGAGAAAGTCTGAGCGAATTGATCTGCTTTATCAGTAGAAGAAATAGCTACAGAACCATCAGAGTAGAAAAGAGGAGGGAAGGATGATGAGGTAAAGTTGTTAGAAAGACTTTTGGCAAGGTGCCAGAAGGAGCGGGAAGAATTCGAGTTGGAGAGTTGAGAGCATTTAGTACGGATGAAATTATTTTTAGCAGAGAGAAGAACAGATTTAGTACAATTCCGGGCAGAAACGTAAAGATGATGTGATTCAGGGGTGGGTTGGCTCCGGTACCTTTTATAGGTCCTTTCCTTGTTGCGGACAGCATTAGAACAAGCGTGATTAAACCAAGGCTTTCTTGCGTTAGTCAAAGGATATGAGAAAGGAATGTATGCTTCCATCGTTGATGTAAGATAGTCGAAGAATTTTTGATAGTCAGTAGAATTAGGGGATATGTAAACAGCCCGATATATTTAGTCAGAGAATGACAGGAAAGCCGAAACCAGAGTGTAGAGAATTCAGAAGAATCGAGTTTGGAACACGAGAGCAAGATAAGTTGTTGCGTATATATACACAACTGCCACCTTTGGCTTTGAAATGAGTATAGAGAAAGTAGGAGGATACAGAAAAGGGTTTGCTGTCAGTTGCCTCAGACAGCTGAGTCTCAGTTAGAAAAAGAAGGTGAGGTTTAGAGGAGGAGAGGTGGTGCTCAACAGAGCGAAAGTTAGAGGAAACGCCACGATTGTTGCAGAAATGAAGAAGAGAGTCAGACAGTGGTTCCAGGCACCTCGAGTCGTCACCGGGAAAGGGGCGGATGGTGGGGGCATTGATGGTCCCCCTGGGGACTCCGAGGCTGGGTGATGAGATGCCATAATTTTGAATTTTGGAAAAGGAAGTGTAGTGTGTAATGTGCATGTAGTTTGGTGTAGATAGTTAGAGAAATTTGTATTGGAGAGCATGCTGGCCTACTCTCTGTGTAACTGAGACACTGAAAAAGTTCAGCAAAAGGGGATGGTCAAGAACTAGTCCTAAGGGCTGATGAAACGGGAGCTCCTGCACTCCCTGTCATCAGCTTTCCATCCACCTCGGGAGTTCTGCCCTGCTCGACTGGTGCTACAGTCTACTCCTCAAAAATTGGGCTGCAGAGGTACCCGGCGTTGCTCGGGCCAAAAAGGCGAACATTGCCTATGACCTCAAATGAGCCAGCTCTGACTTTTAACACCTCTAAAACCATCCTTGGGTCACCCTGATTGAGAATATGTATGGGTCTGAGGGTCTCTGGCCCTTGGTTTGGGCGTGATTAAATGACCAACAAACAAACAAACAATGTGGTTCTTATATATATATATATATATATATATATATATATATACAGAGAGAGACAGAGAGAGACAGAATCAGACATATAGATAGACAGATAGATAAATTGATAGGTGGATATGTACAGTATACACACACACATAGATAGATAGATAGATAGATAGATATAGATATATAGCTATATAATAAAAAGAATGTAGTAAATACTTTTCCAGATACTATCATACTATTTTTCGGCCCTCCTCAGGCCATCATCAGGTACTGAAGTTGTCCTATATTGTCAGCAATGACATCATAAATTTATATATATATATATATATATATATATATATATATATATATATATATATATATATCATCATCATCCTCAGCCGTTGAGGTCCACTGCAGGACCGGCTTATCACTACCGAAGCAGGGACGATACAGCTAATGTATCTCTACCAAGTGGCTTAGGCTGTCTGGTAGAGACTGTATGTAGGGTGAGAAGTGCTTGTAAGTGTAATTGTAGTGTTGTTGTGGCTTTGGATGTGTGTGTAGTCTGTGAACCAAGTGTAATCGGCCAGCCTTAAGCCGATTGGGTGCAAGCATACTAGTATGCAACACTGGTTCAACCACAGCACCCCTTGTGTCCGCCAAAGTAGCAAGTGGCTTGGTGAACGCTTCCCAAAGTTTTTACAACTCTGGCGGGAGGCGAACCCGCGCTCACCAGCGTGCGATATATATATATATATCACTAGCCAAGCAGGGAAGTACTCCCAAGGTGGATGGAAAGGTGATGACAGGGAGAGCTGGAGCTCCCGTTTCATCAGCCCTCAGGACTAGTTCCTGACCATCCCCCTTTGCTGAACTTTTTCAGTGTCTCAGTAACACAGAGAGTAGGCCTGCATGCTCTCCAATACAAGTTTCTCTAACTATCATCACTAAACTACATGCACAGTACACATGACACTTTCTTTTCAAAATAAGATAAAATAAAACTGGTACAAAACAACAATGCCTCGGAGTCCCCAGGGGGGGGGGACCCTAAATGCCCCTACCATCCGCCCCTCTCCCGGTATACGACACTGAGTTGCCTGGATCCACTGTCTGACTCACTTCTTCTTCATTTCTGCAACATTCGCGGCCTTTCCTCTAACTTTCAATCTGTTGAACACCACCTCTCCTCCTCTAAACCTCACCTTCTCTTTCTTCCTGAGACTCAGCTGTCTGAGGCAACTGACAGCAAACCCTTCTCTGTATCCTCCTACTTTCTCTATACTCATTTCAAAGCCAAAGGTGGATGCTGCATATATGTACGTGACGACCTATCTTGCTCTCGTGTTCCTGAACTTGATTCTTCTGAATTCTCTACTCTCTGGCTTCAGCTCTCTTGTCATTCTCTGACTAAATATATCTGCACTGTTTACTTATCTCCTAACTTTACTATCAAAAATTCTTAGACTATCTTACTTCTACGATGGAACACATTCTATCCATTTCTCCTTTCTCTGAAATCTCCATTCTAGGAGATTTCAATGTTTACCACCACCTTTGGCTCTCCTCTCCTTTCACTGATCCAGCTGGTGAACAAGCCTTCATCTTTTCTATCCTTAATTATATAGAGCAGCTTGTACAGCACCCTACCTGTATCACTGACTGCCTTGGAGAGAGCTCCAACATACTTGACCTCTTCCTTACATCTAATCCTTCTGCTTACACTGTTAATCTTTTCTCTTCGTTGGGCTCCTCCAATCATAACCTTGTTACTTTAACCTATCCTATTGCTCTGGTATGGCCTGTGGACCCTCCAAAGAAAGGTTGTCTGTGGCACTTTGGAGCTGCAGATTGGGAGGCCCTCAGGCAGTACTTCCTTGATTTTCCCTGGAATGATTATTGCTTTCATTGCAGGGAGCCATATGAGTGTGCCTTGCATATTACGGAGGTTATTCTCTCAGGCATGGAAGCATACATTCATTCCTCACATCCTTTGACTAATGCAAGAAAGCCTTGGTTTAATCACGCTTGTTCTAATGCTGTCCACAACTGGGAGAGGGCCTATAAAAGGTACCGGAGCCAACTCATCACTGAGTCACATCTTTTTTATGTTTCTGCCTGGAATAGTGCTAAGTCTGTTCTTCGCTCTGCAAAAAATAATTTCATCCGTTCTAAATCCTCTCAATTCTCCAACTCGAATTATTCCCGCTCCTTTTGGCACCTTGCCAAAAACCTTTCTAACAACTTTACCTCATCATCCTTCCCTCTTCTTTTCTACTCTGATGGCTCTGTAGCTATTTCTTCTACTGATAAAGCAGATCTCTTCGCTCAGACTTTCTCCTCCAATTCCACCTTAGACGATTCCGGTGTCGTGCCTCCCTCACTTCCTCCCTCTGACTTCCTCATGGCTGACATTAAAATTTGTTCAGCTGATGTATTTTCTGCCATCACAGGCCTCAATACTAACAAGGCATATGGGCCTGATGGGCTCCCTCCTGTTGTCCTCAAGAACTGTGCTTCTCTGCTTACACCCTGCCAAGGTAAACTCTTTCGCTTTTGTCTCTCTACTTGTAACTTTCCTTCTTGTTGGAAGTTGGCTCTCATTCAGCCGGTCCCAAAGAAGGGTGACCACTCCCAACCCTCTAACTATCGTCCAGTTGCTTTAACGTCCTGCATTTCAAAAGTTTCGAGTCAATTTTTAATAGAAAAATTTTAAAGCATCTTTCCTATCACAACCTTCTTTTTGATCGTCAGTATGGGTTCCGTCAGGGACGCTCCACTGGCGATCTTCTCACCTACCTTTCAGATGCCTGGTCATCCTCCTTTCGGGACTTCGGCGAAAGCTTTGCCATTGCACTTGACATCTCAAAGGCTTTCGATCGAGTCTCTCATAAATCTTTAATTTCCAAAATGCCCTCTTACTGTTTTTATCCTTCTATCTGTGCCTTCATCTATAGCTTCCTTTCCGGTCGTTCTATAGCTGCTGTTGTAGACGGCCATCGTTCTTCTCCTAGAACTATTAACAGTGGTGTTCCTCAGGGCTATGTTCTATCACCAACTCTCTTCCTTTTATTCATCAATGATCTTCTAAGCTGTACATCTAACCCTATCCACTCATACGCTGATGATTCCACCCTTCACCTATCCATTCGGTTCCCGCAACGTCCATCTCAGCAGTTACTTCAACAAACAAGGGATGAGGCCATGGCACACCTAATGTCTCACTTGGCTCGTATCTCTGACTGGAGTAAAAATAATCTTGTTGTTTTTAATGCATCAAAGACTCTGTTTTTACACCTATCAACCTGTCAAAATCTTCCACAGGAATGCCCACTAATGTTTAATAATATCCAGCTCAATCCTGCATCATCCTTGAACATACCTGGGATTTTATTCACACGGGACTTATCTTGGAAAGATCATATTGCATCTTTTGTGAAATCTGCTTCCAAGAGATTGGGGTGTGCTAAGCCGACTCCGTGCCTTCTTTACTCCTGCACAGTTGTTGACTTTATACACGAGTTTTATTCGCCCCTGTTTAGAGTACAACTCTCATGTGTGGGGAGGCTCCCCACATACAGCTCTTCTCAATAGGGTGGAGTCAAAGGCTATTCGTCTCATCAACTCTCCTCCTCTTACTGGCTCCCTTCAACCTTTGTCTCTTCACCGCGCTGTTGCCTCTTTATCTCTTTTCTATTGCTACTTCAATGCTCACTGCTCCTCTGAACTGTCTGCTTGCATCCCTCCACCTCTACGACGGCCGCGTAGCACCCGTCTAGCAGAAAACTCTCATCCTTTTGCTGTCCAACTCTCTGATACAAGAGTTAACCGTTACTCTCATTCATTTATTTATGCAACAGGTCAACTGTAGAGCTGTTTCCCTCTGTTTGTATTTCTTACTTCCTATGATCTCCCGTCTTTCAAACGCAGTGTGTCAAGTCATCTCGAAATAAATTGATCTTGAATTTGGCTGTTTTTGGTATTGTTTTTGTTCCTTTCTTGGAAGGAACGTTAATGCGGGCTCAGCCTTTGGTTCCTTCTTCCTCGCAATATATATATATATATATATATATATATATATATATATATATATATATATATATATATATATATATGGATCCTCTGTGGAACAGTGGTAAAAGTGTGCGTTTTCGTACACTGAAGAACGAGGGTTCGCGCCCTGCTAGGGTGATAAACATTGGGAGCGTTCTTCTGGCCACGTACTTCATTGGCGGACACAAAGGGTGCTGTGGTTGAACCAGTGCCGCATACTGTAAAGTATGCTTGCACCCAGTTGGCTTGCCCGGGCCGATTACACTTGGTTCACAGACTACACAAACATCCAAAGCCACTACAACACTACAATTACACTTACAAGCACTTCTCACCCCACATACAATCTCTACCAGACAGCCTAAGCCACTTGGTAGAGATACATTGGCTGTATCATCCCCACTTCGGTCGGGATAGGTCGGTCCTGCAGAGGACACCCAAACGGCTGATGAGATTTTATATATATATATATATATATATATATATATATATATATATATATATATATATATATATATATATATATATATATATAATGTGTGTGTGTGTGTCTCTCTGCACGCCCTGTAATATGTTTACTATGCAGAGTAGCAGCAATTAAAAAGTAGCTTTAAGTTTCTGCTTATGATTATAATATGTATGTACGCAGGATCGTGAGATGAGGAAGGGAAGCAGATGCAGCACCCTGCCTAATGTGGGTTTCTTCATGGCTGCTGTCTCCTCCTTCTTTTATTCCATCGCTTCAGTGATTGTAAAGGTTAGTGTCATGTAAAGTTACAATTTTCAACAACCCTATCACAACCTAATCAGTGATTTGTAATATCATGTTAGGCTATATTGTGTCAAGAAATTCAGTCCAAACTTGTTAGTATGATGCTGTGATGTACAACTTCTGTTTTGCGCTGACAGATGCTGGTGGAAGAGAGCCTGCTTGTGATAGTGATGTTTCGGTTTGTAATTGTTCTGCTCCTAACACTGCCGCTGTTGGTTTGTTCTGGTAATCAACTCTTCCCAAGAGGTCAGCGCTTCATGCTGGTGCTGCGAGGGATGCTTGCAACCATCACAGCAGTCCTACAATACTATGCCTTCAAACATATGCCACTGGCTGATGCCTCCGTCATCATATTCAGTGTCCCTGTGTTTGTGGCCGTGTTTGCACTGATTTTCCTTGGTGAGCCGTGTGGCCTTCTCCAAAGTGGGGTCATTGTCATCACGTCCATCGGTGTTGTAATCATCGCTCGACCTCCTCTGCTCTTTGGGTCATATTCAGAAGCATACACTGCAGAGAACTGGTGGGGCATAGCAGCTGCCATTGCTAGCGCTGCAGTAGCAGGCTCCTCTTATATAATAATAAAGAAGCTTAAAGACATCCACTTTTCTGTTCAAATGTTTTGTTCATTTGCTGTAACATTCTTAATAACATTATCTCTGGCTTACGTAAGTGGTGACTTGTGTGTCCCTCACTGTGGCAAGAATCGCTACTTGGCTGTTGCCTTTGGTGTCCTCAGTTTTGCAGATCTAGTTACCTTCACAATGGCACTGCAGCTGGAGCAGGCAGGGACGGTGTCCGTAATCAGAGCAGGAGACGTGCTGTTCGCCTTTGTATGGCAAGCAGTATTCTTCAACAAGTTGCCTGATCTACTGAGCCTGCTAGGTGCTCTGCTAATCACGGCCGGGGTTGTGATCATGGGTCTGCATAAATGGCTATTTTCTCTGCCTGAATCCTCAGCCTTGCATTGCTGGGTGAAGGGCTTCAACAAATAATATCATTCATAGAAATTAATTCTTATTATTTTTTTTTTTTTTTTAATATTCACTATGCAACGATTTAAACTGTAAAACTATACCTGTAGCTGTACATATGCTGTCTGCTACAGGACTGGACCTTCTCGAAGGGCGAATGGTGGTCAGAATTAACTCTTCCCATGCTGACAAAGAACGAATGAAGAAGTGGTATCTATTGGAAAAGTTATACATGGGAATGTAATGGCTATGCTTGTGTAGGTAATAGTCTGTATATGTCATCAGTAGTACTGAGAGGGTGCAAACATATGTAGGTATGTGTACCGGCATACTTCCAAATCCTAAATTAAATGTAAGTCAGAGCAAAGATTTCGAACCTTAGATGCAGGACACACGTAAAATTCGTTTGGAACATGGTACCACAACTCCACCACGGAGCAAAGTACTTTAACTAACTCTGCTCGGAAAGGAAGATGGTACATTTTGCATTTTATTAAATGTTTAGTAAAACTTGAAGGCTGTAAAATTGTCCAAGGACAATTTTGATAAAGAAAAGCTTCCCACAGCCATTGCCTATTAAAAACCAAACTATAAAGGGATTTTCAGTTCAAGGTTGCTGATCAGCATGTAACTTTGGTCATCAATTTCTTTATATCCACCAAATTTGGTGGCTCTAGCTTTAGTCTTTCACGTAAAATCAGGTGCCTTCTCTGTCTTCCGGAGTGGTAAAAAATCTTGGGCCGTAGGCGATCTCATAGAATAATGATCCTATATGGACTACATTAAATACTACATTCTGACCATGTCCCAGGCATATGCCATAAAAATTTCAGTCCTCTAACTTAACCGGTTCTTGATCTTTAGGGTCACTTTTTTACGGATCCTTTCAGGGTTCAGCTAGTCGGATCACGATGATATTTGGTCAGATAAAGCGGCCAACCAGTACTATAATATGGCAAAGAATGAAGGTTGTAGCTCAAACGGTATGCGAATGGCAGTGACTTTGATCTTCCCTAGCATAATTATAATATTTACAAAAACAAGAAAAGTTTTCACAGGGATGTGGGAAGTTTTAATGCATCAATAAAACACAGTCCCATGCACGAGTACTGAGTTGAAATGAGATGAAAGAGAAAACTATGTGTTTTTCATCTGACTTCAGGAGACTCATCTCAAGCCAGTGCATGGCCTGAAGGGCACTTTGTATCTGGTACAGCTGGGGCATCTTTGTTAGTCAGTCAGTAAGAGAAGGGAATGTGCTTGTATGTTTCCATGACCTAGAGAATGACTTCCGTAACACACGAACCACACTCAGATGGTTCGCGGCCATGGAGGCAATAATAATGGCAGGGAAAAATCAAGTCCGAGAGTCTCCCAGTCTATAGCTCTGAAGTGCCACAAATGCTGCTTTTTGGAAGGGCCCACAAGCCTTACTGGGGCAACGGGATTACGACTGTGATCAGAGGAGCCAAACGGAAAGAAAAGATTAAAGGAGTAAGCAGAATGATTAGTTGTATGAAAAAGACCAAGAATGTTGGAACTCACTCAACATGGTTAGGGATATGGGTAGGGTGCTTTAAAAGCTGCACCAGCAAATTAAAAATTGGAAAGATGTAATCTTGTGGATCAGTGAATAGAGCCAAATGTGGTGGTGAACATTGAAGTCCCCTTATATGGTATATCAGGGAAGAGTGAAATGGAAAGAATGTGCTATATATAAGAAATAAGATAGTTACAGAATTTTGTGCTGTAGGTATTACTCAGGGATAAGTATACAACATAGGCATATTTTGTCCGAGAATGACAGGACAGCCGAAGCAAGAATATAGAGAATTCGAAGGATTGAAATTCAGGAACACAAGGGAAAGATACGTTGTTGTGTACATACGTAGAGCAACCACATTTGGTTTTGAAAAGTGTATAGAGAAAGTAGGGAAATATATACTCGTGGAAGAATTTTTTCAGTCACCTCAGAAAGCTGTCTCAGTGAGAACAGACGGTGAGGTTATTCTGCATGTATTTGTCAACTATCGTGACCACATTAACCTAAATTCACTGTCGCTCCCACACCATTGCAGTGGGACCGAGGTGGACCAGCAGCGGCGAGGTGGATAAGAGTCATCATTCCTAAAGGTGTTTAATCGATTTGGTGATATATATATATATATATATACACACACACACACACACACACACGCACAGAGTTAGGTAGGTTGATAGGTAATTATACACAACGATTACCCAAAAAAGAACAGTCTTTACGGCAATATGGTAAAGGTTACCAATATACTCATTGCAATATTGTGTTCCTCAGAGAAAGAATAAAACATTGATATTGCAACTTCACATATAATTTGACCATTACAACTTAGTCTCTCCACAGATGTTTTCCAGTGTAGTTATTTTTACACTCACGCTAGGACAGGTGTTATAATTCTTTAGGCAGGCGAGCGCGCATATGTGTGTTGTGCGTGGTAACAAAATAATTCAAACAGTTTTTATCCGTTTTAAACAAATGTAGAGGAAGGATTGAGGGACAACCAGTGAGTAAACCTACTGCATTTAAGAACAGTCGTTCAAGGTTAAAAGACTACATCAATCGCTCCCTAGCAAAATCAATTTAAATAGTTTTATTCAAATCAGGCTAGATCTGGGAGAAACGGCTGAAAGAAAGGCGAGACTTAAGTTTTTTTTTTTTTTTTCTTTTTCAAAATCAGTCAAGTGTCTCAAGCTCTCGGACAGTGTTCAAAGCTCAACACATGTGTCTGCTTGTTGACAAGAACAGTTTTGATCCAATGTTAACCAAACTTGATGACAATGTTGAGGATCAGCCAAGACGTAAACCTATTGTTTTAGAGAAAAATAAGTTAAAGGTGAAGGTCACAGGCCATGGTCAACTTAAACAGTTTTCATTCAATTTAATCCAAACTTTGTGGAAAGACCAAAGATAACGAAGGAATAAGAGGATTCGATTTTGAGGACAGTTAAAAAAAAAAAGTGGTTTCCTCCCAGACGCATCGTAACAAATGACAGGTTCTGTAGACTAAACAAACCCAGTCTCCCTCAGCTTATAAGTAATGGCTGCTGAGGAAGGTAACCAGCAGAAGAGGTAAAATACTGGGCGAAGTTTTGACCCTGACTGTACCTCATGGGGTTTATTTCAACATCGAGGAAAAAATTATCTTTGAGTCAACTACATATTCTTACAAACCATAATACTGTGACAACTACTACGACTCTTGAAACCTAACCACCTCAGGAGCAGAGCCAGCAGTTGCTAAAATGGAGGGCAGATTTTTTTTTCTATCTACTGAGAATAATAAAAGATAATCATGTACTTAAAATTATTGAATAAAATATGAAAACCCTGGATACATTTAAAGAGATTATTTTACAACCATAACTACAATGCTTTATTAATTCTGTATACTTCTTACATAAAAATTAAAGAATATGTATTGCATATTATTATTATTATTATTATTATTATTATTATTATTATTATTATTATCAGTAGTAGTAGTAGTAGTCGTCGTCGTCGTCGTCGTCGTCGTCGCCGTCGTCGTCGTCGTAGTAGTAGTGGTACTACTACTACTACTACTACTAATACTATTATTATTATTATTATTATTATTATTATTATTATTATTAATTTTATTATTATTTTGTGGTAGGTGGGGGCACTCACCATCCACCCACTTGATGTAGTGCTGCTCTCGGGTGTCTGCCCTTTCCTCTCCTCCATCCTTCTTTCCTTCCATCCTTTTCTGTCTTTCTTTCCTTCAGTCTTTCCTCGTCCTTCTGCCTACGGGTGACTTTACACTCCCTCCTCTGTCTTTCGTTCCTTCATTCTTTCCTCTTCCTTCTGCCTGTAGGTGACTCTACACTGAGTGGCAAGCCAAATGGTTTCCAGTACACCAGGAAACCATTTACTACGCTGAGTGGTAACCATATAACCAAATTTTGGCGCCTGGTGGTTTAGTGGGTAATTATTGCTCTCCAATCGGATTTAGCCGGTGAAGGTTTATATCCAAGGGATGGTTGGGGTTGATTGCTCACGTAATGCCACTCAGGGATGAGTGAGGCTGGTCACTCTCATCTTAAATGTCAGGACCAACTGCCTAGGCCAGGGCTCCTACGCTTCTCATGGGGCAACGCAGGATTGGATGATGGATGGATGGATGGATTATTATTATTACTATTATTATTACTATTATTATTATTATTATTATTATTATTATTATTATTATTTTTATTATTAATAGTTTGCAATAAATTCTGACATTCTGCATGCAAAAAATGAGGTGAAGGGGAAGGGGGTCCTGACTCTGTGGACTCCCCCCCCCACCCTTCCCCAAACTCCTCTGAATTTGTTATCTTGCATCGCCAAGGTCCTGCATCAGATAAATCTTTCTTCGCCAGGACTGATCTTTTGTGTAATAGCTTGACATAAATCAGACACCTTAGACACAATAATAAGATTCTCGTGGGAGCCATAACTCTTTCGCATTATACTTCAACTTAAGATTTATTATCAGTAGATGGTCAGCCACAGGAGGCCGAGTGTTACAACTGTGTCCATTAACTCTCTCAGTAGTCACGTCAACTGCACATTTTTGTTTCCTTTCTTTTTGGGGGACAGTTAACACCAATAACTGTATTCATCATGAGGTAAACCACAGTAGCCAACGAAAGTAAAAATAAGATGGAGGCGGGGGGTCATGCGTGGGACTGATCTCCAGAATACTTTTTTTTTTACCACTTGCTACGTCTGTGAATGTCGTTTTTATTAAGATCATCGTCACATCTAACTGATAACAACTCTGGTATTGCCGCCTTATTAATAACTTGTGCTCCATCTATGTACTATTTCTATTGCAGTGCAAATACTGTATCTATCTATCTATATATATATTAAATGTCTATCTATGTGATTACAATTGTCTGTCTATTTATCTGTCTCTTTATCCCTTATCTATGTAGTGCATTTATCTAGCTGCTGAATGTCAGTCAAGCTACTGTATCTGTGTATCGTATCAACCTATTTATCTGTGTATCGTATCAACCTATTTATCACTGTATCAAATCAGCCTATTTATCTGTGTATCGTATCAACTTATTTATCTGTGTATCGTATCAACCTATTTATCTGTGTATCGTATTAACCTATATATCTGTGTATCGTATCAACCTATTTATCAGTGTATTGTATCATCTTATTTACCTGTGTATCGTACCAGCCTATCTATCCCCATACACCCGGGTCAAGAGGTCAAATACGGTGGTCACGACAGTATACCGCCCAACCTCTCACCACCACCATCACTCCAAGTAATCCTGCTTCACCATCTTAAAAAAAAAAAAAAATGGAATCTATGGCCAGAGAATTTTATGGGTTTGATATATTCTAATTGTATTACTGTATTTAAAACATGCTAACTGACTGAACGTGATTTCTTGCACAATGGATAGCATTTCAAATGAAAGTACTTTTAGAAATTATCACACTGTAGGCTGCAAAAAAATCAGTAAATAATTAGATCAAATACGGTAAATTCACAGTTTAGACATGGAAGTGTAAAGACAGTTTTCATGTTGAGGAGTATCTTATGTGTATAATATTAAAGAAGGGTTGGCTCCACTCCCGAGTGTCCCACCGAGCACTGCAATTGATGTCTCAGTTTGAGATGCAAATCCATAACCAAGTCGACTGGGCCAGATTCATAACCACTGAAGAGAGAGAGAGAGAGAGAGAGAGAGAGAGAGAGAGAGAGCGAGAGAGCGAGAGGAAAACAGTAATTCCTGTCCGCTGCTGAGACAGCATTAGCAATGCAGGGGGGGTCACGCGAGAGTGGAACCAACTGGACAGGCCTAACTGTCTCACGCTTGGAAAAATTCGGAGTAAATAGTTCATCCATATGTTTCCAAGATATGTAATTTTTAAGGGGTTTTAGTAGTTATATTGCCTTTTACTGTTGATGCTGTCACCGTTGCTCCTCTTGTAGTGGGGACAACTCTACTGTTCCGTTCCAGGTATTATCACTTATTATTATTTTTTTTTTTTTACTGAGTCAGTCGAGTAAGTCTGGGTGTTTGGGATAAATCATGAGGATGCAAGAATTACGCCCATTAAAAAAAAAAAATCCACCCTACTGAGAGAGTTGACCTTTTCTCTCCAATGTTTTATTTTTTAATTATTATTATTAAATTCTTGTGACCCTCCATGTTGCAAAAGTGTCAGCAAGAAAAATCAGAGAAAAAATAAACAGTTACGTCGTTGGCCTCAAGGAACTAACCCCTTAACCCAGAGGATTTTTTATTTCATTCTTGTCCTTTCTTTATATTTTGAGTCTGCTTGAGGCGTCTAGTACGGAGGAGATTAATGAAAGCTGTATACAACCCGGCCAGTTCGAAAAGTCTATCCGGAGTTAAACAGAATCATTTTCGACAAGATAGAACATAGTAAAAATAAATATACTGTACTCAGAATGATGGATTTGTGGTTCCCTATGAGCTGAATTCAGTCGTACAGAGGCATCAAGAGTACTTCCTAACTGACATCACGATACTAAATTGGTTATCCTTTTGTCTACTCTCTCTCTCTCTCTCTCTCTCTCTCTCTCTCTCTCTCTCAACCTTTTAGTGCATTTATCTTTACTACCCAGGACAATTGTGTTTAATTTGGGATTCTTGCACTGAACTAAGTAACAAAGGCTGTTTCTATTACCCTTCTGCTAAGCTAAAGAAAAAAAGTAAAAAAGAGCATCGGAATGTAGTAAGGATAATTTAAAGCAGACATCACGGGGCTCGAATGTGTTAAACCTTTCCATACATGAGGACTTTCCCTGAGCTGCATAAAATCGTCTAGAGGTAGTAAGACGAGTGGAAAAAGAAGGCCTGAGATTGAAAGGAATAATGGTACGTGACCCCATCTACCAAAGGGACGAAGACCAACTCCATTTACCTGCCCCGTCACAGTACATGCTATTGGGTGGATAAAGTTGCCAGAAAACACGAAAAATAAAATGGTACTAGAGCCTTTACTGGCAGAATGGGTAATACAGGTTGGTGCAGCGATGATCCGACAACTCCTCTGGCTTGACCTTACCATAGTACATAAGAGGAATAAAATGGTCTGGAGGTAGCAAGAAACACCTAAATGATATTACGATAATTTACTCTCTTCTGGCAGAGCGACCGATCCTTCATGGAGCAAGGCCGGTCTGCCATCCCGTTACACCTGGCAGTGCTACAGTACCGCGGATCATCTGCACGATTTGGGTTACCAAGTGCCCAGTCCTCTTTCGCCACCCAGCTGTTGTCCAGCCACCTTGCCTGCCTTGCTCCCACCCACAGAGCTGGAAATACATGCACATGAACAAAAGGAATTAATATACACAGACGGGAAACAACAATAGGAGCTAAAGCACACACACACACACACACACACACACACACACACACACACAGACAAATTATATATATATATATATAGATAGGTAGATAGATAGATAGATAGATAGATAGATGAAGAAGTCAGGGGGGAAGTAGTCATGAAGGAACAGCATCAGAATCGTCTAAGGTGGTATTGGATTAGAAAGTGAGTGAAGAGTTTTGCTTTATCAGTTGAAGAAACGGCTTCAGTGCCATCAAAGAGGGAATGATGATGAAATAAAGTTGTTAGAAAGGTATTGGGGAAGATGGGAGAAGAAGTGCGAAAAACTTGATTCGGCGAGGTCAGAGCATGTAGTATTAATGAAATTATTTTTAGCAGACTGAAGAAAAGACAGCATGATTCCGCGCAGAAACAGAATAGAGATGAGATTCAAGGGTGGGATGGCTTAGGTACCTTATTTACTCCTTGTTGTGGACAGCATCAGAACATCCGTGATCAAATTAGTTTTTTCATTAGTCGCAGGATAAGAGAAAGGAATGAATGGTTCCATGCCCAAGAGCATAACCTCCGTAATGCACAAGGCACACTCAGATGGCTCTCGGCCATGCAAACAACAATCATTCCAGGGGAAATTAATGAAGTTCTGCCTGAGGCCTCCCAAACAGCAGCTCCAAAGCGCCACAACCGCCACTTCTTGGGAGAGTCCACAGGCTTTACTGGATCAATGGGACAAGTTAATGTGATAAGGCTATGATCGGAGAAGCCTAACGGAAAAAAAGGAATAACAGCATAAGCAGAAGGATTAGTTGTAAGGAAAAGGTTAAGTATGTTGGAACTCTCTCTAAGGCGGTCAGGGATACTCGTACAGGTAGGGTACTGTACAAGCTTCTCTAGGTCATTAAGGATAGAAAAGATGTAGACTTGTTCGCCAGATGGATCAGTGAAAGAAGAGGAAAGCCAAGGTTGTGACGAACATTGAAATCTCCTAGAATGGAGATTTCAGGGAATTGAGAAACTGATAGGACATTTTCCATCTTAGAAGTGAGATAATCAATGAATATTTTCATAGCCAGTAGAATTGGGGGATAAGTATACAGGACAGAAATATTTAGTCAGATAATGTTAGGACAGCCGATGCCAGAGAGTAGAGGATTCAGAAGATTCAAGTTCAAGAACACGATAAGATATGCTGTTGCGTACATACACACAACAGGTACCTTTGGTTTTAAAGTGAGTAAAGAGAATGTAGGAGGATACAGAGAATGATTTGCTATCAGTCGCTTCAGACAGCTAATTCTCGGTGAGGAAGAGAAAATGAGGTTTAGAGGACGAGGGGTGGTATTCAACAGAGAAATAAATAGAGGAAATGCAATGAATGCTGCAGAAACGAAGAAGAGGCAAGTCTGACAGTGGTTCCAAGCATCTCTCTTGGCCGTCACAGGGAGAGGGGTGGCTTTTATTCCTCCCACCCCCCACATCCCCAGTGGATGAGTGTTGAGAGGCCATTATTTGTTATTACATTTAAGAATAGGAAATGTCGTGCGTATGTGCATGTAGTTTGGTGTTGACAGTTAGAGGAACTTGTATTGGAGAGCATGCTGGCCTACTGTCTGTGTTACTGAAACACTGAAAAAGTTGAGCAAAGGGGGATGGTCAGAAGCTAAACCCGAAGCTGTAACGGGAGCTCCAAGTCTCCCTGTCATCAGTTTTCCATCCAACCTGGGAGTACCACCCTGTTCGATTGGTGCTACAGTCTGCAGGATACGCTAACTGTATAAAATGTCAAAAGAGACAGAAATGAGTATGAAAGTCGAATGAACAACACTATATACTCCTGAGAAAACCAAAGATCCATCTAAAAATCACTCTTAGTGTGAAACTACAAACTGATTGTTGTTGTGAACACAAGAATAGTCACGTGCTACAGTGTGTGTGTGTGTGTGTGTGTGTGTGTGTGTGTGTGTGTGTGTGTGTGTGTGTGTGTGTGTGTGTGTGTGTGTGTGTGTGTGTGTGTGTGTGTGTGTGTGTGTGTGTGTGTGTGTGTGTGTGTGTAAAAATCAATTCTTCACTGGTTGATGAATATAGGTGTTCATTCCCTCTGTTGTGGGAAGTGGGAGAACTTTTTCAACAATTATTGTGAGAAGGGAGTCTAGATTTTTAGGGCTATGAGTTGCTTGAACGATTTCTTTTTTCTTCGTTTTATAAAAAAATATTGACACTGATCAAACTGTGGTAGGTGAGACAGCCCACCTTTCTTTCAGTCAGTGTAGTATAATTTTCAGTTGACTCTATACCCCCCCCCCCAAAAAAAAAGCAAATAATATCTTCCGGTCCAAGATACCATTCACCAACTTGTGTGGTAACCATATAACAAAACTGACAGCCTGGTGATGTAGTGGTTTAAGGAACTTCTACAAGATTTGACCAATAGGAGTTCTGGAAATTATCGATAATTTATCCGCTCCGCGCTGACGATTTCGTTGTAAGTTTTTTTCTTCAATGCTGGTGACTATTCAAACAGTTTTACTGCGTGCATTTATTGTTTGTGAGAATAAATGCGCCGAAAATAATTCTCGGCGAAATATGCGTGATGCTGGGTGGAGATCATTCACAGGTTGATTAGGATGAGTTAGGTTAGGTTAGTTTGACCTGATAGGTATTGGGAGCTTTCATGGTAAGGCATAGTGGCAGTCCTGGGTGGTTAAAACTGTGATGGGCGGGGTGGGGGGGGGGAGGCGGCAGCCTCCAAGCTGGGATAAGGTATGATGTACTCGACTCGTCCAGTCGGCGAGATCGTATGAAGACATGC
The DNA here is from genome assembly GCF_032717465.1 of Coenobita brevimanus. Classification (NCBI taxonomy): domain Eukaryota; kingdom Metazoa; phylum Arthropoda; class Malacostraca; order Decapoda; family Coenobitidae; genus Coenobita; species Coenobita brevimanus. The sequence continues at coordinate 4,446,480 of NC_137013.1, forward strand.
TGCCGTAGGCGTCCCACGCAGCTACATTATCTATAATAACCGGAGTTTTCATTAAAGGGAGGGTTGGGGTTTATTGCTGACATAATGCCACTCAGTGACAAGAGAGGCTGGTCACCCGCATGTTAAATGTTAGGAATCAGTAACTTAGCTCTCCTGATGATGAAAAAAATGGATAATACATACATAGACAGTTTACTGTTTACAGAAAGTGGTTGGCATGTTAGGCAACATGAAATTACTAATTTCATACACAATGGACATTTGGTAATTTATTTGGACAAGTGTGCTTCTTTCCAGCTGAATTATCTCTTAACAGCACTGAAACTGTGAGGAAGAAAATGCACCTGCATCGAAGGAACTCTTACCACTGTGAAGAAGCTTAATTCTCCATCCCAGTGATCAGTGGAGCTACACTTGTCACATGCAGCCATACTAGACGATCAGATGAAAGCGTTTCCCACATAGTAATCGCCTGGGCCGGCCCTGAGAAGCAGGCTCAAGCCTCCTTCAAACTCCTGTGATAATTCACGTCAAACCATGGCCACTGATGTCTTGCAGCGATAAAACAACTTTGCTGTGGCAGAAATCAGACTTACTCTGAACCAAAGGGTATTAAGAATTTCTGGGTATAACGATATAGCCAACTTGGTAAACTGAACTTAAGGTACAGCGTCCATACTCATGCTAGTGAATACAAATGACTGTTGTTCTGAAAAAAAAAAATGAAAAATGGAAACTAGGATAACGTAAGACTTATTAAGATCAGAAGACCAAGTGAGGAACTCAGAGAACTGTACCGTCATCAGCGTATGGGAAGGCGTTTCCTATGGGAGAAGGAAGGAAATTCCATGAAAAGGCTTCAAGTAGCCACAGTCTCCAAGTATATCCCATTAAGTTTGCTTATTACACGGACATACGAGGATATATAAAAATAATTTTGCATAGCTAATTTATATGCTTAAAATGTCATGTCCAGATTTGCATTCGTATAAAAACTGATCCTGAGCAATGAATATGTATCAGAACAAGCAGAAAACAAATCAGTTTACTCTCACACATGATAGAAAATACCTTCTTAATAATGCGAGGATTCTAATAACCTTAATTTCTTATAAAGGTACTGTACCAGTACATTAACAGAAGCATAGGCCCTGAAAAATCAGTTTTTATCTTGAAAAATGACACATTTTGTTGTGGTAGGGATAGCGAACATCATCCACTAACGATAGAGTGCTGCCAACATCTTCTTTCACCAATATTAGTCTTTTTCTGCGTCTGCCCTCCACTCTTCTTATTTCTACCATCTTACCTATTACTTTTTATTACTCTTCTTTCCTTTGCAGGTGGCTTTACATTGAGTGATTTCCTGTAAGCCAGGAAACCATTTTCAACTATGGATGGTAACCATAAAACCAACCAACACGTGTTCCCTACTTGTCAACAAGTCGGTTGACGGAGGGTTAGTGCCCCTCCCTTAAAACCACTAACTCAAAGACAAACGGCCACCCCTTACGGGATTTTGAAGTCTGGTTATAAATAGACAGAAGACACATTTTCTTAGTCCTGGGAGAGGGTAGCCTTCCTACACCCCCAGCTTCGAATGCCTGTGCATACTGTGCTACAAAAACAAAAAAAGAAGGAAGATGATGTTAAATATTTGATCTACAGCCTCATAAATGGCAATAGCGAAAAACAATCTATAATTTAGAGAGTAGCTGTCCTAAAAGTAACTTAAGAAAAAAAAATGGTACATGATAACGATAAGCCAGGTTTTATCTCCCCAAAAAATGGATCGTGACGAAAAATGTCGAAACATTTTTTTCAAAGATGCCGCAAAGAAAAAAAAAAAAAACGAAATTCATTGTACGTTTATGATGAGAGGTATTAATCCAAAAATATACAAGAAAAAGTAAAGTACACTGCAGTAGGACTTGTAAATGGAATGACAGATGGGAAATGTTGGTGGGATTCAGAGAAAGGAACAGTCTCAGGGTGATAAGTACATTCTTTCAGAAACGAGAAAGAAGAAAGTGGGTCTGGAGGGGACCATATAGTGAAAGAAGGAGTAAGACAAATATCACTCTCTCATACATACATACACTGATGCAAAGAAATGCGTACCTGTGTAGAACATATTTTTTATTTATTTATTTATTCTTTGTTTGCTTAATCCCGGACTCAGTGACCTAGCTAACCATCAACCAGTTATCCATCTGCTTTGGTCGGGCCGTCCTACAGGTACAACACAGAAAATACACCGCAAAGGGATCGCCGTAAGTTTATGGTTGACAATGCTTCACCAAGTTCTGACCAGAGTCCTTCCCACGGCGAGGTACGGGAAAACACGGGGAAATTTGACTCCCAAGCGGACGCCGTAGGTGCTCCATCCAGGGTACACATCACTACTACGTGTAGGCGTCCCTTCTGCTTATCAAGAAGACTGAGTAAATATAGGAAACTGTTATGTATTGGTGACCAGACAGGTAAAACTTCATCTCAAGACAGACAGAGAGAGAGAGAGAGAGAGAGAGAGAGAGAGATCTTTTCAAAGGAAATGATCAAACCTTGTAGTTGTGAGACAGAAGACAGGAGAGTTATTGTGTAAGCTCTGAATAAAACTCTGCTATTAATGGATGAAGTTAATATCAGCAAAAATCAGATTAACGAAAATGTCAAGAAAACAGTAAACGAATAAAAGGCTCGTCCAGGGAATATGATGGTAATGATAAGGCGAGGCGATACTGATGCATTATCTCTAAAGAAGATGGTAAATAAAAATAAATAACACAAATCGCAAATGTTACCACGAACAAACATTAAGAAACATTAAGGAGTGGAAGAAGCCTGATGGTTACCACTCAAAAGCTTGGTGTAGAACAGGGCTATTAAACTACTCCAGAAGTAAGGCCGAATTATGAATCTCAGACAACAAAAGGGCCATACATTATTTTTACCTGTATTTTTTCCCTCTATCTAAACACTTACACGCAGAAAGAAATGAGATATATTTGGGGGGGTTACATATTCCGCTAAATACTATTACAAATAGAAGAACGCAAAACTTTATGTTATATGCTTGTTTATTTGTTTATTTCCATTCTTCTGAGTGGGTCAAAGGGCCAAACAAAAACGACTTAAGGGCCAGATTTGTCCCGCGGGCCGTCACTTGAATAGCCCTGGTGTAGAAAGAGGCCAGATGTTTGTTCTGATAGACCTAAGAAGAAGTAGCGAGGAAGAGAGATGATCTGATCAAAACAGCTGAAAACAGACCCTAAGGGGAAGCAAAGAATAAAAACTAATGAAGTGAAAAAAAGAGGAAAAAAAATAATTGTGTAATGGTTATAAATAACAATATTATAATCACAGAATAAGTTCAGGAGAGGCAGCTGGTAGACACAGTAATTCCAGCATTCTGTTACAAGAAATAAGGAAATCTTGAGAGGAATGAAGAAGGCAAAGGCAGGAAATGATGACGATTTCACAACCAGCCTTATTATTGATACCGATATAGGTGGCTTTTCATTAAAATGAACTATCAAAATTGTTTCTGAAATTCTTAAAATCAAAGCATTGGAAAATCACTTATTTTATTCTGGCTCATTAGGATGCGGCTTGCTAAAGATCCAAAGTACAATCATCAAAAAAACATCATCTCCCGACCACATACGAACATTTCACAAATAGCTTGGCAAATCGAATTAGTCCTAGGCTTGATGGAAACGAGCCAGGAGGACAAACCGGGTTTTGTAGCTGTTACTCAACCACTGACAGTTTTCAAGTCATTAACCAACTGGTTGTGAAAAGTTAAGAAGCTAATAAACCTTTGTACATTTATTCATTGTCAAGAAACAAATGATTTGAAATAGCGGCAGTGATATGAGAAATTCGTGGACAAGGTGTGAAAGAAATATATGTTTAAGTAATAGGAGATATTTATGGCTATAACACTGTTGCCGTATAGTTGCCTATGAATACTAGGAAAATGTAGAATGGTATTAAGGAGACACATTTTCACCCACGTTGTTCACTGAATGCTTAAATGCCACTTTGAGAAGTTGAGTGTGAGGTGGCAAATAATAATAATAATCTATCTATCTATAGCCCGACGCCCTAATCCCGCAAAGGGTGGCCGCGGACAAAACGCCTCCAAGTCGCTCTGTCACCCACCATTTGACTACCCTCCCCCCAGCTCACTCCTCCCTCCCTCATATACCTCTCAACTCCATCCCTCCACCTCATCCTCGGTCTACCCCTCCCTCTCCCTCCCTCCACCTCATCCTCGGTCTACCCCTCCCTCTCCCTCCCTCCACCTCACCTACATACACCCTCTTAGTCAGTCTTTCATTCTCCATTCTCTCCATATGTCCAAACCACCTCAGTGTATTTCTCCTAATCTTCTCAACCACATCCACATCCACCCTGCAACGTTCCTTCACTTCTTCATTCGTCAACCTGTCCCTCCATGTCACTCCACATGCTCCTCTCAAGTAGCTCATTTCCACTGCTCTCACTCTTGACTTGTTCCCCTCTTGCAAGGTCCACGCCTCGCTTCCATACGTCAGGGTAGGGATCACAATACTATCATGCAGTGACTTCTTAACTTCCATACTCACCTTCCTATTTCTCATCACTGCTTTCAGTGAAGCAACAACCTTCCTTCCCTGCTGTACCCTTTCACGCACTTCATCCCCCAAAGTTCCATCCTTACTCATCACACTACCCAAGTACTTGAATGCACTCACATTCTCCATATCCTCACCATCCAACCTCACTGTACATTCTGTGACTTCATTCCTCTCAAACACCATAACTTTACTTTTGTTTACATTAACTTTCAGCTTCCTCCTCCTCCTCCTACACGCTGTCCCAAATTCATTCACCAAACCTTGCAACTCCCATTCATCTTCACTCAACAATACTGTATCATCAGCAAACAGCAACACCGGAATCTTCCACATCTCACCCTCATTCATTAGAGCCACCCCCACATCCACTGCCCTACCTTGCACCTCCTTTACAACCCCATCCATGTATATATTAAACAGCCATGGAGACATCACACAACCCCGTTTCAGTCCCATATTGAGATCAAAGAACTCACTCAGCTCACCATCCACTCGCACCATAGCCCTAGCTCCTTCATACATACTCTTCACAGCACTCAACAATTTCCCCTCCATTCCATATCTTCTTAATACCTTCCACATACCTTGCCTATCTATTCTGTCATAAGCTTTCTCCAAGTCCATAAAGGTAGCATACACTTTCTTTCCCTTCTCTGGATACTTCTCCACTAAACATCTTAGAACAAATATCTGATCCACACACCTTTTTCCCTTTCTAAATCCCCTTCCTAAAATTTTGGGTGGTTTGGTTTGCCTATATATACTAGCATATAAGCCCATCTCCAGCTACACCCTCCTGGTGTAACAAAACAGCGTGCCCTGCGAGACACGAATTCCTTTGTACATAATACTTTGGTGGAGGCAAACTCCTGCATCGTAAACTCCAATATATCTATGTGACAAAACAACGTGCCCTGCGAGACACGAGTTCCTGTGAACATAATACTTGGCCTCATGGTCCTGTTGACCGTAATAAATTGATTAAAACAAAGCCACACAATATTTTGAACTTGAAAACAAATAAGTGAAGCAGTTTTTTCGTTTACAGTTATTAATTAGTTGCAAAAGAAACAACTTAGCGGCTGCTCTTGACTAATAAGTCTCGGTAGGCGTCTACTCCAAGCCAGGTTATGAGGGCGAAGCTTGAAAGCCCTCTACAGGAGCAAGTGCACCACGTCCCGAAATGCAGGAAGCACTTGTCCTACCTAAATAATGATATGCACCTACACACACACACACACACACACACACACACACACACACACAAAATCAGTGTAGTTTACTCGTGCCAGTAGATACAAAGAACACTGTTCTAGTCCTCTTTGGACCTACCTGCAGTATTTAACCCCTTTGGATCTCTCCCCCAAGGACCTATTGGCCCTCTCGATTCTCGGCATTTTTCCCCCATGGATCGATATTTTATTCAATGGACCTATTTTTTCCATAGCCCTATTTCCAGTCATGAACCTACTTTCTCCTATGAATCTATTCCCCCCATGGATCTTTTTTTTTTTTTTTTGCCTCATGAACCACATTCCCAGTATGAATCTATTTTTTTCATAGACTTACTACATGGACCTATTTTCTCCTTGAACTTATTTTCTTTCCTTTGACCTATTATCCCCCCTTGGACCTATTTTCCCCATGGACCTGTTGAATGGATTGAGTGTTACAGAAGTGGCGTTAGGTGGAGAATGTAGAGAGGGTTGAGTGGGTGGAGAGCAGAAGGTGATGTAGGTTGAAATGGTAATGGGTAGTAGGATAGGGTGGGCGTAAGGCACCCTGTGAAAATGGGCGTTCTAGGCTGACCTGTATGGGCGTTGCGATATGTTTTCAAACTTTTTCCAGACAAAACAATGGGAACACTAGAGTACACATGGACAAGTCTTGTAAAAGTAGTACTTTGGTACGCAGATAGCAAGGACCAGAGTGAATAGGTACTTTAACTGAATATTCTTGCTTACCAACCTGTGAGTATGTAGTAAGTGGGTAGCTGGCGACTGAAGGAGATGGAGGTAAGGCCTGGCTGGGTGGAACACAGTGAATGAGCAAGACTTGTGCGTGCACGGGCGGCCGTCTCTAACTCACTGATCCCATAGGCAACACACACAACTCCCCTTCGCCCATTGCTTCTGACTGGATGACAACCTGACCCGTGTTCTCGTTGGCATGGGATCTTTCATAAACCTACCTTTCTTGGCGATTTATTTTGCATAGCACACTCTGTTATCTCAGATAGAGATAGAGATAGATAGATAGATAGAGAGAGAGAGAGAGAGAGAGAGAGAGAGAGAGAGGAAGAAGAAGTAGAGGTAGGCAAAGGGAAACCTGGTTGAGGACAATGAAAAAAGAAGCAGGAAAGGAGTGTTGGTGGGACCTGAAGGAGATGTCAAGAGACAAATATTGGTGGAGAGAGTTCATCGAGGACCTATGCATCCCGTGGGGTGCCATAGGAAATGATTGTTGATATATATATATATATATATATATATATATATATATATATATATATATATATATAAGAAGGCAATATATGTCTCTGGGGAAGAAGGGGATATGACAATTCTATTTCCACGAGAGATCAACCCCGTGATTCTTTCCTGCAGTTTGTGATTAAGTTCGCTATTGACTGGTTTTCGCTCGGTAAACAAGAAGGATAACCACTGTCCAGTCTGATCTGTTACTGTATTGATCTTCCCAGCTGAGGGTACACATGTGGTATTGATTTTCTCTTGCCTTGAGTATAATGACCAAAATTCAAAAGCTCTTCAGTTGTACCATAGAAGAGTCGGAGTTTATTGTAAACGTATGGCTGAATGCTTGAATATTGCCTTATCGATGTTCTTTAGGGCAGTACATTGGCGAGTGTTGGGACTTGCTACATTGACGGTGGCTGTACCACTACTGGGTTTATTAACAATGCATTACTACGGCTTTAATATTTCTCAGCGTTCAGGACTTTTTCTGCATTTGTCGACTCCATACACCATTACGAGCATACGAAAAGTACAGTATTGTTTCGTTATACTGTATTCATCCATCCATCCATCATCCAATCCTGCGTTGCTCCAAGAGGCGCGTAGGAGCCCGGGGCTAGGCAGTTGGTCCTGACATTTAAGATGAGAGTGACCAGCCTCACTCATCCCTGAGTGGCATTACATGAGCAATAAACCCCAACCACCCCTTGGATATAAACCTACACCGGCTCAATCCGATTGGAGCACAATATTACCCACTAAACCGCCAGGCGCCAAAATTTGGTTATATGGTTACCACCCAGCGTAGTAAATGGTTTCCTGGTGTACAGGAAACCATTTGGCTTGTCACTCAGTGTAAAGTCATCCACAGGCAGAAGGAAGAGGAAAGAATGAAGGAATGAAAGACAGAAGAGGGAGTGTAAAGTCACCCATAGGCAGAAAGACGAGGAAAAATGAAGGAAAGAAAGACAGAAGAAGATGGAAGGAAAGAAGGATGGAGGAGAGGACAGGGCATACACCCGAGAGCAGTAGTACATTGAGTGAGTGGATGGTGAGCGTCCCCACCTACCACACAAAAGGCGTAAATATAACCTTTGTAGAGGAGTGTCCACTATACCTCATACCAATTAATCTGGCCAGGGATGTATGGCAACACTGTTCCTGCTGAGATTCCGATTGGCTGGAGGTGTTTGTTCGATTTCGTTGTTGCCTAAACTGATACTCTCTTTATTATCAGATGTGATACTAAGTTTGTCGACAACACAATCGTCAAAAGCAATAAGAAATCCGTTATATACTTAACAACAATGAAATTTTCGCAGGAAGATAGAGATATGAGTCAACAAAGAATTATGATAGTCCAAGTCAAGGTTAGCATTCGAACAATTCCTTTAAATCTCCGACACTCCCTAATATAACAGAAAATTAAGGAAACCTGCTTAATCTAAGTGTTGGTATAACACATTTAAATTTTAAGGTCAGTCTGTATTATGATAATAGAGGAGATATAATGAAATAGTTTTCCTTTAGCTTACTTTCATTTTCGCAATTTTTTCAAACCTCCCTCCCCGCAGAACTCGTCTTTTCATTAGAATTTTTAATTATTCAGAGTTGTGGCACGATTTAAGGGTGTAGACTGATCTTTTAATTTAAATGTGTGTTATACCAACGCTTAGATTAAGCAGGTTTCCTTAATTTTCTCTTATATTAGGGGGTGTCGGAGATTTAAAGGAATTGTTCGAATGCTGACCTTGACTTGGACTACCATAATACTTTGTTGACTCATATCTCTATCTTCCTACGAAAATTTCATTGCTGTTAAGTATATAACGGATTTCATATTGCTTTTCACGACTGTATTGTCGACAAACTCAGTATCACATCTGATAATAAAGAAAGTATCGGTTTACGCAACAACGAAATCGAACAAACACCGCAAGCCAACCAGAATCTCGGCAGGAACAGTGTTGCCATACATGCCTGGCCAGATTAATTGGTATGAGGTATAGGAACGAAAACTTTATTCTCTCTTTGAAGAGATCGTACTCGAAAATGTACGAGAAAAGGTATGCAATATATTTCTTTACTGATACATTTGAGAAACTTCAAAGAAAAAAATTTCTTCAGCATTTAAAAATGCTATATCATTTTTTCATGTACCCAACTCGGGTAAACACGATCCTGTTTTTTTTTTTTTTTTTTTTTTTTCCTGACATGACAAATATCCTTAAACGTTGTCAGCACTCAGTCCTCTCTCATAACAAAGAGTCATTATCTTAGTAGGCCTACTCAAGATTTGTGGGTAGGTCATTTTTATCAGTTAAAAACAAACAATAAAATTCATTAATTCCTTGAGACCTTACAAATCGTTCACTATGTTCAGCCTCACGCCACCTTGTTACCTCCAATACTAGCATGGTCCTTTTCCATTCACAACTTATACTTCTAACCGCTTTTGGTGTTTGGTTTTGCGTAACATATAAGGTTAAATAAGTTTTTCCGACACCCATCATCTGAGTTTTGATATTGCCACACCCGTGAGCAGAGTGCGAGAGGTTTACTGCTGGATTCGGCGTGTGTGTGTGTGTGTGTGTGTGTGTGCAGTGTTGAGTCTGTACACTGTAATTCACCGGGTCGGTCAGAATCACTTGATGGTCGTGATCGTCAGCTTTTACCCTCCCGGAAGGGAGCTGAGAGCTCATATAGTCCGATCTAAGGGCAAGGCTGCGACCTTCACACACGCACACACCCATCCCCTTGCTCTAGGGGGACAGTAACCACCCACTTCGTCAGTGAAACTTTTCGCAACCTGAGCGAGGCGCGAACTTCCGTCCACCAGTTGGCAAGCGGGAACGTTACCACTGCACCAGTGAGCGGTGTGTGTGTGTGTGTGTGTGTTGCTGTTTTTTTTTTTTTTTCAGCAGTATGGTGGCGAATTTTGAGAAAAGTCGTTCAATTAACACCTATTACAGCTTTATACCTTTCAAACAATATGTGCATATCCACTATAGCTGTAATAGTCTCAAAATGGTACTAGGCTTCCCCAATTTGGCAAGAATCCACACCCATCTCCCTGTCTTATAGTGTTCTCTCTTGCTTAGCTCCTTGAACAAATAGTAGAAAAATCAACCAGGGCTTTAAATTAAAGTGTATGGTAAGTAGACTAATAACACAGGGATGAGAGAACAAATAAAATTTGGGGGTACTGGGCTTGCAACAACTAGCGAGTGTCACCTTAAAAAGTACCATTTTCTGCGAAGCCAACCACACCGAAAACTATAGATAGTGAGGGTGAACATTGCTAATTTTGAGGACTGCATGGTTTTCTGTGCGCCAGGATTTAATATATATATATATATATATATATATATATATATATATATATATATATATATATATATATGGGCGTCATCTGCGCTCTAAAAGTGGGGGAGACAGGGGATGCTAATTTTGGCAAGATAGCCTAAGCAATCCTGCTGTATACTTCAACATTTGGTGCATATTAAGTCTATATTAAAATGGATATATATGACATTAAGGGGAAAAAAATCATCTCACTTCATAAACAAGCCGTATGAAGTATCCTCATAGAGTAGTTATATTTTGCTTCATTAATTATTAACTAGACACTGCAGGCCTTACAGCACAGTACATACAGACTTTTAACAAAAGAGAATCATTAAATAGATTTCCTTGTTTTAACGACTAATCCAGGATTATAAATTTATAAAATTATATCACCGTACTTGGCTGAATATACAGATAAGTAAATATTGATTCAGTAATGGGGAAAAGGAGAGAAAATCAGAAATATGTGTTTTCAATTCTGACCAGTGACCATTACATTTGATGACTATAGCCATGAAAAATATCATTATTAAGTAAAGAAACTATTGAAATTTTTTCTATTGATATATATATATATATATATATATATATATATATATATATATATATATATATAAACCAAGCTCAAAATTGATCATGAGATAAACACAACAGATGCTTAACATAATCATTCAGTGTGTGGACATGACAGGTAGTCCTCCAGTTCCTCCACCACTTGTGCCTTGGTATGCATAACTAGGTTAACAATTACATAAGCTATCACATTTGGTAAAATATTTACCTATGGATGCAGACACAGAGTACCTCAAAAAACGACCAAAAATATTTGCCCGTTCACAGATTTTGCAGAAGTCTTGAGGATCAAGTGCAGCTAGGCGTTCTCGGTGAACATTACATATCATAAGGTGGTTGAGGCGTTTTGGGGTCATGGTGGAACGCAGCCAAGTTTTCATCCGCCTAGGTGCACTGAACGACCGCAGGAGAGACCAAAAGAATTCTCAGCAAGCGCTCTACCAGTGGGAACATTTTTCGAACTTCTGGTACCATGTTTACAAATACCTTTCTGTGGTTCTCAGCAGATGCACCACTGAACTGGTTACGAAAGAATCCAAGTTCCTGCTCTAAGAAATCAGAAAGTTCAGGATATTTTCTTACTATCTGCACTTTGAATGAGCCAGAAAGTAGGATTTCACTTAAGTCTCTGTACATAGTGAGGTCAGACGATGTGATGTAATCATAAGTACCCAGAAGAATTCTACTCTGTAACACACCTCTGCAGAACTCGGAGTATGCTCCTGAGAACCCTCATCTAGTCTCTTTGGAAGCTTGCGCTTGTGAGGGAGAAGCCAGGGGCGTACCTAGAGATTTGGGGGCCCGGGGGGCTGGGTTCTTTGCGGAGCCCCCCTCCTGGAGGAGGGGCCCTGCTAAGAACCCAGCCCCTCTAATTCTCAAAACTTATCTAATATCTTAGCCGGGATTGTCGGGATGATAAATATATATTTTTTTAAATATTAATAAAAACGCTTATAAATTTTTAAGGCTTTGGGGGGCCCCCCTCAATTAGAGGCCCGGGGGGCAGTTTCATACAGCCCCCCCCCCCGCCTCCCCTCAGGTACGCCACTGGGAGAAGCACTGCGTCTAGCTGACACTCATCAATCTTTTCTTGTGCTACTTCAGATACTTCTTAAACTTTTGGTTTATACGAAGAGACTGGAGATTTTGTGTAGCTACCTTGGCAGCAGCAAGCATTCCAGAAACTGTCACATCTGAACCCTGGAGAACCTTATTAATGTTTTCCAGGACTTGTAGAATAGGCAGAGAAGCTAAGAGCCCGAGAACACACTTTCCTGTGGACAATTAGCCGCGAATACCACTGGCTCGTGATAAAGTAGTTGAACCAGAGTCATTCGCTGCTTTTTGAAGGGTTTCCAGAGCTGCTTTATAGTTGTCCAAAGTAGCCTTGATCGAGGGGAAAACAAATTACCCAGCGTGTTGGGCAAATTGGCATCAGTCGTGATGGGTTTGGTGTGTCATCGTCCTCATGAATATTAAGGAATAGATGCTTGAACTTTCCAGAGTTGTTATAAATGATGCTACGTTCCTGAACAAGATCTAAGACATCTCTAATGAATGGTGCTGCTTGCGCTGCTTTGGGAGTTACAAGCTTGGTGACATGAGCTCTGCAATGAACACAGCTGGCCAATGGTTGGATTTTTTTTTTTTTTTTTAACTTCAGCTTGACAACCCATGTAGGCTATTCACCAAACATATTACTTGCTCCACCATATATTTGCGCTCTGAGGTTCGAAATAGGGAACTGACATCTACTTAGAACATCCTGCACCATCTCGCAGAGTGATTCTCCTGTTGTTGATGACGCCTGATAAAGACCAATGAAATCTTCCACAACTTCAAATGAATCTGTCACATAGCGCACGCACACCGATTCTTGCTCACTGCCTCGAATATCTTGTGTTCCATGAACTATGAGTCCAAACTGAGCAAACATTCCATTCACCTCACTAAAGATTTTTCTCAGGATATCATGACTCGTTACCTCTAGGATTTCATTTTGAATGTCTCCACTTGTAAAAGACACTTTCCGTAATAACCATGCCTTAAGATTTGCATCGTCTTCATCCCGCAACTATAACAGCCTCTTAAAATTCTTTTCACAGTAATCCTTCCCAAGACTTGAAAGACCTTGTTCAGCTAAGTATTTTAGTGAAGATATTGTCTTCACAATGGCTGACCTGGCAGCTCTTCTCTCTTTTGGCTGCTAAATTGCACATGTACTCCAGGTTGTGATTAGCTGAAGCATTTGTGTGTGGGTGTGTGTGATTGTTCGTGCTGCCAAAATTTTTCTCTTCTCTTTCTCCAATTCGGAAAGCCTTTTGAGATAAAAGCTTCGTCAGCACAGTGGGCAAGCTGGGTAAGCTTTTCATGGGAAGCAACCATACATGTGTGGCAAACTACACCACTGATGTTACAATTAAAATAAAGCCATGGAAAGTCTTTAAACTAATGTTGAGTAAACCTTATTTTTCGTTCTGTTAAACTCCCCCTGGGGATAGGGGGATTTCAAGAATACTCCCACAGTATCCCTGCTTGTCGTATGAGGCGACTAAAAGAGTTGGTGGTGGATTAGTGCACCACCCCGTAAACAGAACTAACTAAACAAGCAAATAAAGCGCCTCGGACCAGGACGGATCATACGTTGACGACTAAGGAACGGACAAAGGACTTTCTGCGGGTGGGGACATGGAATGTGAGAGGAGTGAATGATAAAGCAAAAGAGAGAGAGATTGTTCAGGTGCTTGAGGATGCAAAAGTGCATATATGTGGATTGATTGAAACTAAATGGAATGGTGAAAGGGTGAGAGAATGGGAATACGGTTTAGGAATATGTGCAGGAGTTAATGAGAAAGAGAGGGCACGAGAGGGAGTATGTCTGATGATAAGCAGGAAGTGGAAGGAGAATATAAGAGAGTATGGAACAGTGGGTGCAAGGATTATATGGGTGAGGATGAAAGTAGGTATACAAGCGTGGGCGACTGTATGTGCGTATGCGCCGACAGAGGACCGAGTGGCAAGAGTGAAAGATGAGTTTTGGGCAAGTGTAGAAGCATGTGTGGACAAGTTTGAGAGCAGCGAGAGAGTGTTTTTGACTGGAGACATGAAAGGCAAAGTTAGAAATGTAAGAGTGGATGCAGTGGTTGGTTAGTGGGGTGTGCCAGCTGAAGAAGATGGGAATAGTAGTGCTTTGGTGGACATCTGTGCTGATAAAGGGTTGGCAGTAGCCAACACCAAGTTTCGGCATAAGATGATCCAAAGGTATACATGGAGAGTCATGAGGAGGATGGGTGGTGAACTCGTTGAACGAAAGGCATTGATAGACTACGTGTGTGTGGATGAGCGAATGAGAAGACAAGTGTTGGATGCAAGAGTGTGGAGAGGGTGGTGGAATGGAATCTCGGACCATCACTAAGTGATGGCCAAGGTAAGGCTGCAAAGAAAATGGGTGAAGAGACGAAAAGGAAGACAGTAGGAAACAGCTCCTGTGAGAAGAGTGGAGAAGTTGTAAGATAGTGAGAAAATGGTAGAGTATAAGAGCATAGTGGAAGAAAGATTGGGAAGGTATGAGTTAGAGCAGATGGAAGGGGTGGAAGACGTATGTAAGATATTCACTGAAGAGATAGGCGCAGCGTGTGAGGTGGTTTGTGGAGTGAGGAGGAGATGCAGGGGTGTGCAAGGGACAGCATGGTGGAATGATGAGGTGAAACGAGCTGTGGAACAAAAGAAGAAGGCATATAGTGAATGGCTAGCGAGTAGAGGTAGGGGAGAAGATGAGAGAGAGAAGAGAGAGGTATATGTGAGCAGGAGAAGAGAGGTGAAGAGATTGGTGAAGGAGAGTAAGAAGAAAGTGGATGAAGAGTTTGGGAGGAATCTGAGTGTGAAATGGAGGGAGAGTAAGAAATTGTTTTGGAAGGAGGTAAAGAAAGTAAGGCAGTGTGAAAGGGTAATAGCAGGGGAGTGAAAGATAGGAATAATAGAGTGTTGGTGGAGAAGTGAGAGAAGGAGCACTTTGAGGATTTATTGAATGTACAGTAGAGAGTGAGAACAGGGCGAGTATAAGTGGTTGGGGAATGGCTGGGAGAAGAAGAGATGAGAGGAGGAAGGGAGAGATCAGAAGGGTGGAAGTAATTGAAACAATGAAGAAGATTAAAATGGGAAAGGCCCCAGGAATTGATGGAGTGTGTGGTGAACTGCTGAAGTATGGTAGTGAGATTGTTGTGGAGTGGATATGGAAGTTGTGTAGAATAGCTCCAGGGGACTGGAAATCAGATACAATTATTCCTTTATACAAAGGAAAAGGGAGAGAAAAGTATGTGGTAACCATAGGGATATTTGCCTTTTTGGTGTGCCTGGAAAATATATGGTAGCATACTCATTGATAGGGTTAGGCATTTAACAGAGGAGCTGGTTGGAGAAAAACAAGGGGGATTTAGGAAAGGAAAAGGGTGTGTAGATCAGATATTTGTTCTAAGATGTTTAGTGGAGAACTATTTAGAGAAGGGAAAGACAGTGTATGCTGCCTTCATGGACTTGGAGAAAGCTCATGACAGAATAGATAAGCAAGGTATGTGGAAGGTTTTGGGAATATATGGAGTGGAGAGGAAATTGTTGAGTGCTGTGAAGAGTACAGGATGTACGAAGGAGCTAGGACTACGGTGCGAGTGGAGGGTGTGCTGAGTGAGTTCTTTGATCTCAGTGTGGGACTGAAACAGGGTTGTATGATGTCTCCATGGCTGTTTAACATCTACATAGATGGGGTTGTAAAGGAGGTGCAAGGTAGGGCACTGGATGTGTGGGTGGCTCTAATGAATGAGGGTGAGATTTGGAAGATTCCGGTGTTGCTGTTTGCTGATGATACAGTATTGTTGAGTGAAGATGAATGGAAGTTGCAGGGTTTGGTGAATGAATCTGAGACAGTGTGTAGGAACAGGAATCTGAAAGTTAATGTAAACAAGAGTAATGTTATGGTGTTTGAGAGGAATGAAGTCACAGAATGCACAGTGAGACTGGATGGTGAGGATATGGAGAATGTTAGTGCATTCAAGCACGTGGGTAGTGTGATGAGTAAGGATGGAACTTTTGGGGATGAAGTGCTTGAAAGGGTACAGTAGGGAATGCAGGTTATTGGTTCACTGAAATCAGTGATGAGATATAGGGAGGTGAGTATGGAAGTTAAGAAGTCACTGCATGATAGTATTGTGATCCCTACCCTGACGTATGGAAGCGGAGGCATGGACCTTGCTAGAGGGGAACAAGTCAAGAGTGATAGCAGTGGAAATGAGTTACTTGAGAGGAGCATGTGGAGTGACATGGAGAGACAGGTTAACGAATGAAGAAGTGAAGGAACGCTGTGGGGTGGATGTGGATCTGGTTGAGAAGATTAGGAGAAATACACTGAGGTGGTTTGGACATGTGGAGAGAATGGAGAATGAAAGACTGACTAAGAGAGTGTATATAAGTGCGGTGGAGGGAGGGAGAGGGAGGGGAAGACCGAGGGTGAGGTGGAAGGATGGAGTTGAGAGGTATATGAGGGAGGGGGGAGTGAGTTGGGGGGAGCGTAGTCAAATGGTGGGTGACAGGGCGAGTTGGAGGCGTTTTGTCTGCGGCCACCCTTTGCGGGATTAGGGCGTCAGGCTATAGATAAATAAATAGATAAACTCTGAACAGGGATACAACTAATGTCATCAGGTTGAAAAGGCTTATCTGGTAAAGTAAGCTGGGTACGGTACCTGAAGATTCACCGACTGGTATCTTCTCTCCTACATCACCATCCTTCTCATCCTGAGATTTTTCCTGATTTCTTGCTTCCTCTGGTGAACACTGGGCTTCTTCATGATTACTTGAATCTTTTTCTGGTACATCCTGAGACTTCTGTACAGATTTTGATGTCGATGATGAACCAGGAGCGAATAACTTCCTGATATCCATTTCTTGGAAGAGTCTGAGGGGAGAGAATAATTCTGACACACGCTGATAACAGAATTTTGACACATTCTGACATTGCAAGTGATATTTGTCATTCGATTTCCCATGTCATTCTATTTCCCACAATAGGGAGCACCCATTATTTACTTTTACCGTTGTCTTTCGTCATGCAGTGTCATTCGTCATTCAAATTAGTCTAGCCCGTATCTTGTGCGCATACAAGAGCAACTTCTGTTTGTCAGAAGAAAACACTTATCCAGTCCAGCATCATTAATGTCCCATTCATGCTGAATAATAGAGGTTACAAAACTCACAGTGTGGCTTGGCTGATGTCTAGTTTGTTGCATACTTGCACACGTCGCCATTGGTCACCTAATGGCGTCCCTCCACATTACTCGATCCCCAGCAGCCTCTCTTCAGCCACACTGTATGATCCTGTCCCAGGTCATTTTCAGTCTGCTTCTTGCAACCCTACCCTAAAAATTCACACCTCTCACTCTCCTCACCCAGCTGTCATCCTCCATTCCGAACACATTCCCCCCCCCCTCAAAAAATACATAAATAAATAAAATAACCTACTGAGACCCCAAGGTAGCTTTTATAACAGAAAAACTCGGGCAAAATAATGTAAGAACACCAGTCAATGGGGTAGAGTTTATTTGATCCAACACGGCTTTGGTATACAGTCAAAGAGGGGCTGGTGTATGTGAGCAAATAATACAGATGACCAGCATCACTTGTTTACCGGCACTCCTTATGGTAACATACAGCACTCAAACGAAACAAGGACTCGGTTTGGTATGGCAGGGTGGGGTATGGTAAGGTATGGTATGGGGAAGTATGATATGGTACAAGCTACTCTTGGATATGGTTAGATGACGGTATGGTAAGCTAGATTTAGACTGGGTATGATATGGTGAGGTAGGGCAGGGTAGGGTAGGTTTGGGTAAGGCAAGACAGGGTAGGGCACTGTTGGGTAGGTTTAGGTAAGGTGGGACAGGGCAGAGTACTGTAGCGTAGAATATGGCAACAAAGGGTAAGGTAGGGCAGTGTATGGCAACGCAGTAGTGTATGACTGAATTTGGCAACACAGGGTAAGGTAGAGAAGGATTACGTAGGGCAGAGTATGACAGCACAAGGTAAGGTAGGGTAGGATGGGATGGGATGAGGTAGGGTAGGGTAGGTAGGGTATTGCTTGGGTTAGACTAGGGCAGGAGAGGATAAGGCAGGGTTAACTATGATAGGTTAGGGTAAGTAAGGGTAGGGTAGGGTAGGGTAGATTTGCATGGGTTAGACTAGGGCAGGAGAGGGTAAGGCAGGGTTAACTATGATAGGTTAGGGTAAGTAAGGGTAGAGACTTAAAATTCAGAGATTCAGATTATGACACCATTAACACTGCTTATAACCTTACACAGCAAAATTAACTCACTCTTCTCAAAGGTGTCTCTCTACATTTTTACCACTAATGTCAGATGAGTTTATTTAGCTTAACGGAGACACCTTGGCCTGAAAGAGCTAAAAGGGAAGGGGAGACATCATCATCATCATCATCATCATCATCATTGTCACTGTCATCATCATCAACATCATCGTCATTGCTATCATCATCATCATCATCATCATCGTCATCATAATCATCATCATCATCATCATCCTGTCATCATGATCATGATGATGGTGATGATGATGATGATCATCTTCATCATCATTGTCATCATCATCATCGTCATCATCATCATCATCATCAGCAGCAGCAGCATTGTCATTATCATCATCATCACAACAATCATGGCTTCTTTTAACTTATTTTAGACATTAGGGTACTGACTAAAAATATAATCAAGGAGATGATAGTCATCTATCATCATTACTGCAATAAATCAGTATTGTTATCATCATCATTTGTGCTATTATCATCATCATCATCATCATTATTACAATCACCATCAACAATATCAGAATCACCTAATAATCATCTAATCAGTATCATCATCATCATCATCATCATCATCATCATCATCATCATCATCATCGCCATCATTACGATCACCATTAACAGTATCATAAAAATCACCTAATAACAGTCTATCATCATCATCATTGTCGTCGTCATCATCATCATCCTAACCACTTCATCCACTACATTTAATGGGCTCGGTATCATCCACATAGGGAAATAGGAAAATACAAAGCTAGCAGAACTACTAACAAAGTTGCCAGTGAAACGAGCCATACATTCATTCACCATTCAGTCCTTCAAAAATTAAGCCACACTTTTAATAAAACTGTAGTGCTTTCATTTTAACTAGGCGATGATTTTTGTCCGTCTGTAGCTTTTTTTCTGTAGCTTAATGGCAGAATAATAGAATGCCAAGACTCAACATGCATTCCATAGCACTTCTTTGTGACTAGCACCATATTCTAGTGTTAAGCTCAGTACACATATTTAAGCTGGCGATCGGATTTCTGCACCTAGTTGAAGTGAACAGAGTATATGTACAAACTTCTCTCTTTTCTTTGCAATTTTCTACTAACTCAAAATTTGGACTTTTTAAAACATTTGTATCAAGTATATTATCCCCTGCGAGGTGTGGGAACCCAAGGCTTTCATAATCTAAAACAGACTGGCCTTGGGTTCCTTCTTTCTTGAATTAAACAAAGAAAAATAAAGTGACCAACCTACACCCTTAACAGCATTACAGTAGAAAAACCTCCAGTCACCTCTTGGAGATTCAAACCTGCATGCAATGATGATTTTTTTTTTTTTTACCCATTTGTTTTTCCCTCCTCCGTTCTGTTATTTATATAAAAAAAAAAGAAAAAAAAAAGACAAGACCATCATCCCAACTATAGCTCTTGTACACTAACTTGGCCTAGATTTCCATTCTTTTGCAGTTTACTTCACATAGCTAGACGATAGAAGAAGACACTGTTATGGCTCTGCATCCATTCCACTGTGCTTCTTCGTGATTAGCATTTTTTTCCAATGTTATTTTTTATTTATATTTTTTTTTACGTGTCCGACTCTGGGCATAAGCTTCACAGCCTACTCCCAAGGCCCAATAGTCCTCCTACATACCATACATCTCTACATATCACCATTTCGGCGCTAACACCTACCGTCCATATTGAATACAAGCTAGGGCTGTCTCATACAGGACTGGTGTATTGGTATTAGCGGGGGTGTTTTTACGATATGTCGGCGGGTCTTCTAGTAGATCAGTAAAGTCTGGTTTTATTAAATTCAGATCCTCAAACTATTCCCTGCCCCAGCGGGGATTTGAACCTGGGTCCGGTAGGACTGCAGACCACCTCTCTACCGACTGAGCCACCGCCTCTATTGTTACAACTCAGAATTCAAGAGAGAGAGATGGTAAGATTTGGCGAAGTTAGAGTAAAACCAGTACAACACCCACAAAACACTAAGGCAACATTTATAGTACAGTACTTCATCATAGTACTTCTCTCAACGTACGGTAGTACTCCTTTCAACAGAGTTGGCCTACTTCCTTCACCACTGTCTGGATACATATACTCTCAATTTAGTCCTTATAATGCTCCCTTTCTTCACTGACCCTTCACAAAATCAGTAATGAAAAAGTAACAAAGATAAGCCAATGGAAACTAAGCCTGGGAAGCTAGTTTAGCCTAATCCATAATATACTGTTTACTAAATGGCTTGTTGGTCAGTTTTGCACAATGAGACAGAACTAAATAGCAGATGAATTTTTAGATGATATTCCTTCACCTTTATCGTTCTCTTTCTGCGTCTGCCCCCCCTCTCCTCCTATTTCTCCCATCTTTCCTGTCACTTTTTATTACTCCTCTTTCCTCCTCAGGTGGCTTTACATTGAGTGACAAGTCTAATGGTTTGCTGTAAATCAGGAAACCATTTACAGTGCTGGATGGTAACCATATAACCAACCCATACTTGTTCCCTCCGTGTCAACAAGTAGGTTGGTAGAGGGTTAGTGCCCCTCCCCATAAAACAACTAACTCAAAGACAAACGGACCTCTTACGGGATTATGGCGCTTGGCTATAGATAAAGATGCTTACGAGGCTCCTAAGCACTTCTTTACCAGCGTATATCCCTGGATATGGCACATCAGTTCTCTCTTGTTTAATATTAACATGATTGCAACTTATGTCAGTATTTAGCATTCATCAGTCCATCATCCAATCCCCTTCCGCCCTATCAGGAACACACCGGCCCAGGGAATATTATATGTACAGTATGTGTATGATGAGATGGAGGACTGGAGTGGAGAGGTATATGAGAGAGAGATTTCCCATGTCATTTTATTTCCTACAGTAGGCAGCACCTATTATTTACTTTAACCGGTGTCTTTCGTCATTCAGTGTCATTCGTCATTCACATTAGTCTAACCAGTATCTTGTCCGCACACAAGAGCAACTTCTATGTTGCCAGAAAAAAAAAAAAAAAACGCTTATCCAGCATCCTTAATGTCCCATTCGTTCTGAATAATGGAGGTTACAAAACTCACA
This sequence comes from Coenobita brevimanus, assembly GCF_032717465.1. NCBI lineage: Eukaryota > Metazoa > Arthropoda > Malacostraca > Decapoda > Coenobitidae > Coenobita > Coenobita brevimanus. Next base: position 4,467,938 of record NC_137013.1, read on the forward strand.
ATGTGGCTCGGTTGATGCCTAGGCTATTGTACTTTGTCTTCAACCACACCCTGTATTTTTTTTTCTTACCTCTGATAATTATTTCACCATATTTTCATATGCCTATCACAATGCATAGCTGTTCAAACAAATTATTAACTACCATTACTACACATTAATAATGGTATAACTTACGTACAAAAAAAAAAAAAAATATATAACCATGTAACGATGAATAGTAAAAAGAACTCTGGCTCACACGGTGCACTTTGTAAACACTGATTCAGATGATGGGTAGTCATGCTCTACAGAAAATTGTAAATGTGAACGGTAGACTCAAAGTGGTTCTATAGCTGTCCACAACATTAAGACTTAAAAAGGGCACCAGAGCCAACCCACCCTGAATCTCATCTCCTTTGTTTCTGCCTGTAATCATGCTGTCTTTTCTTCACTCTGCTAAAAATTATTTCAACCTTCATTCCTTGCCATATTATAGTACTGGTTGACCGGTTCATCTGAATAAAAAAAAAAAAAAAAAATCATCGTGATCCGACGACTATCGGAACCCTGACAGGATCCGGAAAAAAAAGTGACCGTACAGTTCAAGAACCACTTAAGAGGGCTGAAATCTTAATGCCATATACCAGGATATGACCAGAATGCAGTATTAACATAGTCCAGATCGGATCATTATTCTCTGAGGTCGCATATGGCCCAAAATTTTTGACTACTCTGAAAGACAAAGAAGTCACCAGATTTTACATGAAAGAATAAAGCTAGAGCCACCAAACTTGGTGGACTTATATAAATAGATGACCTAAGGTTACGTGCAGATCACTGACCTTCACCTCAAGATCTCTTTATAGTTCGGCATTTATCAGGCAATGGCTGTGGAAATTTTTTCTTTTTCAAAACTGCCCTTGGAAAATTTTACGGCGTTCTAATTTTACCTTACATTTAGAATAATGGTACCAGCTTCCTTTTTGTGCAGAATTAGTTACCGTTACATAATTACTTTGTGCGGCGGTGGCGTTGTGGTACCATGTTCCAATCGAATTTTACGTGTGCCTTGCATCTAGGGTTCGAAACCTTTGCTCTGGCTTAGATTTAATTTAGGATTTGGAAGCATGCCCGTACACATACCTACATATGTTTTTGCCCTCTCAGTACTACCGATTATACAGACTCTTACCCACACAAACATAGCCATTACAACACTATTACTTTCCCATGTATAACTTTTCCAATAGATACCATTTCTTCATTCGTTCTTTGTCAGCACGGGAAGAGTTCATTCTGACTATCATCCTTCCACTGAGAAGGTAGTGTCCTGTAACAGACCACTTACTATGACTTGCTACAGGTGCAGTTTTAAATTAAACCTTTGCTTACTGAATATTTTTATACAATGACAATTACTTAACATGAAAGATTTTATTTGTTGAGGCACTGCACCCTGCGATGCAAAGCTGAGGATTCAGGCAGAGAAAGTAGCCATTTATGCAGACCCATGATCACAACCCCGGCCGTGATTAGCAGAGCACCTAGCAGGCTCAGTAGATCAGGCAACTTGTTGAAGAATACTGCTTGCCATACAAAGGCGAACAGCACGTCCCCGGCTCTGATGATGGACACTGGCCCTGCCTGCTCCAGTTGCAGTGCCATTGTAAACGTAACTAGATCTGCAAAACTAAAGACACCAACAGCAACAGCCAAGTAGCGATTCTTGCCACAGTGAGGGACACACAAGTCACCACCTACGTAAGCCAGAGATAATGTTATTAAGAATGGTACAACAAATGAACTAAACATTTGAACAGAAAAGTGGATGTCTTTAAGTTTCCTCATTATTATATACAAGAAGCCTGCTAATGAAGTGCTAGCAATGGCAGCCGCCATGCCCCACCAGTTCTCTGCAGTGTATGCTTCTGAATATGACCCAAAGAGCAGAGGAGGTCGAGCGATGATTACAACACCGATGAACGTGATGACAATGACTCCACTTTGGAGGAGGCCACACGACTCACCAAGGAAAATTCGTGCAAACACGGACACAAACACAGGGACACTGAATATGATGACGGAGGCATCAGCCAGTGGCATATGTTTGAAGGCATAGAACTGTAGGATGATTGATACTGTTTCAAGCATCCCACGAAGCACCAATATGGACCGGTTACCTTTTGGGAAGGGTTGATTAACAGAAGAGACCAGCAGCGGCAGTGTTAGTAGCAGAACACTTACAAACCGAGCTATCACTAACACAAGGGGGCTCGCATCCACCAGCATCTGTAAGCATAAAACATATGTTGTAAATCACAGCATAATACTAACTAGTTTGGACTGAATTTCTCGACACAAGATAGCCTAATATGATATTACAAACCATTCGGTAGGTTAAGATAAGGTTGCTGAAAATTATAATTTTACATGACACTAACCTTTACAATCACCGAATTGATGGAATAAAAGAAGGAGGAAACGGCAGCCATGAAGAAACCCACATGAGGTACAGTGCTGCATCTGCTTCCCTTCCTCACCTCTTGCTCCTGCGTACATACACAACATTATAATCATAAGCAGAAACTAAACTGTCCTTTCCATGTTACTGTGCATACTAAACATTTCACGGAACACACACACACACACACACACACACACACACACACACACACACACACACATTTTTTTTGCTCTTTTCATGGAAAAAGGGAAGGAGGCAGGGTGGATACATGTTTCCTTCTTCACTTAAAGAACAGAAATTTCAGCCAGGTGCACCTGTATTGCAAGTCTCTCTAGAATATCATCTTTAATCTTGGAAAGATGCACAAAAAAAAAAAAAAAAAAATCTCACCCAGGCTTTATATGTAGTGGTTAGTTTTGTTAGCTGTACATTGAAACTTGGGTTATAATTATGTAGGAAACAGAAAACTGGCTGGTGATCAAAAATGTTCATGCAATCATAAAATACTTATTCCTGAACAAGGAATATCAGAGCCTTGTGTAATAGCTTTATTTTTTTCTTTCCTTCATTTTACAGACAAGTTTTCTTCCAGCTGTCCTCGCAACCATTCCTATCACAATATCCATCTTCACAGGATGTAATACCTAAAATCTACCCCAGTATTTAATGATATCTAAATTTGTTCTGATCATTCATTTCAGTCCATTCCCCCGTTTTTCTATTGTCCCATGAAAATTTAAAGAGAAATCGCTTACTTAGTTATGCTTTCTTTGGTTGCAGGGGACAAAGTTCCCACAAAGATCTGATGCATCATCCAGGTTCTGGTCAGGAGCACAGTACTCGTCCAAACGGTCCAACGTGTCACGCAGAAGGATTCCGAAGATATCATAAATGATGAATAATGTTCGAGGTGTGCCAGGAAGACTGAAGTGTTTTCACATGAACATGCATGATTTTGATACAAATTTCAGTTGATTTACACTATCTACAAATTCTGACCACAAAAGTGAGTGTATATGATCATCGGAGGAATGTCTGCATCTCAATTTCTGTACCTAGCATTAACCAAGTAATTTGTCTGCTTTCATGTGGATTTCGATCATAAGTTCTGACCTTTCTTTACCTGCTACTAGTCGCAATACTCATTGGTCCAAATTTAAGGATTGTATAAGAGGTGTCATCCCACTTGAACGAGTTCCATTTGGATTATTATATATCATTACTGATGCATCATATACCAGATTTCACACACACACACACACACACACACACACACACACACACATATATATATATATATATATATATATATATATATATATATATATATATATATATATATATATATATATATATATATATACAGGTCGTTCCCGCTAAAACGATTAGTTGCATTTGGGAAAATCCATTGTTGAGCCGGGGTATCATTAAACGGGGGCGTTATAACACAGAAAGCATAGGAATGCATTTGGGAGCCTTGGAATCCCCCCCCCAAACCAAATCCAAAACCCACCCAAAGAGTCCAAAAACATGTTTCAAGTTCACCTAAACCCCCAAATAGCTCCGGAACGAGTTAATCTAAGCCTAAAAGCAGTTTATGACACACCTAAACCCCCCAAAAATCTGAAAATCATCAGAAATAAGTCTGGGAAAAAAATCAAACTTAGTCAACTGTACCCAAAAATGACAGTGCTCACCCCACCTATAACTAAAACACGTTAATCTAAATCTAAAAACAGTTTATAAGTCAACCTAAACACAAAAACTATCATCAAAGTCTGAAAAAAAAAAAAAAATGAAAATTAGTTAAAACCAACAAACAACTCTAAACACTTACTCAGCTCCTTGCTCGGTCCTGGCCGTCATCCTGAGTACAGTATCTCCCCCAAGGCTGGGGGATACCTGGTGCCCCTGGGCACACACTCACCCTCCTTAAACCCCCCAAACTCACTTGCATCGGGGGAGGGACAGCATGGGGGGGAAGGCTTGCGAGGCGGTGTGCAGGTAGCAGGAGAATGATGTGATGGCTGGTGAGGTGGTGTAGGGGTAGCAGGGGAACGATGCGATGACTGGCAAGGCGGTGAGGAGGTAGCAGGATAATGATGTGATTACTGACATGGAGTGGAGGTTGCAGGAGACTGACACGATGGCTTACGTGGTGTGGAGGTAGCGGGAGAGCGAGGTGGTGAGAGAGTGAGAGAATGAGAAAGCAGAGAGGGAAGCGGCAAGGTGGATGGAGACGTGGGTTGGTTTGATGGAACGTCTATCACCAGTGGAGTAGTGTACATTCCTCGGCTGGTGGAGGGTTGCAGAGATGCTCGGCTGGTGGATGGCCTGGGCTCATCCGATGAGGTGGAGATAGAGGAAGGGACATGCTTGAAGAAGGTGGTGATGGTAGTCTGTCTGGCTGCCTTCTTCTTCTCGTCTAACTTCCCCTTGTATATTCACATGCCCTCCTCAATGCATCGCACAGCATCTCCACTCCTCCCTGGGAAAGGGTCCTTATCTTACAGGATGGCGATAGCTTGGTCAACATGAAACATGGAACACCATCTCTTTCAGTTGCACTGGCAACTCTTGTATGGTGCCGTCCTCTGACTCCTGGTTGGCAAGACGCATCTCCATATTCATCAGCTCCTCATTACTAAGCTCCTCACTGTGACTTTCTAATACCTCTTCCACGTCCTTCATGTCAACGTCACTGAAGCCAGCCTCGTGCGAAAGCTCGACAATGTCCTGCCGAACCCACTCGACAGGCTGAACTCACATTTCCTCAAAGAAACCTGTGAACAAGTGCACACACTTGGGCCACAGCTTTTGCCACACACCATTCATCATCTGCTGTACAACCTCCTTTCAGGCAGCCGTGATATTCTCAGTGGCGTTCCTGATACTTTAACCTTGCCAGAACTTCTTCACAGGTGCCCTGTCATCTGCATCACATGCCCGAACCAGTTGCTGCATCATATGGCGGAGGTAGTACACTTTGAACATTGTGATAATACCCCGGTCCATCAGTTGCAGCAGCGATGATGTGTTGGAGGCAGGAAGACCACCTCAGTGTTACTGACCCAATCATTCACTGCAGGTGGATGGCTCAGACAGTTGTCTACTACTAGGAGAAACCAGTTGGATAGGTTGTTTTTGGAGGCATAGTTGCGCAGGCAAGCGAGAGGTAGGAGTGAAAGTAGGACAAGCAGATGGCAGAGATGAGCCAGGCCTTCTTGTTTGACTTACAGATCACTCCTAAGTCCTCCTTGATGTACCCAGTCAGTGCCCTGGGATTCTAGGAGTGGTAGACAAGGAGCGGCTTCAGCTTCAAGTCACCCTCTGCATTGCCCCACAGGACAAGTGTGAGTCGGTCCTTGACAGCCTCGAACCCTGATGCAGACTTTTCCTCAATTGCATCCTCTTCTAAAACAGGCTTGTCTCGTTGAAGTTTAACACCTGCTTCGCGCAGTAGCCTTCCTCCTCAATGCGTAGCTGGGATCGCCGCTGCAGCTTTGTGGTCGCCACTTGCCACCTCCCCAGACAAAATCATGTGACACAGGCCATTGCTCTTCTTAACCCGTGGATTGCGAGCCACAGCTCAGGCTGGGTAGGGCCACGTTGTGAGCCACAGCTCAGGCTGGGTAGTGCCGCGTTGCAAGCCACAGCTCAGGCTAGGTAGCGCTGCATTGCGAGCCACTTCTCAGGCTGTGCTGGCCGTGCATCACCGCTAACTACTCCACCACTACACAAACTTACGCATGGCGCTACGCAAAGACTTAGAGTTTTTTTCTTTTCACCAGATGATGCCCTGGATGTTTATCTCTGAGTTTATGAGAAACAAAACCAAAAATTTTTTTGTTCCTTTTTAAATTTATTTTTTCACTACTCCTTAAGTAAACGTACGCATGACCCTACACAAAACCGGAGTTTTTTTTTTTTTTTTCACTATATGATGCCCTGGATGTTTATCTTCAAGTTTATAAAAAACAAAAACTAAAAAAACACTTTTTTCTTCATTTTTTGCACACCAAGGGGAGGGATAAAACAAAAAAGTAATTGCGTAATCTGTGGGTTAAAGCGGTCAAACCTGCCATAACTGTCTATGAACACTTCCACTTCCTCCAAGTTGTGCTTCACCTATATCTCTTCCTACAGAGAGAATGCCTTGGTGCAGATACTAGACATATCAAGGGGCGCCATCCTCCTGTTCTGGTCCTCTACCCAGGTTTTCTGCATCCTGTCCACCGCTTCCATTGCTGGTTCCTGGGTCCTGATGAGGCGAGACGCTGTTAGAGTGGCCACTTCTCCTGCAGCAGCCTTGATGGCATCACCCTTCTTCAGGATGGTGGACACCATCAACTGCGGCAGGTGGAGAGTAGAGGCAATACCACAAGCGGCCTGCCTTTGATCATGACGCCTCAGAATATCCAGCTTCACTTCCATGAATATGCTTTTCCGTTGCCGCTTAGCTTTTTCATCGCCACCAGCACCTTCTGAAACACGCACTGAACCAGGCTTAGCACCATTAGCACCACTACGTGCACTATCCTTACCAGAAATGATCACCTTATTTAGCCAAAAAATAACGCTAAAAATCATTCAAAATAACAGTACATCACTCTCTGCACTGGCACTGCAGGAACACAGTTACGATCATCAACGAAATGTTTGAATGCAATATGAAGGCTGTCTAACATGATGCAGCATGGCAAGAGTAAAAGAAGTCTTCACTCGGCAACAGATGCTGGGAGAAAGAACAACGGTGATTGTGGGACCACACGTCATGAGATAACCTAGATGATGTGCAATCGGATCTACACATGTGAACAAAGTCAGCCATCTTGCAGGGCACAGCTGAACACCCGACGTGCGCAATTCAAAACAACAACCTGTTGGATAACGAGTGACAGGCCATAGTTAGACAGAGAGGAGTGTTAATTTTTTTTACATCGCTAAGGCTGGGTATTGCACAGAGGGGGATCATATGGAGAGGTATACTGTACCGTTACACGCACACACAAATACATACATAGAGAGAGAGAGAGAGAGAGAGAGAGAGATTATATATTGGTATAGAGATAGATATACTTATCTATATCTGTCTATCTATCTATATCTATCTATCTATCTGTCTAACTCTCTCTCTCTCTCTCTCTCTCTCTCTGTATATATATATATATATATATATATATATATATATATATATATATATATATATATATATATATATATATATATATATTTTTATGCGAGGAAGAAGGAACCATAGGCAGCAAGCCAGCAATTATTGTTCCTTCCAAGAGAAAAACAAAATACAAGAGAGAGCCAAATTCAAGATCCGATCGTTTCAAGATGCCTGGACACACTGCGACTGAAAGACTGGAGATCATAGGAAGCAGGAAATACAGACAGAGGGAGACAGTTCCAGAGTTGACCTGTTGCATAAATGAAAGACTGGGAGTAACTGTTAACTCTTGCATTAGAGAGTTGGACAGAAAAGGAATGAGAGTTTGCTGCTAGACGGGTGCTACGCGCCTGTCGTAGAGGTGGAGGAATGCACGCAGACAGTTCAGAGGAGCAGCGACCATTGAAGTAGAGATAGAAAAGAGATAAAGAAGCAACAGTGCGACAAAGAGACAGAGGTTGAAGGGAGTCAGTAAGAGGAGGAGAGTTAATGAGATGAAAAGACTTTGACTCCACCCTATTGAGAAGAGCTGTATGTGGGGAGCCTCCCCACACATAAGAGTTGTACTCCACACAGGGGCTGATAAAACCCCTGTATAGAGTCAACAATTGTGCAGGGGTAAAGAAGGAACGGAGGCGGCTTAGCGCACCTAATCTCTTGGAAGCAGATTTTACAAGAGATGTAATATGATCTTTCCAAGATAAGTCCCGAGTAAATGAAACCCCAAGCATGTTCAAGGATGATGCAGGATTAAGCTGAATATTATTAAACATTAGCGGGCATACCTGTGGAATATTTTGTCGGGTTGATAGGTGTAAAAACTGAGTCTTTGATGCATTAAAACCAACCAGATTATTTTTACCCCAGTCAGAGATACGAGCCAAGTCAGACATTAGGTGTGCCATAGCTTCGTCCCTTGTTTGTTGAAGTAACTGCTGAGATGGACGTTGCGGGAACCAAATGGGTAGGTGAAGGGTGGAGTCATCAGCATATGAGTGGATAGGGTTAGATGTACAGCTTAGAAGGTCATTGATGAATAAAAGGAAGAGAGTTGGTGATAGGACAGAGCCCTGAGGAACACCACTGTTGATAGATCTAGGAGAAGAACGATGGCCGTCTACAACAGCGGCTATAGAACTACCAGAAAGGAAGCTAGAGATGAAGGCACAGAAACCGTAGGAGGGCAGTTTGGAAATCAAAGATTTATGCCAGACTCGATCAAAAGCCTTTGAGATGTCAAGTGCAATGGCAAAGCTTTCGCCAAAGTCCCGAAAGGAGGATGAACAGGAGTCTGAAAGGTAGGTGAGAAGATCGCCAGTGGAGCGTCCCTGACGGAACCCATACTGACGATCAGAAAGAAGGTTGTGATAGGAAAGATGCTTTAAAATTTTTCTCTTAAGAATTGACCCGAAAACTTTTGAGATACAGGATGTTAAAGCAATTGGACGATAGTTAGAGGGTTGGGAATGGTCACTCTTCTTCGGGATTGGCTGAATGAGAGCAAACTTCCAGCAAGAAGGAAAGGTATAAGTTGATAGACAAAGGCGAAAGAGTTTGCCTAGGCAGGGTATAAGCACAGAACCACAGTTCTTGAGAACAACAGGAGGGACTCCATCAGACCCATATGCCTTGTTAGTATTGAGGCCAGTGACGGCAGAAAATACATCAGCTGAAGAAATTTTAATGTCAGCCATGAGGAAGTCAGAGGGGGGAAGTGATGGAGGAACAGCACCGGAATTGTCTAAGGTGGAATTGGAGGAGAAAGTCTGAGTGAAGAGATCTGCTTTATCCGTAGAAGAAATAGCTACAGAGCCATCAGAATAGAAAAGAGGAGGGAAGGATGATGAGGTAAAGTTGTTAGAAAGGTTTTTGGCAAGGTGCCAGAAGGAGCAGGAAGAATTCGAGTTGCAGAGTTGAGAGCATTTAGTACGGATGAAATTATTTTTAGCTGAGAGGAGAACAGACTTTGCACGATTCCGGGCAGAAACGTATAAAAGATGTGATTCAGGGGTGGGTTGCATCTGGTTCCTTTTATAGGCCCTCTCCTTGTTACGGACATCATTAAAACAATCGTGATTAAACCAAGGCTTTCTTGCATTAGTCAGAGGATATGAGAAAGGAATGTATGCTTCCATGCCTGAGAGAATAACCTCCGTAATGCGCAAGGCACACCCAGATGGCTCCCAGCCATGAAGCAATAATCATTCCATGGAAAATCAAAGAAGTACTGCCTGAGGGCCTCCCAGTCAGCAGCTCCAAAGTGCCACAGACGTCGTTTCTTTGGAGGGGTCCATTGGAGGGTCCACAGGCCTTACGGAGCAATAGGACAGGTTAAGGTAATAAGGCTGTGATCGGAGAAGCCCAATGGAGAGAAAAGATTAACAGTGTAAGCAGAAGGCTTAGTAGTAAGGAAGAGGTCAAGTATGTTGGAGCTCTCTCCAAGGTGGTCAGGGATATGGGTAGGGTGCTGTACAAGCTACTCTAGGTCATTAAGGATAGAAAAGGTGTAGGCTAGTTCACCACGTGGATCAGTGAAAGGAGAGGAGAGCCAAAGGTGGTGGTGAACATTGAAATCTCCTAGAATGGAGATTTCAGAGAAATGACAAACGGATAGAATGTGTTCCATCGTAGAAGTAAGATAGTCAAAGAATTTTTGATAGTCAGTAGAATTAGGAGATAAGTAAACAGTGCAGATATATTTAGTCAGAGAATGACAGGAGAGCCGAAGCCAGAGTGTAGAGAATTCAGAAGAATCGGGTTCAGGAACACGAGAACAAGATAGGTCGTTGCATACATATACGCAACATCCACCTTTGGCTTTGAAATGAGTATAGAGAAAGTAGGAGGATACAGAAAAGGGTTTGCTGTCAGTTGCCTCAGACAGCTGAGTCTCAGTTAGAAAAAGAAGGTGAGGGTTAAAGACGGAGAGGTGGTGCTCAACAAAGCGAAAGTTAGAGGAAAGGCCGCGAGTGTTGCAGAAATGAAGAAGAAGAAGAGAGTCAGACAGTGGTTCCAGGCAGTCGAGTCGTCACCGGGAGAAAGGCGGAAGGTGGGGGCATTTATGGCCCCCACCCCCCCGGGGACTCCGAGGCCACGTGTAGTGCTGCCATGACTTTATATATATATATATATATATATATATATATCATCCGGACCTCCTTTCCCACCATAGGGCAGGGTGAGGAGCAGCAACGTCCAGACAGCCCAAGTTTGCCCAATTCCATGGGCCACGCTTCCATTCACTCATCATGTAAGCCCCTAGAATCCTGGCTCTATCTGATACGCCAAAAACTTTCACCACATTCTCTACCTTTACATAAACGAATCCCATAGAGTCAGTCCGAATGCTGTCATGTTAAAAAGGGGTGCCAAATCCCTGAATCATATGCTTCTGACAAAATTCATCCAGCCAGCTCGATCTCGTCAGTCCACAAGCCTCACCGACTTCCATACCTCTCTTCTTCACACACTCATCCACCACATCCCTCCACCTTCTGTTTGGCCTACCTCGCCTCCTCCCTCCTTCAATTTTGCTCAGATATACCTTTTTTGACCACTCTATTGTTATCCATTCTCTCCACATGACCATACCATCTCAGAACACTCTCTTCGATTCTTGTGTCCACAGACTTCCTCACTCCACATATTTCATGAATCACATTATTTCGTATCCCCTCCACTGTCTGTGCTCCACATACATTCCTTAGTAGTCTCATATCCACAGCTCTCACTCTTGACTTTTCATTTTCATGCCACACCATAGTTTCACATAATAATGTTGGCACTAACACTCCTTCATGTAAGCCTCGCGCAACTCAACACTCAAGCCTCTGTTTCTTATAAAGGCCTTCATAGCACCAGCTACTTTCCTTCCTTGTGTCACTCTACTGTCCACCTGTTTTGCACATTTTCGTCTCTTTTATATCACAGTACCCAGGTATTTGAACTCAATTCCGGTCTCTCTCCATTCACTGTAACATCACACCGGGAGTCACCTTCTCTCTCAATAACCGTCACTTTACCCATTTTTACATTTACTCTCAAGGCACGACGCTCACAGACATCAACAAAACTCTTCACTAGTCTACCAAGTTTTTGTCCGGTATTTGCAAATAACACTGCATCGTCAGTATACGACAAATTTGAGATATTCCATCCATCCATTTATTACCAACGCCATCCCTCACTCCATTACATGTGTTTTTATTTCTCTCATCACCCCATCCATATATATACTGAACAACCATGGGGACATCACACAACCTTGTCGCACGCCCACATTTATCTTGAACCATTCATTTAGATGCCCATTTACCCTTACACATGCCTCACTACCATCATAAAAAAACGTTTGACGGCACCTAGCAGCTTACAGTCTACACCGTACATGCGCAAAACTTTCCACAATCCTTCCCTGTCTTTGTTGTATGCTTTTTCCAGATCCATAAATATCATAAACACCTTATAGTCCTTCTCACAAGCCTTTTCCATTATCTGTCTCGCTGCAAATATTTGATGCACACGTCTTCTGCCACTCCTAAAGCCACCCTGTTTATCACTCACTACGACTTCTGATATCTCTCTTACTTTCTGTCTAATAATTCTTCCATATATCATCCCTACAACACTCAATAAACTTATGCCATGGTAATTCTTGGACTCACTTCGCTCACCTTTATTATTGTACAGGGGTACAATCATAGCCTTTTTCCGCTCTGCTGGCACAGTTTCACTCATCCATGCCTTCTTACATATCTCCAACAAGCACTTCATTCCGCTCTCTCCCTCTCACCACTTCACTTACTCATCTCTGCATACACACATAATATATACGATAAAAAACATAAATACATTGTATACGCACACACACACACACACACACACACACACACACACACACACACATATATATATATATATATATATATATATATATATATATATATATATATATTCTGCAACCTATATCACTCTAGTGCTGGACATAGGCCTCTACTAAATATATATATATATATTTTTTTTTAAGGAAAAATAGCCAGTAATACCCTTCCTGACTGGTTTTTGACTTAGGAGGGGGGAGTGCTTTTAGTCTAACTACTGCTACTAGTCTGACTGCTACTAGGACTGGCTGCTAGTAGATGGTTACAAGTCGAAGTAGTACTGAAGCCTGCTCACCACTGTAAGGTAGCACTCCACAAGCAGGCTCGTCTTCACCCATAAACTGTTACCACCATCCTTTCTGACAAGGGCTGGGGCATTAGAGGTCAAAGGCGAGATGGCGGGATGAGGTGGCCAGGCCGACCTCCTCACCCTCCTCGTCCCTACCCTCAGTCATGACAATCTTATCGACCAGGCACTGGCTCAAGAGAGTCCTGGGAAAGGTGCAGGATTGTGTGATTTTTTTCATCCTCCTCTAAGCCCTCCTCGTCCCTACCCTTGAAGGCCCACCACCTTTTCCAGTTATTTAGGGCTATTGCACAAGAGGGCTTCAGGAGAGGTGGGGAATGAAGTGGCCTTACCATTCTCCTCTGTGACCTCAACGTCAGTTTCCCAACCTCCAGAAGGGGAGTGGAGGAGTGCTTCTAGTCAGACTGCTGCTTATAGGCTAACAGCTACATGGTCCGGCTGCTACTAGTCCTACTGCTCTTACTATATATATATATACTGTATATATATATATATATATATATATATATATATATATATCATCAGCCGTGCGAGAGTCCACTGCAGGACCAGCATATCCCAACCGAAGCGGGGACGATACAGCCAATGTATCTCTACCTAGTGGCTTAGGCTGTCTGATAGAGATTATATGTAAGGTGAGAAGTGCTTGTAGGCGTTGGAGTGGCTTTGGATGTGTGTGTAGTCTGTGAACCAAGTGTAATCGGCCTGCGCAAGCTGACTGGGTGCAAGCATACTTTATAGTATGCGACACTGGTTCAACCACAGCACCCCTGATGTCCGCCAATGCAGTACGTGGCCAGAAGGACGCTCGCAAAGTTTATTACCCTGGAAAGGCGCGAACCCTCGTTCTTCAGTGTATGAAACGCACACTTTACCACTGAGCCTCCATATACAGTATATATATATATATATATATATATATATATATATATATATATATATATATATATATATATATATATATATATATATATATATATATATACTGTATATATCTGAGCGAATTTTAAGGAGGCAGGAGGCGAGGTGGGCCAAAGAGAAGGTGGAGGGATATGGTGGATGCGTGTGTGAAAAAGAGGGATTTGGAAGTCGAAGAGGCTAGGGGATGACAAGAGATCGAGCTTACTGGATGAGTATTGTGAGAAGCGCATGACCAGGGATTTGGCACCCCTTTTTAACGTGGCAGCATCCGGATTGACTCTATCGGATACGTTTATGTAAAGCTATAGACCGTGGTGAATGTTTTTGGCGTATCAACTAGAGCCACGATTCTGGGGGCTTGAATGGTGAGTGAATGGAAGCATGACCCATTGGACAGGGCAAGTTTGGGCTGTCTGGACGTTGCTACTCCTCACCCTGCCCTACGGTGGGGAAGGAGGTGCAGATGATATATATATATATATATATATATATATATATATATATATATATATATATATATATATATATATATATGTTTTGGGCATTTATGGATTTAGTGAAAGCGTATGATAGAATTGATAGGGAGGCTTTGTGGACTATTTTAAGATTGTATGGACTTGATGGTAGGTTACTAAAAGGGATGAAAAGTTTTTATGTAAATAGTAGAGCGTGTGTAAGAGTGGGAAATGCTGTGAGTGCTTGGTTTCCCGTGAAAGTGGGGCTGCGACATGGATGTGTGATGTCGCCTTGGATGTTTAATATTTACATGGATGGTGTTGTAAGGGAGGTGAATGCAAGAGTTTTAGGTGGTCTGAGTCTGGTAAATGTTGATGGTGGAGAGTGGAATCTGAAGCAGCTGCTGTTTGCATATGATACTGCACTGGTGACTGATTCAGAGGAGAGATTGAGACAGTTGGTAGAGGAGTTTGGAAGGGTGTGTGAAAGGAGGAAATTGAAAGTAAATGAGAATAAGAGTAAAGTGATGAAGTGTACGAGGTTGATAGATGGTAGGGGGATGAATATAGTTTTGAATGGTGAGTTGCTTGAGGAGGTAGATTGTTTTAAGTATCTAGGGTCACATGTTGCTGTAGATGGAAGAATAGATGCAGAAGTGAAGTTTAGAATAAATGAAGTAGGAAAGGTGCTGGGAGGAATGAAAAAAGTGTTTAAATGTCGTTCGCTTAGAATGGATGTAAAGAGAAGGCTGTATGAGGGTGTTGTGGTACCAACTGCATTATATGGGGCTGAAACATGGAATATGGGTGTAGCAGAGAGGAAAAGTTTGAATGTAATGGAGATGAGGTGTCTGAGGAGTATGTGTGGAGTGACACGTATGGATCGGGTGCGAAATGATGAAGTGCGAAGGAGAACTGCAGTTGTTCAGGAGATGGCTGGTAGAGTTGAGCAGAGGGTGTTGCGATGGTTTGGGCATATGGAGAGAATGGATAATGAGCGATTGGTGAAAAAGATAACTAGATCTGATGTGAGAGTTGTAAGGCTGAGAGGAAGACCACGAATAGGATGGATGGACAGTGTGAAGAGAGCGCTGGATGCGAGAGGGATGTCTGTTGAGCAAGGAAGAGTGGCTGTGCGTGACAGAAATAAATGGAGAGAAGTTGTGAATGAATAAGTGATGACGCAGCCCTGAGGGGATATTCTCCCGCATTTGGCCTGATCAGCTAGTCAGGTCAGGTGCGGGTAAGGGGATGGGTCTGTTATGATGTGGCAGGGGTAAACCAGTTCTGCTGTCGGGCCCTGCTGCGGATGTCACTGATTGCATTGCGCAGTTGACCCTTGTGCGGTGTGGTGCGGTGAGGATCTGTCCGTTCTCCCCTTTGGGGCTAAGATGTGAATGAATGTGTTTGAATGGATGAGTAAATGGAGAGTGTGTCGTCCTGTCTCGGCTACCTCCCTTTCCTTGGGGGAAGCAGCCTAGGTATATAGATAGATAGATAGATAGATTATTATATACACTGTGTATATATATGTGTGTGTGTGTGTGTGTGTTCCAACAGTTTTCAGTCAAATAGGAGCATTCACAAACTCCCAAAACTTGCTAAGTTTCACCAGATAATTTCAAAAATAAAAACATGATCAACTAATCTATCGTTTTGTTTGTGTTCCCTTCATCACTTTGTTAATAAGTATAATTTTATGAACATATGTACTGAACAGTGAAGAAAAGAAAGTTCAGTATGATAAATTGGGACAAATATTGTTCGTTGCTGAAAAGCAATTATTCGCCATCGCAGTCCCGTCTTTTAAAATAATTTTATTCAAATATAACCGTCAGATACATATGTCTATATCTAATACTAATTTAAAGTCGTTTGGCTGCAAAATAATAATGGGGGTCAGATTAAGATTATATATATATATATATATATATATATATATATATATATATATATATATATATATATATATATGGTCAGATGAAGATTATATATATATATATATATATATATATATATATATATATATATATGGTCAGATGAAGATTATATATATATATATATATATATATATATATATATATATATATATATATATATATATATATATATATATACTGTAGATGCCGCGTCTCGCTTTGCCACATAGGGCCAATGTATACGTCAAAAGCGCCGGCATATTGGCAAGGTAGTCTGACTGAAAATAAGCAGTGATAATCTATTGGCACAAGGTGCAGATGCTGTCGTTTTCCGGCCATAACTTTCTTAATATTGCATGGATTTCCTCATGTGACGGCTTAATTTAAGGCTCCTAAAATATTCTAAAGTAATATTAACTTCATCTATTCTTACTTGGTCCATGTTTGTCAGAAGTACATCTTCAAAAAATCCATATTAACAATAACATGCAACACGTGCTTCTGAGCCAACTGCAGTGAATTGATTGCTGAAATCTTATCGGATGCAGTATAATATGACTCATGACAAACCTAACATGTGCGTGAAGCTGAACTGTTTTTAGCATCGTTTAAAATATATGAAGTGATATGATAACTGAAATGGAGTTTGATTAAGAAATAAAAGAATGACTATGACCATATGTAAATTACATGCCACCATAGTAAAAATATTGGTTACCGGTATACCTTTTATTTATGTAAAATACCAAATATATATGTACAGTATAATGAAATAAATACTTAATATACTGTAGACCTACATTTATATCGATTTTTTCTCCTACCACATATTTGAAGCACTGTAACAGATTCACGCATAAAAGTATACTGTACTGACCATCTATTTTTACACTATATAAAAAGAAGCTCTGGGCTTCAGCATAATATATATATTAAATTATATGAATTACATCTTGCTGGAATAAGTTGCTTATGAGCTATTGCCATAAGACAAGGATATGAACTCCAGCTTTATCATTGTGTTATGCATAGATAGGCTATATCTATGGTGTCGTGTGTCTACCCATAGATATATATATATCTATGTTGAAAATGCCAATGTGCACACAGTGCCATCCCAACAAAAAAATTGCAAGAAAACACGAAGGTGAGGTGGCGAGGGCTTTCTCTACCTTTACCTAACAATTGGCTCAGTACATGAGAATCTGATTACAGTACGCTGATTACCATATACACTGTGGTACTGTGGTATTGTCAAACGTTACAAGTTCAGCTGTCATTCACGTTGACTAGTTTGTTTATATTACAACTAAACTCTGTGTGGAAGCACTGCACGTCTGCATGCATCAGTCTGTGCAGTGCAGGGCTATATGAATTTTGTATTATTATATGGTACAAATTGTATATACTTATCCATGGAAAGTTATTCCCTGTTCTCTGGTGCCAATTGTTCGCTTGTTAGTGTAACACTGTGGCCTTGCAGAAAAATTAAATGCGGTACAGTTGTAGTGCAGACCATAGCAGACGACGTGCACTCGACGTTTCCAACGTGGTGGCCAAGCTGAAGCACGTTCTGCCTTCCCGTGCGGCATCTATGCTTATACATGTATGCATGGCCGCATAAGGCTTTCTTTGTTCCCTTCCTGGAAACATTGGTACTTGGGATTTCGGTTAGTGACTTCAACTTCGCATGATTTCGGCTCCATTGATAATGTTTGTTATAACTGATAGACAGTACATTGTCTTCAGCACTTGCTAGATGAAACATTAAATATATTTGATAACTAAATTATAAACATTTCAAATAAGATATGCAGTGAGACAGCTAATACTATGTGATGAACGCTAAAGGACCAGTTGTTTTATGCATTCTGATAGCTGTTCAACAATAACTTACTTAGTAAATCATACATAGAAAACCGGTATAATAACCAATGATTACACTATTGAAGACTTTAAATACTGTTCATCACTTAATATCAAGGAAGGGGTTTTAGAGAATATGTGACTGTGTGAGCCGGAAAGTGTTGACGAAGTTCCTATTTGAATTACCCAATGAGCACTGGCAACTCGTCAGTTTGTGAATGCTCCCACTGTAGTGCATCGTTTTAATTCGCTATCATGGTCTTTCATTAGCATTAGTATTTGCCCCAAATAATTGTACTCCTCCACTTTTTCAGGAATTTATTTGCTTATGCTGCTGACGCTCTTTGGCGTAGTTGGATTAAACATTGCTTTAGATTACTCCGGTTCATCTTTAGCCCTACTTTGAGACTTTCTAGACTTTCTCAATTTAGGTCCTTTAACAGTTTTTGCAATGTCGTTGTTTCTGAGATTAGGGCAGTGTCATCTGCAAATCTTGAATGCTTTTGCTTTTCTCCACCTATGTTTACTTCTTTGTTCCAGTCTACCTATCTGAAAATGCTTCGTTGGGATGCTGTAAATAATTTTGGTGAAATTATGTCACTGACACTAGCCCTTCTAAATCTTTTTCTTTTTCTTTTTTTTTCTTTTCTTTATTTAACTGTACCAGTTCCCTCTATATTCTCCATCTATATGTTTTCGAGCAGTTTTACAGTGATTTCATTTACTCTTTGTATCAGCAATGAATGTATAATTTCTGTTTCCTCCGCTAAATCGAAAGCCGTTTCTTAATCAGCAAAACCTGAGCACAGTGGTTCATTAAATTATGTAATTTTTAGCTGATTAATTGTGTGTATGATAAGTGGCCGAATACCCTCTTTGGAATCCTGCCTGCTCACAAGGTTGGATTTTCCTCCAAATATGTTGTTATTCTGTTCGTAAGGACTTAAGAGTTTGTCAATAATTAATAATTAGCTAATAGATTGATAGTTGATAAAATCTTTCGAGTCGCCTTTCTTGTAAAGCAAAATAACTACTACATTACACCATGTTTTGGGCATTTTCTTCTTTGCACAGTGAGTATATAAATGGACGAGCCTGTTTTGTACTTCTGCACCCAACAGTAAATCTGCTACTATTCCGTCTTCTCCTGGGACCTTCCTTCTTTTCATACGTTTAAGAGAAATGTTTACTTCGTCTTGTGTTACCTCAGGTATTTCACTCGTGTCAGCTGAAAAGTAAGCTATCGGCACTATTGTCTTAGATGCATTCAGTTCTCTGTAAAATTCTTCAACTCTCTTCACCATCCTATCTCTTCATTTAATGACTTCACCGTTTTTGTCTCAGAGATATAATTTATTGTGTTCCTAGAGCCATTTTACTTCGAACCTGTTTCAGACTTTTTCCTTTTTTACCCATCCCCGCCCCGAAGGGGCACGGGGAAAGGTATTGTTTTCATTCGGTTTGTTTGTTTGGTTGTCAAAAAGGTCATGCGAGAACTACTGGTAATATATATATATATATATATATATATCATATCGCACTGAGGTGGTTTGGACATGTGGAGAGAATGGAGAATGAAAGACTGACTAAGAGGATGTATGTAGGTGAGGTGGAGGGAGGGAGAGGGAGGGATAGACCGAGGATGAGGTGGAGGGATGGAGTTGAGAGGTATATGAGGGAGGGGGGGGTTAGTTGGGGGGAGGGTAGTCAAATGGTGGGTGACAGAGTGACTTGGAGGCGTTTTGTCTGCGGCCACCCTTTGCGGGATTAGGGCGTCGGGCTATAGATAGATAGACAGATAGATATCGCACAGCTGTTTCGAGAAAAAGATGGAAATTCACAATGGGTGAGTGGCAACTCAGACATAAGCGACTAAGGGAGGCAAGTAGAGAAGCAGATGGAGGGAGGATAATTATATATATGTAGGGTTTCTTTAGAAGAAACAGCTGTGCAGTTGCTTATTTACCTTAACCTTCAACATAATGACTCAGTATTTCATTTTAATCGTGCAACCCTCATATGACTGTATTCAACTTGGTAATGATTTCTGCCACTGAAGCGATTAAGGAACATTGTATCAAACCCCCTCCAGGTTAAGGAAGTCTTTCCAAAGGTAAATAAAGTCGTCTGACGTTAGGACAACTAAAATTATAGGGGAGTGGATAAATAGATGGGAGAGGCTTTCGTCATAAGTCTACCAACATAAGCAGGTGGTAAAGATGATGGTGGTCTATCTATCTATCTATCTATTGTCAGACGCTTTAATCTCGTAAGGGGTGGCCGCGAACAAATCGCCTCCATGTCGCCATGTCCCCAACCATTTCACTGCCCTACCCCCAGCTCACACCTCCCTTTCTCTTATACCTCTCCACTCCATCACTCCATCTCATCCTCGGGCTCTTCCTCCCTCTTCCCCCCTCCACCTAACTCACATACACACTCCTCGTTTGTCTCTCGATCCATCCTCTCCACATGTCCAAACCACTCAGTATTTTCTCTTAACGCATTCTATCACTTCCGCATCCACACCACAACGCTCCTTCACTTCCTCATTTGTCAATCTGTCTCTCCATGCAACTCCGCATGCTCCTCTCAAATAACTAATTTCCACTGCTCTCACTCCTGACTTCTGTCCTTCCAACAGGGTCCAAGCTTCACATCCATACGTTAGAGTTGGTATCATAATACTGTCATGCAGCTAGTTTTTTACTTCCATGCTCACTTTCCTATTTCTTATCACTGCTTTCAAAGAACCATCCATCTTTCTTCCTTCTTGTGCCCATTCAAGCACTTCGCTCTCTAAACTTCAGTCCTTACTCATCATATTACCCAAGTACTTAAATGCACTCACATTTTCCATTTCCTCATCATCTATCCACACTGTACATTCAGTGACTTCATTTCTCTCGAAGAAAATAACTTTACTCTTCTCTACATTTACCTTTAGAGTCCGTTTTTCACACACTCTCCGAAACTCACCCACTAAGCCTTGCAGTTCCCCTTCGTCTTCACTTAACAATACTGTATTATCTTCAAACAATATTACAGAAAGTTTCCAAACGCTGCCCTTTCTCATTAGAGCTGCTCCAACATCCATTGATCTACCTTTTATCTCTTTTATAACCCCATCCATACACAGACTGAATAACCATGGAGACATGACACATCCTTGTTCAATCCAACATTCAGATAGAAAAATTCACTCATTTCACTATCCACACGCACTACAGCCTTAGCACCCTCAAACATACTCTTCACGGCATTCAGCAACATCCCATTCACTCCATATATTCTTAGTATTTTCCACATTCCTTGTCTATCCACTCTGTCGTATGCTTTCTCCAAATCCATGAAGACCACATACAACTTCTTTCCCTCGTCTAGAAACTTTTCCACTGAAAACCTACGGATGAATATCTAATCTACACAACCAATTCCCTTCCTAAAGCCTCCCTGTTCTTTTCCAACTGTTTCCTGTTGTTTCCCTAACTCTGTCAGTAAGTATCCTACTATATACTTTGCCGGTTACACTAAGAAGGCAAATGCCCCTATGTTTACCACACACTTCTTTTTCCTCTTTCCCTTTGTGCAGGGGAACAATTATTCCTGACTTCCAATCCTCCGGGACCTTGTCATCCTCCCAGGCCAATCTGCACATTTTCCATATAGATTCTACAACTATCTCTCCCCTATGCTTTCTCGTTTCACCAAACACTCCATCAATTCTTGGGGCCTTCCCCATTTTGACTTTCTTCATTGCAACCACTACTTCCATGCTACTGATCTCTTTCTCCTTTCTCATAACCCTCTTTCTCTCAGCCATTTCCAGCCGCTTATACTCGCATTACTTTCACTCTCTATGTTTAATAGTTCCGTAAAATGTTCTCTCCATCTGGTTACTTTTCGCCTTTCTCCACTATCAATCTACCATTTTTATCTTTCACTCCCCTACTAACCTCATTATCACCCTGTTTAACTCTGTTTACCTCCTTCCAGAACATTTTTTTACATTCCCTCCACTTTACACTCAAATTTCTTCCAAATTCCTCATCCACTTTCTTTTTACTCTCTCTTGCTAATCTTTTCACTTCTCTCTTCCTCGTTACTAGAACTCTCTCTCTTCCGTCTCTGAACTTCCTCCATGCCTCTGTTTTCTATCCACTTACTATATTCTTACTTCTTTTGTGCCACAACTTGCTTCACCTCTTCATTCCACCATGCTGTTCCTTGCACCCCACCTCACATGATGCACACACTTCTGTGAACATCTTGCACATATCTTACACGTCCCTCATCTGCTTTAAATCATATATTCCCAGTCTCTCCTCCTTTTCCTTCTTACATTCTGCCTTTTTCCATCCTCTTGCAACATTTCTACCCTCCATGCATGGACTACTTCCTCCTGTCCTTCCCTTCTTCTCTTTCTCCATTGCACTTGAACTTGACTCTCACCACCACCAAGTGGTGGTCAGAAAGTCCACTCCCCTAACCTCTGTACGCTCTTGCATCCATTACGTACCCTCTCATTCTGTCAGCCACACTCACATAATCAATCATTGCCTTCCATTCATTCAGTTCACCACCCACCCTTTTCATCACTCGTCATGTATACATGTGGATCATTTAGTGCCTAAGGAGGGTAATGGCTATCACCAAATCCCTCCCCGCACAAATGTCCACTAGAGCACTGCCATTCTCATCATCTTCTGCAGGCACACCTCACACACCAACTACTCAATCCACCTTCACATTCCCTACTCCTCCATCCATACCTCCAGTCAAAAACACTCTCTCATTCCTCTTAAACTTTTTCATGCATGCATCCACATTTGCCTAGAATTCTTCTTTCACTCTTCTTGCATGATCTTGCGTTGGCGCAAACACACACACACACACACACACACACACACACACACACACACACACACACACACACACACACACACACACACACACAATCGCCCAAGTTTGTATTTCCACTTTCAATCTTACACACACAATCCTTGAACAAACTGATCCATACTCATACATTCCACTTCCATCTCTTGCACACGACACTACATACACCTCTTTTACCCTTTCATTCTCACCTACTTCTGCGCATATACCCCATCCATACTCCCACTCTCTCATACTCTTCCCTCACCATTTAGTCTCAGTTAATACACGTATGTCCACTTTTGCACCCCCATGCACCTGGATAATCTCTCTCTCTCTCTCTCTCTCACCTCATCATTCACACCCCTTACATTCCACGTTGCAATCCGTACCATGTCTCCGGTCCTTGGTCGTCATCCATTGATCCGCCCTGA
This sequence comes from Coenobita brevimanus, assembly GCF_032717465.1. Taxonomy (NCBI): domain Eukaryota; kingdom Metazoa; phylum Arthropoda; class Malacostraca; order Decapoda; family Coenobitidae; genus Coenobita; species Coenobita brevimanus. The sequence continues at coordinate 4,491,217 of NC_137013.1, forward strand.
TCCGAGACTTCTTGTTCTTATTTTTAGTTAGTTGTTTTCCGGGTAGAGGCACTAACCCTCCGCCAACCCACTTGTTGACACATACGGGAACACGTGCTAGCTGGTTATAAGGTTACCACTCAGCGTATTAAATGATTTCTTTGTTTACAGTTAATCATTTGGCGTGCCACTCAATGAAGAGTTACCCAAAATAGAGTAACACTACACTGAGTTTATGATGGGCGTCCCCACCGACCGATGATTGTGATTAATAAAAATGACAATGATAATGAAACACTATTTATATCAGAATAATGTTAAAGTATATGGATTTATTAGTAAGTAATATTCAAAGGATGCTATGTTTTATCCACTGTAAAGCCTGAATTTATTTCGGCGAAGTTGTGTTACATAATATTTTCATTCGAGGGCCATACGAACAACTCTTTGGCGTTAACTGCTGGCTATTCACCCAAGTCATCGAACACATACAAGTCCTGAAATCATTTTCATAAATTTTACCTTGGCAGTTTCATTAGGGTTACAGTTTCACGTGAAATAGCACATCAAATAAGTTATGATGTAAATACTCTGTGTTTAATTGCCCTTCATGGAGTTCAAATGAGGCTCAAGTAGTATCTGATTTTCTTTTGGACCTCACAAAATCCAGTCCGTATTGCGAAGGTCCCATGGGGTCTAGGAAAAAATAAATAAATAAATTTTCAACTGTGATGCAATGTGTATAATCATGATTACTGAGTTTTGGAGTTCTACTCTGTTGGTCTACCCCTTTCATTGACGGTGAGGTGGTGAAGCATGGAGATTATCTTTCTCTTTATCTCACATAAATGAATTACTCTGATTATTACTCGTAAAGACCTTGCAATCCAGTGTAGGAAAATATTCTTTATACAACACGAAAGATACTTAGTTCGTCATAAAACATTACTTCTAGTGTCAATACATTCTATACACATTTGGCTTCTTATATTAGAGGCAACTCTGGCAGCAGCAAGTTGCCAGTACTCTAATTCATTATTCTTTAAAAATTCGATCACATCTTCAAGAAATATAGATCGTTAGGATCTCCAGTGGACATATCTGACTAATAGAAATGCATTTAGTATTTTGTCGTTACCAAATCCTGCATTCCTTTCTAATAAGAGCCAGTACTAGGTGAGCCCATCACAGTTATGGTTACAAATGAAGAAGCTCATTCACAGGTTCCCACATGTTACTTCGACAGGGTTGTTGGGTACCACCAGCCAGTCACTTGGCGTGTAGCTGGTTCATTTGTCCTTAACCATACATACATGCTTCCCAATAACCTGCCCTTTCCTGCTCTGAAATTCATATACAGTATGTTCCCTGGTACAGTGGGGTGAATGGACATCGAGCATCCTCTCCTAATATGAATCCAAGAGGAGCTGGAGAATCTCTGTGTGAAGAGGTGCGATCAGTCAGGGTAGTTGGCTGAGTCGTTCGAGACATATTCAGATCTAGACCAGAGACAGCCGTGTCTACCTCTGTACCTTCTACATTCAATGTACTCGCCTGAGGAGAGGAAGAGGGGAGATGAGACGAGTAGAGAGGGAAAACAAGGTTAAAAGGCCTTTCTATAGAGGGAAAGGCCGGAAGTGAAGGGGCCGTAGATGAATCGGTTGAGTAGATGCAGATGGAATAGAGAGGAATGTAATTCTGGGAACTGGACTGAGAAAGAAAAATGTATGAGTAAATGAAGAAGAGATCAAGGAGCAATCGACCGCACCCCAATTAGAGAATGAAGTGGTGGAGAAAGAAACAACAATGGAAGTCACTGGATCCAAGACCTGGGCTAGTGAGGATAACCGTGAAGTTGTGAGTCACCACAGGTCGAGAAGACCCAAATGAAATTAGTCCTTCCTTCAATCCAGGCTATAGGTTGACCTTTTCTGGTGCAGTAGTACTTACAGAGTTTTCACCGACGCTCTCGCCACAAAAATCAGTGTAGTGTTACTGTGCACCACGTGTACAAACTTGAGGGGAGCAGCTGGACATGAAGGAATCAGTTCCTAATAACACTGAGACGGAAGAAAGTAACACTGACTTAACTAGACTGTGTAGCCAAAAGATGGGATGAAGTTTTATCATTCTCACGCTACATGTTAGAGGCAAGAGGAGTCGGAAGATCGGATATCTCTTGAGGATGAAGGAGCCTTTATCATGACGTACTGAATGCGGAATGTATACCTGGAATGTGCAGGCCACGAATTACTTGCTACAACTCATTCTCTGGCATCTGACTTTAACGGGTAATGGCGTCCCCATAACGTCGTCAATATGATCGCAAAGGATTCATTCTGTGAACAATGGGATCATTAACGCTGCAAGTTTTGTTTAGGTAAGTCCCAATAACAGAATTTAAAGTTTGCTTTGGGAGCTCCAGCACAAGCGGCCTTTTGTAGTGGAGTTGCGTCCAACTGGTGAGGTGTCCCAGCAGTGAAGCATCGTATATGTTTTGGGATCAAACTTAATCTCCTAGAAAGAGGATCTCGTCCACCGTCACGCCTTCTCAACAATGCTAGACAGAGAAGGCTTGTTTTTGTGGCAGCACCAAAATGACGACGTGTCAGGACTAACACCAAAGGACAAAATCAGCACGGTTCGAGGTACAAGGCATAGGGCGCCTAATTGCAAAACTAACCCCGTATCCTGAGCTATGCTAGGGATCAAACATCCAGCAGGGTTCAGCCCAGCGTTCGTCACGATGAGAGGAAGCAGCGTCATGGAAGGAGATCCGAGGAGGTGGGCAGACACCCTTGAATGGCCCTCCATCTTCCCCTGCCCCAAGGAAGAGCAGCCATATGAATATAAGATCATAAAAGACATGGCATTAAAGCACACAGAATATATCACACAAAAATAATGGCAGAAAGAAAAAAACTAAGGACAAAGAAAACCAGGCAAAAACAGGAATGCCTAAAATATTCCAGTTAAACATACTAGAAGGGAAGGAAAGGAGGGAGCAAAAAGTAAGAAGAAAATAAACTAGGATGATAATTGAAGGAAGGAACAAGTAAAATCTATGCCACCAGTGCATCAAATCGGCTTTAAATCCCTAAAAACTCACGTTACGAGTCCAAATAAGGCATTGGTATTGAGAAGGAGCTGAAGACGAGGAGCGACTGAAGCACAGCACAAATAATAATAATAATAATAATAATAATAATAATAATAGTAATAATAATAATAATAATACTAATCTTGGAAGTGAACAGAAGATGGGTAAGTTGCATTGAAAGAACAGTTACAGAAACAAACGATGCGCAAGTAGCACATATTGTAAAGGTCTCGCTTACAAGGATGCTATGATGTGTAGGAAGGAGGCTTGACTGTAACATGCCCATGGAAGCAACGAAACATATTTGGTTATTATTACATACCTATTTGTTAACATTAATCACCAAATAAATTGCGCGCGCGCGCGAGCAAACACACACACACACACACACACACACACACACACACACACACACACACACACACACAGGAGAGGTTAAAGGCATTTCTTTTGCTTCGCCATGGATCAGTACAATTTCAGTAGGAGCACTTTTTCTTTTTTTCGTGACTCTACAGAGACGTCATTATTATTTACTTTCCATTTTTAAGGCCCACTCCAAAGTGTCCCTGGGAACTTTTTCACCTCGGTTGAGGTTTGCAGAAAAAATAAATAAAAATAAAACGGTTACCATCTCTCTTAGGCTTTGCCATGATCACTACTATTTCCTACCTTGTGGCAATGAGTTTTTTTTTTTTTCCTTAATTCAGAGCTAGAGGGCTAACTGAGATACTTTCCGGGAAATTTCTGGATAAAGGGAACCTCCAAAAAGCTTTTAACAAGTTTTTAACTTTGGTAGTTTGTTGATATGCCTTACGGGTTTTGTGTGATGCTCTGCACAAAGTTAGCATTGCAATCAGGCAGGTAGACATAAACACAGGATTGGAGGATTAGGTTTAAGTATTGGATAGACAGTATTTTGCCTCGTCCCTCTGTTTCATATTTACGTATTCACGAATGACACAAGCCACAACGGACATTCGGTTTCCGTTTCTTTCTGTCTTTTATCATTCTTTTTTTTTCTTTTTATCTAAAGTATACGACAAGGCCCCAGGAATTGATGTAGTGTGTGGTGAAATGCTGACGTATGGAGATGAGATTGTAGTGGAGTGGATATGGAAGCTGTGTAGACTGGCTTGAGAAGGGTTCCAGGGGACTGGAAATCAGGTTTAATTGTTCCTTTATACAAAGGTAAAGGGGAGAGAGAAGTATGTGGTAACCATAGGGGTATTTGCCTTCTTAGTGTGACTGGAAAAATATATGGTAGAATACTCATTGACAGAGTTAAGCATATAACAGAGGAGCTAATTGGAGAAGAACAAGGGGGATTTAGGAAGGGAAAAGAGTGTGTAGATCATAATTATATTTGTTCTAAGATTTTTAGTGAAGAAGTATCTAGAGAAGGGAAAGACAGTGTATGTTGCCTTCATGGACTTGGAGAAAGCTTATGACAGAATAGATAGGGAAGGTATGTGGAAGGTATTAAGAATATATGGAGTGGATGGGAAACTGTTGAGCGCTGTGAGGTTTATGTACGAGGGAGCTAGGGCTGCGGTGCGAGTGGATGGTGAGCTGAGTGAGTTCTTTGATCTAAATGTGGGACTGAAACAGGGATGTGTGATGTCTCCATGGCTGTTTAATATGTACATGGATGGGGTTGTAAAGGAGGTGCAAGGTAGGGCAGTGGATGTGGGGGTGGCCCTAATAAATGAGGGTGAGATGTGGAAGATTCCGGTGTTGCTGTTTGCTGATGATACAGTATTGTTGAGTGAAGATGAATGGGAGCTGCAAGGTTTGGTGAATGAATTTGGGACAGTGTGTAAAGAGAGGAATCTGAAAGTTAATGTAAACAAGAGTAAAGTTATGGTTTTTGAGAGGAATGAAGTCACAGAATGCACAGTGAGGTTGGACGGTGAGGATATGGAGAATGTGAGTGCATTCAAGTACTTGGGTAGTGTGATGAGTAAGGATGGAACGTTGGGGGATGAAGTGCTTGAAAGGGTACAGCAGGGAAGGAAGGTTGTTGGGTCACTGAAGGCAGTGATGGGAAATAGGGAGGTGAGTATGGAAGTTAAGAAGTCACTGCATGACAGTATTGTGATCTCTACCCTGACGTGCGTATGCTAGAGGGGAACGAGTCAAGAGTGAGAGCAGTGGAAATGAGTTACTTGAGAGGAGCATGTAGAGTGACATGGAAGGACAGGTTGACGAATGAAGAAGTGACGGAACGTTGTGGTGTGGATGTGGATGTGGTTGAGAAAATTAGGAGAAATACACTGAGGTGATTTGGACATGTGGAGAGAATGCAGAATGAAAGACTAAGAGGGTGTATGTAGGTGAAGTGGAAGGAGGGAGAGGGAGGGGAAGACCAAGGATGAGGTGGAGGGATGGAGTTGAGAGGTATATGAGGGAGGGGAGAGTGAGTTGGAGAGAAGGCAGTCAAACGGTGGGTGACAGAGAGACTTAGAGGCGTTTTGTCTGCGGCCACCCTTTGCGGGCTTAGGGCGTCGGGCTATAGATAGATGGATAGACACGACAAGGGACCCTGAACAACTTTTACTACTGAAGCTTGTTGAGATCTCTTACCGTTTTGGTGTGCTGCTCTGCAAAAACGTAAGTAATATTGGCATGAAGATACATGGACTGACAGACTGTGGTAGAGTTAGTGCTAAATAATTAAATGTTAATACGAGTAGGGGTGTATGTAATACTTTACCCAGCTCCTCTGTGCCATATTTATGGATATTCTGGAACAGTGCAAGTATGCGGTCGAGTTTTCTGATATTCCTTTTTTTTTTCTTCTTTTTTTTTTCTTTTTTCCTTCTTATACTTTTTTTTTTTCTTTTGGGAGGGAGGCTAAGGCAAACTCCAAATGCTTGGGAACTACTTAACAACTCTTGCTTTGCGCAAATGTTAGCACTGCAGACAGACAGACAAACAAACAGGCACGAACTAGGAATTATACATTTACATTAAAGTATGTGCTGATGTATATAATGTATTGCCCTGCACCTCAGTGTCATATCACCGGCCATTCTAGCACGACGTAGGTACTCTGTCGACATTTTTTTTTTTTCCTAAAGGATACTGCAACGGGTCCTTAGCAACTTTTCCTTCCGGAGTTAACTGATTTCTCTTACCGACTGCGCATGAAGCTCTGTGCAATCGGTATTCTTACACGACAGAGGTACGCGGGTAACATTTGCGGGATACATATTTTTCCTGTACCACACTCTAAAGCCTCCTTACAACTTTTTTTTTTTTTTTTTAGTTCTTAACGACTGTGCTTGATGTTCCGCACAAATTTAGCATTACAGACAGACAATTGCGAAACTAGGATTATCTATCTATCTATCTATCTATCTTATATATCTATCTATATATATATATATATATATATATATATATATATATATATATATATATATATATATATATATATAGATATATATATATATATATATATATCCCATTGGATCCCGGAGTTGCTGGGCGAGGCACCGTTCCGGGAGGGTCCTAAGCGTACTGCCCTCCGCCTATCGGCACATGGTCGAGAAGCTAATAGGTCCCTACCCGGGGGTTCCCTACTTTATTAAGATTTAAAAATTCCCAGTTCTGTCCAATACCGGGGACACTGGCCTCCGATGGGATATATATATATATATATATATATATATATATATATATATATATATATATATATATATATAGAGAGAGAGAGAGAGAGAGAGAGAGAGAGAGAGAGAGAGAGAGAGCCTCTGTAGTACAGTGGTACAGTGTGTGTTTCGCACGCTGGTGAGCGCGGGTTAGCTTCCCGTCAGAGTTGTAAAAACTTTGGGAATCGTTCACCGAACCACTTGCTACTTTGGCGGACACAAGGGGTGCTGTGGTTGAACCAGTTTCGTATACTAGTATGCATGCACCCAATTGGCTTAAGGCGGGCCGATTACACTTGGTTCACAGACTACATACTCATCCAAAGCCACTCCACCACTACAATTACACTTACAAGCACTTCTCACCCTACATACAGTCTCTACCAGACAGCCTAAGCCACTTGGTAGAGATATATTGGCTGCATCGTCCCAGCTTCGGTAGGGATAGGCCAGTCCTGCAGTGGATCTCAACGGGTGATGATATATATATATATATATATATATATATATATATATATATATATATATATATATATATATATATATATATATATATATCCATTCACTCGATGTAGGGCTGCTCTCGGGTGTCTGCCCTTTCCTCTCCTCCATCCTTCTTTCCTTCCTAAGACACAGTTGAATGTAAATTACTAAATGACCATATTGCCAAAACTCATTAGTTCAGGAATTACAGCACTTCAGTGCTGAAAGTTGCGGAGTGTATGTGACAGACTGAAACACACTGTGCATAAGTTGGTAATGTTACATAACAATGGTAACGATAAGGTTATGTATGTAGTATCAGATAATCATATCACCTTTCACAAGGTAAGATGCCATAAACGACAGGGACGTTGTTAGGTGGTTGAATAAGGAATGGTTGTATGAGGGAGGGAAGGTTGAGGGAGAACAACATACCAAGGTGATGTAGGACGCTAGTAAAAAGTGGATGCTCTCTTACTCCCCTACACCTGTACAACAGAGGTTAAAACTGACCATGTGGATCAAACTCCCGGGTTTTGGAACGTGTGCGACAGTCACTTCTGCGACTGGCTGTAGTGTGCATTGAACAAGGAGGTCGAATTTCGAACATATACCGTAAATGTTAATGTCATGCCAGTAAAAATCATGTTGCACTTTGTCAATAACTGTCACTGTTAATGGCAGACGTTTCATTTATAATCCCCTGAATCCAACACATTACTAGCAGGCCTGTCAAGTGCTGTAACTCCTGAACTACTGAGCTTTGGTAATATGGTTATTTAGTAATTTATATTCAATTGTGTCTCAAGAATACAGTCCCTGATTTACGGTACGTATTTACTGAACACCTTGTACTTAATATATCTATCTATCTATCAATCAATCTATATATATATATATAGTGAGTCTGTCCAAAAATAAACTGAATTTTTTAAACTGCACCAGCTAGCCGCCGTGGCACGATCGCGACGGGAGCACTGTGTAACGGTGGCTTTGAGCTATAGTGTAGTCTAAAGTAGCCACATCACGCCATGTCACTCCGTAATTAGAGACTTCACCAGATCCTGTTTCAGAAATCTGCCACTAGGTTCGCTTCAGTCGCCCAACTGTGATGCGGGGTAGGCATTGAAAAAGTAGCCAGTGCTTAATTTCTTTTTAATTTTGACACAAAGTAAAACACCTCAAAACATATTTTACTCATCAAATTACCGAGATGGCATGATATGCTACAAAGAAATTACAATATGGGAGCCCTTTGATTATATATAATGTATTATGTCATTTTGTAAACTCCGCTTTTGTTACTTTACTTATCTCTGTAAGCATAACACAGAGACAAAACCTAGGCAATTTTACTAGAACCATCCATAAAGCAAGATAACAGTGATTAAAATAATTGTCATTCGTTAGTATCCACGAAAGAAAATAGATGTGTAGCCGCATCTTTAGCAACACCTTTCGATATGCCGCCCTGCCTGATGTATGACTTTTCCTAACAATACGGACCTTTTGGATGTCTTGATCATCTTAGTAACCAAAGTCTAACACAAATAATTCTTTTAAATGTTTCCCTGGCTCCACTGCACAGTTTAGTAAATTTAAACTTCAACTCCTCGTACTGTTTTATAATTATAGTGTCGTTCCGCACTGCCGCTTGTTTGGATTAATATGGCTGACTCACCAACTAAGCAATCGTTCAGTACATTATTTTCAGTGGAACTGCTTACTACTTTAAAGCATGCTAAGACACGCACATTAGAAGTCCTGAAGGTAATCTCCTTTACTAAATGCATACGATTTATTCAAGTATACGTAAATAGACAGCACACTATTTTAGTCCCCAAGCTAAGATTCTTTGAAAGCCTGGTTATTCTTTCTTTACAGGTATATATATATGCGCTTGATTGAATAGAAAAAAATATTCCTATAAATAGCAGTATTATTATAAATTTGGTATTAGGTACAACTTCACAGGTCTTTAAAACCCAGCAAAAATATTTAATCGAGGCTGGGCAACGCTAGACCACCTGGTGGCTGAACGCTGAAAGAGATTTGGTGAAGCCTCTCTTGAATGAACATGTGTTTAGTAAACATGGTAAATTGTTGCAAGTTGATCAATATAATATGTCGAAAAGCAACGTGTTTGCGTGAAATTCAGTTTCAAATTTGGAAAAATTTACCTTCTGAGAAATGTCACAACAGGTGATGAAACGTGGGTGTACACTCGTATATAATCAATTGTAACTTAAGCTAATAATATCTCCTTAATAAACAGCTCTTCCATATGTACTGTAGGTATAACTTTTTCCTTGTGGTCAGTTCACAGCTCTGTGATATCAGGACAAATTATCCGCAGTTTTAGCCGTATCACCGTTTACCGAGTACTGACCTGAGAGTCTGAAGAGAATGGTCCTGGTAAAGGGAACCGTGTGGAGTCCATTAAAGGTTCCAGCTCTACCTCAGATTGTGTGGGTGTGTTAGGGTGGAGGTGGATGTGAGGCATCATGCCGTTACGTGCTCTCACTCTCCTACTGCCCCGCCACTACAGCCTCACATCTCCACGCAACGTAATATTCTTCATATATCTCCCCCATTACTAGGGTGCACACTCTCATTACTGACAGTGATGAGTGCTGGTGAGCGCACAAGTGTCCACGTGTGCTGAATAAGCAGCGGTTTAGGTATCGATTCTCAATCATCGACCTTCTGAACACTTGGACTTGTAAAGTACACGTACTCTCAATGTCTGTAACTAGCACACACTATGTCAATTTGCTGGTTATTTGTTACAAGCTTACACTTGTGGATGATGCCCCCGGGATAAAAGTATAGCTTCAGTTTATATGTAAATAATTAAGATACTTTTACATACTGTTCTCAAAAGTTTGTAAAGTTGCCAATATCTCGTTACTGGGTTTCCAATACAATGCTCAAATATCTTTTGTTTATTGTTATTACGTGGATTATAAATATATAACTATATTCGAAAATATCGGTGTCAGTAAACAATGATACTGTTAAATCTTAATAGGCATCTAGCCCATGTTTTTTTTTTTTCTTTTTCTTTTTTTTTTTACCGAAACCACCCTCATGGTAACTAAAAAATAAGGCTGATATCACCAACTTCAGCCCCTCTCCCGGTGACGACTCAGAGAGATGCCTGGAACCACTGTCTGACTCACTTCTTCTTCATTTCTGCAACATTCGCGGCCTTTCCTCTAACATTCACTCTGTTGAACACCACCTCTCCTCCACTAAACCTCACCTTCTCTTCTTGACAGAGACTCAGCTGTCTGAGGCAACTGACAGCAAACCCTTTTCTGTTTCCTCCTACTTTTTCTATACTCATTTCAAAGCCAAAGGTGGATATTGTGTATATGTACGTAACGATTAATCTTGCTCTCGTGTTCCTGAACTTGATTCTTCTGAATTCCCTACTCTCTGGCTTCGGCTGTCCTGTCGCTGTCTAACTAAATATATCTGCGCTGTTTACTTATCCATTAATTCCACCATCAAAAATTCTTCGATTATCTTACTTCTACGATGGAACACATTCTATTCATTTCTCCCTTCTCTGAAATCTCCATTCTAGGAGATTTCAATGTTCACCACCCTTTGGCTCTCCTCTCCTTTCACTGATCCACCTGGTGAAAAAGCCTACATCTTTTCTATCCTTAATGACCTAGAGCAGCTTGTACAGAAACCTACCCGTATCCCTGACCGCCTTGGAGAGAGCTCCAACATATTTGACCTCTTCCTAACAACTAATCCTTCTGCTTACACTGTTAATCTTTTCTCTCCGTTGGGCTCCTCCGATCACAACCTTATCATCTTAACCTGTCCTATCTCTCTGGTATGGCCTGTGGACCCTCCAAAGAAACATTGTCTGTGGCACTTTGCAGCTGCGGACTTGGAGGCCCTCAGGCAGTACTTCTTTTATTTTCCATGAAGTGATTATTGCTTCCATGGCCGGGAGCCATCTGAGTGTGCCTTGTGCATTACGGAGGTTATTCTCTCGGGCATGGAAACATACATTCCTTTCTCATATCCTCTGACTAATGCAAGAAAGCCTTAGTTTAATCACGCTTGTTCTAATGGTGTCCACAACAAGGAGAGGGCCTATAAAAGGTACAGGAGCCAACCCACCCCTGAATCACATCTTTTTTACATCTCTGCCCGGAATCGTGCTAAGTCTGTTCTTCGCTCTACTAAAAATAATTTCATCCGTACTAATTGTTCTCAATTCTCAAACTCGAATTCTTCCCGCTCCTTCTGGCACCTTGCCAAAAACCTTTCTAACAACTTTACCTCATCATCCTTCCCTCCTTTCTATTCTTATGGCTCTGTAGCTATTTCTTCTACTGATAAAGCAGATCTCTTCACTCAGACTTTCTCCTCCAATTCCACCTTACACGATTCCAGTGCTGTTCCTCCATCACTTCCCCCCTCCAGACTTCCTCATGGCTGACATTAAAATGTCTTCAACTGATGTATTTTCTGCCATCACTGGCCTCAGTACTAATAAGGCATATGGGTCTGATGGAGTCCCTCCTGTTGTTCTCAGGATCTGTGCTTCTGTGCTTACACCCTGCCTTGACAAACTCTTTTGTCTTTGTTTATCAACTTATACCTTTCCTTCTTGCTGGAAGTCAGCCCTCATTCAGCCAGTCTCAAAGAAGGGTGACCGTTGCCAACCCTCTAACTATCGTCCAGTTGCTTTAACATCCTGTATCTCAAAAGTTTTCGAGACAATTCTTAATTGAAAAATTTTAAAGCATCTTTCCTATTACAACCTTCTTTCTGATCGTCAGTACGGGTTCCGTCAGGGACGCTCCACTGGCGATCTTCTCACCTACCTTTCAGACTCCTGGTCATCCTCCTTTCGGGACTTTGGCGAAAGCTTTGCCATTGCACTTCATATCTCAAAGGCTTTCGATCTAGTCTGGCATAAATCTTTGATTTCAAAACTGCCCTCTTACGGTTTCTCTCCTTCTATCTGTGCATTCATCAATAGCTTCCTTTCTGGTCGTTCTCTAGCCGCTGTTGTAGACGGCCATCGTTCTTCTCCTAGATCGATTAACAGTGTTGTTCCTCAGGGCTCTGTCCTATCACCAACTCTCTTCCTTTTACTCATCAGTGACCTTCTAAGCCGTACATCTAACCCTATCCACTCATATGCTGATGACTCCACCCTTCACCTTTCCATTCGGTTCCCGCAACGTCCATCTCAGCAGTTACTTCAACAAACAAAGGATGAGGCTATGGCACACCTAATGTCTGACTTGGCTCGTATCTCTGACTGGGGTAAAAATAATCTTGTTTTTAATGCACCAAAGACTCAGTTCTTACACCTATCAACCCGACAGAATCTTCCACAGCTGTACCTGTCATGAAAAAGACTTTGTAGTTACTTGTAGAGAAGTTATATATATTAGACTTGTGGACGAGCGGTTGTTATACTTGAGTTGTTTGTAGGTTGATAATCTTGGTTCCCATTTGTCATGCAATGACAGGAGAGATAAAGAAGAGTATGGGACTATTTTTATTTGTCTTGGAAATATTAACAACTCTCTCACACATGTTATTAACAAATCTCTCACACACACTAATGTTTAATAATATTCAGCTTAATCCTGCATCATCCTTGAACATGCTTGAGGTTTCATTTACTCGGGACTTAACTTGGAAAGATCATATTACATCTCATGTAAAATCTGCTTCTAAGAGATTAGGTGTGCTAAGCCGACTCCATTCTTTCTTTACCCCTGCACAGTTGTTGACTCTATACAGGGGTTTTATCCGCCCTTGTGTGGAGTACAACTCTCATGTGTGGGGAGGCTCCCCAAATACAGCTCTTCTCAACAGAGTGGAGTCAAAAGCTTTTCGTCTCATTAACTCTCCTCCTCTCACTGACTCCCTTCAACCTCTGTCTCTTTGCCGCACTGTTGCATCTTTATCTCTTTTCTATCGCTACTTCAATGGTCACTTCTCCTCTGAACTGTCTGCATGCATTCCTCTACCTCTACGACGGGTGCATAGCACCCGTCTAGCAGGAAACTCTCATACCTTTTCTGTCCAACTCTCTAATGCAAGAGTTAACCGTTACTCCCAGTCCTTCATTTATGCAACAGGTCAACTCTGGAACTGTCTCCTTTTGTCTGTATTTCCTGCTTCCTATGATCTCCAGTCTTTCAAACGCAGTGTGTCCAGGCATCTCGAAATGATCGGATCTTGAATTTGGCTCTCTCTTATATTTTGCTTTTCTCTTGGAGGGAACAGTTATTGCGGGCTCGTGGCCTGTTGTTCCTTCTTCGTCACATTAAAAAAAAAAAATACTCTTTCCTGCTCATTTTCATACTAAACACTTAACAATCAAGCTCTTATGATTTACTCTCGACTGATCAGAATCGTCTGGGGTTAGTGCGAATAAAATGCTATCCCGACCATGAAAGAGTGATGCTTATAGACTTAATATTCTAGCTCCTATGATTCAGCTTTAGTTAAAGAAAGAATGTGGTGCTAAGTGAAATGAAATATTTCAGAAAACGCAGCTATGAAAGACTTTATCAGCTACATACTACAAGCATGATCTCCTTCGTCCACTCCACTACGTTAAAATATGAGCAACTTTTTCTCCGCTGTCGCCCCTGCAACCACCTCCACAACCAGTTCGGCGCACCAGGTTTGTACTCCAGTTAGATTGCACAGATATGTTTCTAAGCTATTTTTTTTATTATCCAGTTAAATACGAACTAACTATCACACATGAACGTTCAATTTTAGTAACATTAATAACCATTTAATGTCAAGATATGATACACACAACTCTCACAGGATGCAGTAAACACTGACTCATGTGACCCACCCTCAGAAAAAAAAAAAAAATGAGGGTACTGATTAAAATACAGTGTCACAATAGAGTTGTCCCAACTAAGAGGTGGTTAATGATGCAGGAAAACTGCATCATTTTGAAAAAAACTATATGCACAGTAATGAACTGTGTGTACTGTAAGAAGGTTTCAAAATCATCCTTTCATCATTTTTGAGCAGTAGGGCCCAAATTGTCGAAGGTCTATAAAAACTACAATATGATTGTAAGAACATAAGTTACTTCTGTCATTCGAATAACTCTTGCCAATGATAAAAAAACAGCATCTTACAGTATCACTATATGCAAATTAATATTACAGTAGTTAATAGGTCTGTCTCGTTTTTGTTATATTCGGATAATTGCGGAGATAAAACAGAACAGGTTAACAGCCAACAGGTCAGAGTGAAAAAAAGATGAATGGGTCTGACTCAGGATGATAATGATGATGATGATGATAATGATTACGACGACATCCAAATGGACAGGACAACGTATGCATAGAGATGTAAAATGTGAAGATGCGAGATTTAGCCCTCTCATGCTCAGGAAAACTCGCGAATTCTAGTCCAACTTACGCCAGATGATTATATTTATCAAAGAATCACATCACAGTAACTGTACTGAATTAGGAAATGAAAATGTTTGTAGGAAGGGAAGCAGTAGAAGCAGAGAAAGAAGGAGAATTGGTAGAGATGAGAGAATATTTAAGGAAACAGAAAAAGTAGGAGACAGAGGAGTGGAGGGGAGGAAAAGAAAAGGAAAACCAAAACGAATATAGACAAATTGACGTAAAGCAGGAGAGAGAGAGAGAGAGAGAGAGAGAGAGAGAGAGAGAGAGAGAGAGAGAGAGAGAGAGAGAGAGAGAGAGAGACGCGGTTTGGGGCAGGAGGAAAAGTTGTATAAGGAAAAAGAAAAACAAAGAGGAGTAAATGGAAAAAGACTGCTTGTAAATGAAAAAATATAATAATAATAATAATAATAATAATAATAATAACAGAAGATGAAGAACGGAGCAATTGCAGTTCTGCGAAGAATGTTGAAAGTTGAAATAGAACACAAGGTAAGAGAACAGGTAGGTGGTAAAAAATTATATGATGATAAGAAATGGTGCTAGAGACAGTAGAAGGTTGATGGTGGGGAGATATTGTGTGTGTGTGTGTGTGTGTGTGTGTGTGTGTGTGTGTGTGTGTGTGTGTGTGTGTGTGTGTGTGTGTGTGTGTGTGGTAGCATGGCAAATCTCCCATCTAAAGATCATAACTTCAGTGTTCGAGTTTTTGGCGGGCATTATGAACTTGAATATTTTACTCATTTCCTGTACGATCACAGACCCATTACCCACCTGACCTCCATCACCGTGGCGAGGTGTATTTCTTCCTAGTGGAGTGATTCGTTCCCACAGCGTGATTAACAAAGAAGCCACACAAACATTCCCCTCGACTATGACACGTAACCATCCAATTTACAGCCCAGGTCCCTACTTCAGTTTTAGGTTCAAACAGACTGGGAGAAAGAGACCCTGCTCAGAGGTTTCATGGCTGCCCTGGGAATCGAACTCGGGACCTGCAGTTACTCTACCGTCAACCACTATCCCCATCGTGGACAATTTAATACCATGACTAAACTCTTTTCATTTTAACTTGGGCTAAATAAAACTACAGTATGATGCTGGTCACGAAGGAGTGCTACGGAAAGGATGCAAAGCCTCAGAATTGCACTTATTTCTGACACTAAGCTACATGAAACAAACTGCATGGGTCGAAAACTCTGGGTAAAATTAGGATTGCAGAACCATAACCATCCTAAGCACAATTAGTCTCGACACTTGCTAATTAGATCATGTTGCACTGGAGGGAACATGCCCGGTGATTAGTTTGCATATCGCTTGCTGGACTATAACTCGCTCAGTTACCTAATTTCCCGCTTGTGCACTGCTGATGCTAACACTGACGCAAACTCCTTAACTGCCACGACTGAGCTTGGATTTTTCATCAAGATAATTCCAGACAAGTATATGTAACTATGGAAGGCCACTGTTGGTCAACTGGCTAAGTTGAAAACAAAATGAATCATAAATACATGACAGAAGAAGCACTGCTACACATGCAAAAGGCCACTGAAAATTACAGACTAACCCATTTGTGGATTTAAGTTAACCTTTACCCCTAGGGGGACGATATATCCATTTTATTTCAGCTAATGCCAGGCAGTTTCACTTGTCACTGGGATACCCTCTCAAATTATAATGTTAGCACTCCTCACACATAAATCATACACATCAGCTGACTCCTGTATTTACCTATTTTATTATAGTATTGACAAACAGCTTTACTCGCAGCTACGAACATCTCGAGACCAAAACGTTAAACTGCGAGAAAACACTATGTAATTTACAGCACCAGCTTGCATAAATAAAATAAAAAGGCATAAGGAGTGATTAGCATGTATCAACAACGCTGCTGAACACTGAAAATAAGAACAAAAACGAAAATTTAAAAATGACACATAACGGTACCCAAAATTAATGAAGCAGTGTAAGGACAATTCAGGACTGGATTGGAGATGCACGTTGATAGGCTTGAAGATACATCATATACATAGAAACATTCTGAAATGTGATTGCACACACACACACACACACACACACACACACACACACACACACACACACACACAAGGAGAGAGAGAGAGAGAGAGAGAGAGAGAGAGAGAGAGAGAGAGAGAGAGAGAGAGAGATCTTGAAATGTTAAGAGACGTATTTTTGTTGTTTCATATTGTTCTCTGTATTCGAACTTTGATAAGATATTCTTAAATTATAGATGTAAAATTCACTCTATTTTGTTCTGTTGGTTTAAGTTTTAGTATTTCCTGCTGATGCATGTTTTATAAATGTTAATTTTATGGACTACAGATTATGATCCTAAATTGTTAAGGGATGTATATATTTGCTGTTTTACACAGTTTTCTGTATTTGAACCCTTGTAAACTGAGGTAGATAAACTCTGTCTTTCTGTGTCCCATCAAGCTATAGACAGACTCCTTAATTCCAGAGGGTGTTGCCACAGATAAAATGCCTCCATTTAGCTCTGTCTTCCTCTATCAGGCAATCCTCCCTCCATTTCACACCGTTCTCACTCATGTCCAAAACAACATACCCAGAACCTGAACCCAAATGATCTCATTCTCAAACGAAACCTGCGTATGGAGGGTGAGGACGGGTGTGAAGTCATATAAAAACTTGTCTCTGTGATCAGCCGGCCTG
This sequence comes from Coenobita brevimanus, assembly GCF_032717465.1. Classification (NCBI taxonomy): domain Eukaryota; kingdom Metazoa; phylum Arthropoda; class Malacostraca; order Decapoda; family Coenobitidae; genus Coenobita; species Coenobita brevimanus. Next base: position 4,508,562 of record NC_137013.1, read on the forward strand.
TCACCTCTCACTCAGCCATCGTCGCCTGGCCTTGGCAAGTACAGGATGGCCATTATGTTATGCATCTTAGCTCTCGCGTGTTGCAGAGGCGGCTGTGTCATCATTACCTGTAGCTACCGTGCATCGTACTTTACTGTCCACATATCTTTTCATTTTATACCGTATCAGCTTGTCTACCCTGCATCATTATCTACTTCACATACCTCTTTTCATCTTTTATCGTGTCTGATTCTATACGGCATTCCCTGCGTCTACCTTGCATCATACCTTACTGTCCATACATATTTTCATTTTACACAGTATCAGCTCGTCTATCCTGCATCATTTTCTACTTACCATACCTCATTTCATCGCTTATCGTGTCTGTTTCTATACGTCCACTGAATGCATGGTTCATTAAAGAGTTCATGAAGCATTATTACGCACTATAACGACCTCCTCGGACTTATAAACACTTCAAGGCTTCACCACCTGCATCCAGTGACACTTAATTTATTCTTGCTACCTCAAGGCGAATTTAGTCATATTAGGGAAAACCTAATTCCTTGAAGGGGACAGTGATTAAAAAAAAAAAATCTGATCGAAAGACTCTCCTAAGCTTAAAATCATCATGAGGCAGCAAAAATTAATCTCCTCTCCCGATGTCATATTTTTTTCCTCCCGTGACTCGCGAAGCAATAGCGGATATTATGTATTGAGCGGTGTGTGTGTGTGTGTGTGTGTGTGTGTGTGTGTGTGTGTGTGTGTGTGTGTGTGTGTGTGTGTGTGAACAAAATAACTGAGGCATTTCCGACAACCAGATTTGGTGGAAAAGTTATGGGCAAGCTAGTAAGTGTATAATCATACAGTGTATATATATATATATATATATATATATATATATATATATATATATATATATATATATATATATATATATATATATGAAGTCACAGAGTGTGCAGTGAGGTTGGATGGTGAGGATGTGGAGAATGTGAGTGCATTCAAGCACTTGGGTAGTGTGATGAGTAAGGATGGAACTTTGGTGGATGAAGTGCGTGAAAGGGTACAGCAGGGAAGGAAGGTTGTTGGTACACTGAAAGCAGTGATGAGAAATAGGGAGGTGAGTATGGAAGTTAAGAAGTCACTGTATGATAGTATTGTGATCCCTACCCTGACGTATGGAAGCGAGGCATGGACCTTGCAAGAGGGGAACAAGTCAAGAGAGAGCAGTGGAAATGAGTTACTTGAGAGGAGCATGTGGAGTGACGTGGAGGGACAGGTTGACGAATGAAGAAGTGAAGGAACGCTGTGGGATGGATGTGGATGTGGTTGAGAAGATTAGGAGAAATACACTGAGGTGGTTTGGACATGTGAAGAGAATGGAGAATGAAAGACTGACTAAGAGGGTGTATGTAGGTGAGGTGGAGGGAGGAAGAGGGAGAGGTAGACCGAGGATGAGGTGGAGGGATGGAGTTGAGAGGTATATGAGGGAGGGGGGAGTGAGCTGGGGGGAGGGTAGTCAAATGGTGGGTGACAGAGGGACTTGGAGGCGTTTTGTCTGCGGCAACCCTTTGCGGGATTAGGGCGTCGAGCTATATATATATATATATATATATATATATATATATATATATATATATATATATATATATATATATATACCTTGTATATATTTAACAAAAGGACAAAGGTCAAGGTCACATGGGTAGGTCTAACACTGACCAAGCAGAATCAGTTTTAGTCAGTTTATAACAAAAGAGAAAAAGTTTATGAGAAGCAGAAGTAAGTGACTCAGTTTTCAGATCAATCAGTCAGAAGTCAAGGTCAGAGGACAAGGCCAAACTGTGACCCATGCATGTACTTAACAAGATAAGTCAAACAATACTGATCCTGATTTAAACAAACCTGGTTGAAGGCTTGAGGGTTAGGCTAGAAGTCAAACAGTTGTATTTGACGTGAGTAAGGGAGACTTATTTGTAGTTAAGACGGGGTATGAGGCTTTATGCAATGCCTCTATCGTTGTGGCCGCGTTCAGGTTGAGTGTGACAGCGTTCAGGTTGGCATGGTTTTTCCTTCCTGATATTATTTACTATGCACTGGTTTCTGAGCTGGTTGCAGTCTCAGGAGTACTGGTGTCTTGTTTTCGTTTGAGCTGTATTTTCCTTTATTCTGCATTAACCCATTCAGGTTCTTTGTATTCGTTTGAGTTTTAATATCCTTTTCTTATTCTCCATTAATCCCTTCAGTTCGAGGTCGTAATTTTCACTATGTTCTATCTTCAAATGAATTAATTCGGACTTACATTAGACCAGTGGCAGCAATGGAGTTAATCATGACTTATTTTTACCTTCTCCATTTATAAAGCTTTAAAGCTCTCCAGATTCTGCCTTACTTTAGACCTCTGGCAATAATGGGGTTCATCGTGTCTTATATTTACCTTCTACAGTTCTAAAGCTGTTTTACAAGCTCAACAAAATTGCCTAGGTATAGGGGGGCAATATATAATTAACATACAGAAATAAATTATAATTCCTATAATCACAAAAAGACTCAATGTCCCACACGTGTATATTATCCTGACTAAAGCCAGCCGATTTCATTCAGCTTCCGAATCATAGAAGACAGACAGACAGTCAAGACAGACGGATAGGTGAATAGGCACTGCCACGATTAGCTCATTCATTTCAACTCTGGAGCTATTTTCAGAGTTGAAGCCTTTATTTTCACCACCATTACTGTACGTCCATATCTCGTTGAATATCATCTGCTAATAGCAAGAACAAAACCCGTAAGTATGCCTTAGGATTGTAATGCATGTGGCTTTGGAGATTTTAGTTCACTTGTTCCTTAGCGATTATTCTGCGCATTACACCTCACATTCGTGTTGTGTATTATTCATGTAAACATGCTGACATTATAACGATATCAATAACATGAAAGTTAAGGTGCAATAATATATATCTATATCGATATCTATATCTACATAGATATAGATAGATAGATAGATAGATAGATAGATATTAGGAGAATTTACCACTAAGCCTCCACCACCACTTAGAATAAGGCCCCAAGACTGAGTCGCTGGTGATGGTAAGCTGTTCGCATAAGCACTACCCGGTACGTCATCCAAAACTTTTTAATGAAACTGTATCCTAGAAATATTTTTGTCTTGATCCACTGGCTGTAGTGACTCATTCTCAGTTATATATTCGTCTGGCGTTAAGTGAAACAGAACACTAGAGTTCTACCGATCTTGGAAGGGTTAATGATGCTATAAACCTTTTCAGGCTCCAGTGACACGCTCTCACCAGAGTATATTCGTCTGGCGTTATGTAGAAGAGAACACCACTGCATATTTCTTGCAATTATGAGGGGGTTAAGTGTGACATTTCTTTCATGCCGCTAACACTCTCTTAGCTAAAATAATAATAGGACATTAACTGGAGTAAACTACTGAGGCTGTTGGAACTGTAAGAAGCTTTATACCAGTATTAACTCATTCATGCATCTACGACACTCTTGGCTGAATGTAAACTTCTGGCGTTCGCAGATTATAATACTTCAATTATACCAACCATGTGTGAGATAACGGTATCAAAATTAACCCTCCCAGGCTCACCATCAGCTTAATCATAATTATGTCGATGTCTGGACTAGGAAAATAGAGTTATTTTGTCCACGTGAGGATTAATGATCCCAGAATAAATACTGTACGTTTCCCAGAACTCCCTCTCAGCTGAATACAAGTGTCTGGTGTTGGCTACAGTAGAACACTAGAGCTGTCGCGACCCTTTAAGGTTAATCTTTACAACTAGTCAAAAGGTAACACTGACTTTTTGCATGATCAACATTCGCTTGCACTTTTCCTCTAGCTGTCCAGTTTTGTTAGGTCCCTTCTCTCTTGGCCTACTTACTCTCACAACAGTAACTTTTTTTTTTCCCGTCTCCACATAGCCACTAATCGTCGCACTTGGGCTTTTGTTTTTCATCTGCATACCCATTTTTTCTCATACACCACCACCGTCACCACCGCCACCATTACCACTACCACTACTACTACTACTGCTACTGCTACTACTTCTTTTAATATCAGTACCATCACCACCACCACCGTCGCCACCACTGCCACCACCACCACCGCCACCACAACCACCACTACTCCTACTACTACTACTACTACTACTACTACTACTACTACTACTACTAATAATAATAATAATAATAATAATAACGTTTTTATCCACTATTCGTGGCCAAAATTAGAGTTCGTCCACCTTAACTTGACGAAGATTTCTTCCTTTTGCAGCATGTTTGTGCAGTATATATTCAATAGTAAACCACAGCCATACTACGGCTCTACATCCTTTACATCACACTTCACTTCTTCGTGACGAGCACTGTATTCTAGTGTTAGTCCCATCATAGCGGAGAAGCAGAATATAGTAACTCCTACCCTGGGGGTAGGGGAGTTTTTCAAGAATACTCCCCCAGTATCCCTGCTTGTCGTAAAAGGCGACTAAAAGGGTTGGCGGAGGGTTAGTGCCCCTCCCCGGAAAACAACTAACTAAAAAAACAAACAATAAGCCTCGGACAAGGACTGACCAAACGATGACGACCAAGTACCGGACAAAGGACATGGTTATCGGAACGTGGAATGTAAGGGGAGCGAATGATGAGGTGAAAGAGAGAGAGATTGTCCAGGTGCTTGAGGGTGCGAAAGTGGATGTATGTGGAATAACTGAAACAAAATGGAGAGGAGAAAGTGTGAGAGAATGGGAGTATGGATGGGGTATATGTGCAGGAGTAGGTGAGAAAGAGAGGGCAAAGCAAGGAGTATGTATAGTTGTGAGTAAAAGATGGGAGAAGAGCATAAGACAGTATGGATCAGTTGGGTCAAGGATTGTGTGGGTAAAGTTGAAAGTTGGAATACAAATGTGGGCGATTGTGTGTGTGTATGCGCCAACGCAAGATCGTGCTAGAAGAGTGAGAGAAGAGTTCTGGACAAATGTAGAGGTGTGCATGGAAAAGTTTGGAAGGAATGACTGTTTTTGATCGGTGATATGAATGGTAAAGTTGGGAATGTGAAGGTGGATGGAATAGTTGGTGAGTGGGGTGTGCCTGCTGGGATAGATGAGAATGGGAGTGTGTTAGTGGACATTTGTGCTGGGAGGGGGTTGGTGATAGCCAATACCCTCTTCAGGCATAAAATGATCCACAGGTATACATGGCGGGTGATGAGAAGGGTGGGTCGTGAACTGAATGAAAGGAAGGCAATGATTGATTATGTGTGTGTGGATGAAAGGATGCGAAGATGTGTAATGGATGCAAGAGCTTATAGAGGTTGGGGGAGTGGACTTTCTGACCACTACTTGGTGGTGGCCAGAATTAGAATTCAAGATGGAGGAATAGAAGAACGGAAAGACGAGTGGAAGGAGTAGTTGCAAGGAGAATGGAAAGGTTACAAGAGGATGAGAAAAAGGCAGAGTATAAGAGAGAAGTGGAGGAACGATTGGGCAAATATGAAATGGAGCAGATGGGAGACGTGGAAGGTGTGTGTAGGATATTTACAGAAGAAATATGTGCAGCGTGTGATGTGGTGTGTGGAAGGAAGAGAAGACGGAGGGGGGTGCAAGGAACAGCGTGGTGGACTGAAGAGGTGAGACAGGCTGTGGCACAAAAGAAGAAAGCACACAATGAATAGATGAGAAATAGGGGCGTGGAAGAAGTTGAGAGGCGGAAGAGAGAGTTACATGTAGAAAGAAAGAGGGAGGTGAAAAGATTAGTAAGAGAGAGTAAGAAGAGAGTGGATGAGGAATTTGGAAGGAATTTGAGTGTAAAGTGGAGGGACTGTAAGAAAATGTTCTGGAAAGAGGTGAAAAGAGTAAGACAGGGTGGAAGTGAAGTTAGCAGGGGAGTGAAAGATAAAAATGGTAGATTACTAGTGGAGAAGGGAGAAAAAGTGAGCAGATGGAGAGAACACTTTAAGGAATTGTTGAACATAGAGGATGGAAGTAATGCGAGTATAAGTGGCTGGGGAATGGCTGGGAGAAGGAGGGAGGTGAGAAGACAGGAAGAAATCAGTAGGATAGAAGTTGTGGAAGCAATGAAGAAAGTTAAATCGGGGAAAGCCCCAGGAATTGATGGTGTGTGTGGTGAAATGCTGAAGCATGGGGGAAGATAGTAGTAAAATTGATGTGGATGATGTGCAGATTGGCCTGGGAGGAAGGTAGAGTCCCGGAAGATTGGAAGTCAGGTATAATTATTCCCTTGTACAAAGGAAAAGGGGAAAAAGAAGTGTGTGGTAATCACAGGGGCATTTGTCTTCTTAGTATAATAGGAAAAGTGTATGGTAGGATACTTACTGACAGAGTTAGAGAAAGAATAGAGAAATTAGTTGGAGAAGAACAGGGAGGCTTTAGGAAGGGAAGAGGTTGTGTAGATCAGATATTCATTCTTAGATCTTTAGTGGAAAAGTTTCTAGAGAAGGGAAAGAAGTTGTATGCGGCTTTCATGGATTTGGAGAAAGCACATGACAGGGTAGACAGACAAGGATTGTGGAAAGTGTTAAGAATATATGGAGTAGATGGGAAGTTGTTGAATGCTGTGAAGAGTATGGACGATGGTGCGAAGGCTGCAGTGCGTGTGGACGGTGAACTAAGTGAATTTTTTTCTCTGAAAGTTGAGTTGAAACAGGGATGTGTCAAGTCTCCGTGGTTGTTCAATCTGTACATGGATGGGGTAATAAAAGAGGTACAAGGTAGGGTAGTGGATGTTGGAGTGGCTCTGGTGAGAGAGGCTAGTGTTTGGAAACTCCCTGTACTGTTGTTTGCAGATGATACTGTGTTGTTGAGTGAAGACGAGGGGGAGCTGCAAGGCTTGGTGGATGAGTTTGGGAGAGTGTGTAAGAAACTGAATCTAAAGGTGAATGTAGGGAAGAGTAAAGTGATGGTCTTTGAGAGAGGTGAAGTCAGTGAATGTACAGCGAGGTTGGATGGTGAGGAATTGGAAAATGTGAGTACGTTTAAGTACTTGGGTAGTGTGATGAGTAAGGATGGAGGTTTGGAGGGTGAAGTGCTTGAAAGCGTACAGCAGGGAAGAAAGGTTGCTGGTTCTTTGAAAGCAGTGATAAGAAACAGGGAAGTGAACATGGAAGTGAAAAAGTTACTACATGACAGTATTGTGATACCAACTCTAACGTATGGAAGTGAAGCTTGGACGTTGTTGGAAGGACACAAGTCAAGAGTGAGAGCAGTGGAAATGAGTTATTTAAGAGGAGCCTGTGGAGTCACATGGAGAGACAGGCTGACGAATGTGGATATAAAGGAGCGTTGCGGTGTGGATGTGGATGTGACAGGAAGCGTTATGAGGAACACACTGAGGTGGTTTGGCCATGCGGTGTGGATGTGGATGTGACAGGAAGCGTTATGAGGAACACACTGAGGTGGTTTGGCCATGTGGAGAGGATGGAGGGTGAAAGACTGACGAAGAGAGTGTATGTGAGTGAGGTGGAGGGGGGAAGAGGGAGGGGGAGGCCGAGGATGAGATGGAGGGATGGGGTGGAGAGGTATATGAGAGAGGGGTGTGTGAGTTGGGAGCAGGGCAGTGAAATGGCGGGGGACAGGCGACTTGGAGGCGATTTGTTTGTGGCCACCCCAAACGGGATTGAGGCGTCTGGCAATAGATAGATAGATAGACAACTCTACATCTTTTCCATAGAACCTCTTTGTGACTAACATTGTATTCTAGTATCTTCTGTTAAATCTCAGCATTCAAGATGATGATGAGGCAATTTTAGGACAAATTAAAATAGGCGGTAGAGTGCTCTGATGTTTTGTTTCAGCCTGCAATATTTTTCTAAGCAATTATAGTTTGTACTCATCCCTCATGCTTTTATAAATCTTTCCTTCAAACTCGCCATATGCAGTGCCTCCTAATACGATGGCCTGTTTTAGTCTTTATTTTTGTTGCTATCATATAAATAAACTCAAAATATGGAGAAAAATCGAGATTGTGAAGGGGTTCGTAGAGATAGTTTCTAACTTCGTCAAAACAAATGGTTTCTTTGACAAAAAAAAAAAAAAAAAAAAATCTGAAAGTAAGAAAAACAAGAAAAACAAAAGTAATCGGACTCAGTGGGTTAATACTTCCTCATTATGTGAACATCTAACTATGCATGAAGTTTCATGACTACCTATTATGTAATAATAAAAAAATGTCTGCCTAAATGAAAAAAAAGCAAGAGTCATAATTTCACTAAATCTTTTAATAAGTTCAATATTACCATGGATAAACTGCTGAAATTCTTAAGTTTTAATGTCTCTGTTATACAGAGGGGGTGGGGGTGGGGGTGAGGGCCGTTATGCGATTGGTTAGGTGAGCTGGGAGGTGGGGGGGTATGTGCTTGATCAGATGGAGGGTTGCAATAGCATAGCGTTGCCCAAGTTTTGTTTTATTTTTTTTTTTATCTCTAGCGTGGAATAAGTAGGCCATTATTTACCGTTATACTGTAGTCTTAATTGCTTTTGTGGGATGGACAAGGAGAATCAAGACCATTTTCCATGTCTCTTGTTCTTCCTCCAAAAAGATCTTATTTAGCAAAGGGAAATTAACAACAGTTATTGTTTTCTTTACAGAACAAACAGAGAGCGAGAAAGAAAGAGAGAGAGGGAGAGAGAGAGAGAGAGAGAGAGCCTGATCATGCTTTTGCATTACGCCTGAATATGGAAATGTTTCTTCTCTAAGACGTGGGTTCGGGACTATTGCTAGGCGTCATCACTCTCATATCTCCGTTGTAGTTAGACACAGCTGTTTTGTCTGGCGTTTCTCATTGCAGGTGAAGTGCTGAGAGGCCCGACTGACCAGCCTTAGTCGCTGTTCTGTCCCTGAAATGAATACTCTGAGTGTTGCAGCTGTTATAGGGCTGGATAAAACACTGGATTATACATTCAACATATACAGATCCAGTCAAGTGGAAGTAGCGGCCATTATAACTAGGGGGTTGTGGAGAACTGGTAGAAAGGTGTCAAGCCGGAATCAGCAGTGCTGGTCCTCGCTGATAAAGAACTGAACCAAGTATGGAGTAGATGTCAGTCATACCAGCCCAAGCCAATGACGGCTGGGAACCAGGGAAGTCAGTGAGAAGTCACCACTATGTATTACCAGGCTGGAGCATCACCGACAATACTTATTCTGATGTCTTGTTATTATTTCATATACTGGGAGCTTAGTTGATTATAAGTGTTTTTGCTGGTGTTTAGTAATGAATATCACTTCTGAATATTTTTACTTTATGCATCTGTTTACTGTCTTTTTTTTTTTTTTTACAGATGATCAACAGAGAATGGAAAACAAAATAAGTTCAGAAATTCAATACACGAGATTACAGGTGTCCCTCATTCGTATAAAAAAATCTATTGCAGTTGGATTTGACCTGCTGTAGTTTGAAGTTTGGGGATTACTAATCAGAGGAAGCGAGTTCCAAGTGATGCAGTTCGTGGAACAAAGGAATTCTGATAGGCAGAATTTCTGCAGTATGGATGTGTAAGTCAGGTAATGAGCGCTACCAGATGTCCGTGTGGCATGGGGGAAGGCGTGGAGAGGTGGCACAATGGATGCAACTTCGACTGAGCATTTACCATGAAAGTATTTGTAAAATACTACAAGGGATGTAACATTTCGTCTTTCCTATAGGGGAGGTAGTCCATTTGTAATTGCTAAGATATTAATTATTCTTAAGGCTTTGTTCTGAATTTGTACAGTTGTTTCAGTGCAACCTCTCCACATCTACTCCACAAGAGTGAGCAATATTCGAGGTGAAGGCGCATATGATTCTTGTGAATAATGGCTTACTGCTCGTCGATGACGACATTTCAGATCCTGTACAATACACTAAGCTTTTTGAGGTGGTTTTTGCAAGTGATCTGACGTGAGAGGTGTAACTGAGGTTATTGTTAAGTGAAACTTCAAGAATTTTAATACATTTTGGGATAGGAAGTTGGCTGCATTGAAGCAAATATAGAAATCAGATGATATCTGTCTACTGAATATACAGAATATTGGTTTTCGTAGCATTAAATGGGACAGTGTTATTTTTTCCCCATTCAGTGATCTCTGGTAAGTCTTGATTTATGGAGACTGCTGCTCTGTGTTGAGTCTAGATGTCAAACTTTATGACTAGGTGGCTAAGTGTAAAGGAACTGTGATGCACTGAGTCATTTGCGTATCAGCACCTTCTACAGAGAGTTACAGTTGTGTTCCAGCCTATCCGTGTCCCGTGCCCCACAGGTTCCGTGTTGCCTCACAGTGGCAAGAACTTGCTTGCAGTTCGTATGTTTTCCCAGTAATGGTATTCAAAAACTGCACAAATGTGATATTCCACAAATGAGTTGTTAGTTGTAAGAATTTTACTAAAGATTTTTTTTTTTTTAATACAATGCATGACTGACTTTCACATGGCACTGACTGTGGAAGATAAATATATTATGAGTTACACCATCAGACATCGTACAGTACAAACAAAAATAAAAATTCTAACTTCATAGTGAACTAACTGGATTAAAAAATTAGACTCGGTAGAGAGGCAGCCTGCAGTCCTAGCGGACCCAGGTTCAAATCCCCGCTGGGGCAGGGAACAGTTTAAGGATTTGAATTTCATGAAATCAGACATTACTGATCTACCAGAAGACCCGCCGACATGTCGTAAAAATACCCCCGCTAATACCAATACACCAGTCCTATATGAGACAGCCCTAGCATGTATTCAGTAAGGACGGTGGGTGTTAGCGCCGAAGTGGTGACATGTAGAGGTGTATGGTATGTAGGAGGACTACTGGGCTTTGAGAGCAGGCTGTGAAGCCTATGCCCAGAGTCGGACACATAAAAAAAAAATAATAATAAAACTACACCTGGCGAGTGGTGAGAACATGAATCTCTGAATATTGGTCATCATCAACACACAATTACGACTTGATACTGAGATGCAAGAATATAATTTGGCACTGTTGGCACCGATGCTATGTTGTGCATTCGGTTGTGTAAACAGATTCCCCATTCATTCTGACATTCTCTTGTAGTTACTAGATGATTGATACCGAACCCGTGTAGCTGCAAATAACTGAGATTCGAGAGCGAGGCACTTGTTCCAGCTAACATTAGGCGTATTATGCAGGGGTACTTTCCAACGGTGTGGCGATGGGATAAGTTCCAGTACTCTATACTCCAGTCAGCGGCAGAGGACTTTCTTCGGCTGAAAGATAATACAGAAGCTTACTCATAATAAGACTGAGTTTCCAACATGACCTTAACTTTATTTTTGTATAGGGGCAGCATGGCATTCCTTGTTAGGTATCAAATAGGTTTCATGAACTCTTTCCTGAACTCAAAGACATTCCAACACCTTGTTCGCTCATTACTGCCACAACATCAATTCTTTCCTCGTCCTTATACTGATGGAGTTTTCTTTCGTCAGACAGAAAAAGTATATATTTTGGGACAGACAAACACACACACACCCTTTCCCGAGGGCGCCGCTTTAGCAGTTTTAAACAATACCATTACGAGTAGCTTCCTTCTAAAAAATTACCTGTTAAACCAAACCCTCTTTGGGATAATAGTGAAGAATTTGAATGATGATATGCAGACACATATCTGATTTCGTATGGATGGAACTGAAAAATGTAGAAATAAATACGTTATATTTGAACTCCCACCGCCACCAAAAAAAAAAAAAAAAAAAAAAAAAACTCGGTTTCAGGAGAGTTAACCATATATTTCAATGAAAAAAAAAAAAAAGTGGTTGACCCTCATTACAGGTAATCCATCTGTTAGGTAACCTTTTAATAAAGTAACCTTCCAAAGGTTACCCTCTGGTTAGATAAGCTCCCATTTAATTCATCCACCGTTAAGTGATCCTCCTTATAATTAACACTCCCGTTAGATAAACCTCCAGTAAGGTAACCCTTCACAGGTAACCCCCCAGTTACATAGCCCTCAAGATAGGCAATCCTCGAGTTGGATAACTCTCCATTCTGGTAACACTGCATTTGAGGGACCCGTCAGTTAGAATACCATTCCGTTAGGTAGCCTTTCCAGTTAGATGACGCTTTAGTTAGGCAACTGACAAGGGGAAAAGTGTGGTTCAGTTAAGCTTTTGTTCGACTATATGGGTGGGAAGCCATGATTTTATTGATTTATTTTTGTAACTTCGACACTGTTTCCTTTTTTTTTTTTCCCCCGAAAATATTCATGCATAAAAATCGTTCATCGCTTGAATCTGATAACGTATTGTACTTTCAAAGTGAATCTTGCTACCGATGTACAGCTTCCATTAACTTTCGAAAGGATTTCTAGTTTGATGGAAGTTAATGAATGCTGTATATATATATATATATATACATATATATATATATATCCTTAACTGAACGAAAATACGTCGATAGCAAGAACATATATAATACGTCATTTGACAGAGGAGGTTAAAAATTTCATCAACATACATCAATGTTTTGCTTCCATATTTCTGGGTCTGTAGTTACCAGGTTCCATGGTCTCCAATACATAGTTACAGTTATGATTTTGCAGATAATAATAGCCATCAACATCATCATTACCATCATAACCCTATATTCCACAAACACATGAGGTAGGAGTGTCCCTTAATATGGAGAGAAAGGCACAAATTATAAAGGGACGCAATATAAAATGCACAGCTACGAAGCAAAAGATGGTAAAAAGCACCGGACACAGACGCCATGAGGTAAAGAAAACATGACAGCGTATAGTTGAGAAGTTTCATCCACTAACTGATCATTTACAGTCAGCTATTTGTTAAGCCAGTTTTAGCTCATGTATATAAGACAGCAAAATTTTGTACAACACAGTGAATATTACTGAAGCAGAACTAGTTTCCTTTCATCTACGAGTATATAACTCTGAACAGATACTACGCACTACAATTTATCAAAACCAGTGCTTTTTATGCACCTACGAACAGCGCCACATATCCCCACAATTTATCACTTGGATATAAAAAAAACAACACCGAGTACAATGAGGCATGCTAGGTGGTCTACCTCATGCAAAATTAGTATGATGGCGTTAGCTGTGATGATTTTAAGACGTTGTAATTGCGCTTGTGAAAGGTCAGTTAAGAGGGCTTTAGCTGAATTAGAATGTAAGATGTTTCCATTGTATTCAAGGATAAAACTTTCATCTTAAGATCACTTGGCTACTACTGCTCCCATGTTGGGCAACCTCAGATGTAAACTAAGTAAAAGGAAGTAGTATTAACTAGAATTTCAATCAAACTACTTGACCCTAATGCCGTACTGGAGTCAACTAACTCAATCTAGCCAATGCGATGTTAGCGCCTACTAAAAAAGTTGCATGTTAGTAAATGCATGCCTGTATCTTGGAAAATTTAGCATGATGAAATGATAGTGTTCAATCTGTATATGGGTGGGATTATAAAAGAGGTACAATGTAGGGCAGTGGATGTATGAGCGACCCTATTGAGAGAGGGCAGTGTCTGAAAACTTCCTGTTCTGTTGTTTGCGGATGGTAATGTATTGTTAGGTGAAGACGAAGGGGAGCTGCAAGGCTTGATGAATGTGTTTGGGAGAGTGTGTAAGAAACGGAATCTAAGGGTGAATATAGAGAAGAGTAAAGTTATGGTCTTCGAGAGAAATGAAGCCACTGAATGTACAATGAGACTGGATGAGGAGGAAATGGAAAATGTGAGTGCGTTTAAGTACTAGGGTAGTGTGATAAGTAAGAATGGAAGTTTAGAGGGTGATGTGCTTGAAAGGGTACAACAGGGAAGAAGAGTGCGTTTAAGTACTAGGGTAGTGTGATAAGTAAGAATGGAAGTTTAGGGGGTGAATTCTTGAAAGGGTACAACAGGGAAGAAAGGTTGCTGGTTCTTTGAAAGCAGTGATACGGAACAGGGAAGTGAGTATGAAAGTAAAAAAGTCGCTGTATGACAGTATTTTGATACCAACCCTAACGTAGGGAAGTGAAGCTTGGACCTAGCTGGAAGGACGCAAATCAAGAGTGAGAGCAGTGGAAATGAGTTATTTTAGAGGAGCATGTGGAGTTACATGGAAAGACAGACTGACAAATGAGGAAGTGAAGGAGCGTTGTGATGTGGATGTGGATGTGATAGAAATCGTTAGGAGAAAATTAATATACTGAGGTGGTTTGGCCATGTGGAGAGGATGGAGGGCGAGACACTAACGAGGTAAATATATGTGAGTGAGGGGAAAAGGGAGCGTGTGAGATGGAGGGATGGAGTGGAGGGGTATATGAGAGAGGAGGGTTGAAATGGTGTTGGACAGGGCGACATGGAGGGGATTTGTTTGTGGCCACCCCTTATGGGATTGAGGCGTCTGCCAATAGATAGACTGATAGAAATAATGTAGATTCCTTAATTGTAGTCTTCTAAATGAGGCCCAAACAAACGTTGCGGAGATATAGCCTATGCAATCTGGTAATGAAAGATGGGAGGAAGAATATTTTGAAATGTGGTGTATGAAGTTTAGGGATGGGTCGGATGTCGATATTTTACATTTGTGGATGTTTAAGTGAATGTGGATGTGCGGACAAAGATTTTTGGGTGCAAATGAATATGTTGATGCTTCAATGGACAAGTTTCCGTTACATAAATGAAGTGTGTTACCAGGATGTAGACAAAAACCACGCTTGCTTTGTGTACCCATGTTTGGTGCTGAGGGAAGGCCGAAAGCACAGGACAACCAGAGATCAGTCTTGTAGGGAGCAGAGGGGAAAAGGAATCAAGCAGGAACGTTAGCTAGGCACATCAACAATGCAGGAAACATGGATTTCATCTGTGTCCCATAAAGGGTTGTTGTTCTCAGCTACGTACATTAGTTCAATGAGCAAAGGACAAATGTTCTCAACTGGGCAAGTGCCTAAATCATGTTTCCTGGAGCTGTAGACTTCATACACACTGCAGTTCTGCCTTGAGATCACCAGACAGCATTCTCGCACTTTCACTAGTCGACTTCGGCATTATTTTAACCATCACCAAGAGAAGATTCATTTGTACCCCGGGGAACTTACGACAGGATGCCCATAGTACACGCACCTCAACTTGTCCTAAAATTGCCATCGCCTCATATTAAATGCGGCTCTTCAACAAGAGAAGATCTCAACATTAGAATTTGGTGCTAGTCAAGAAGTTATTGAAAAGACGTACCGGGTAGGTCCCTAACAGTTTTTCGTATTGCCACTGCGGTACTGAAAACAAACTACAAAAGGAAAAAAAATCACTGCAAAGTTAAGGTGGAAGAACCATAACACCTCTCCAATAACGACCTCATTATGCATACTTTTTGTTGTAAAAGGCGATACCAAATGAAAATTAAGTAACAAGACTAGCCCACCAACTGGTCCACGAGCAGAATATACATACGTGCGAAGATTTGCAACTTATGGTCGTATTATTAAAACTTTATGAGAGTACGAAATGCGTATGCAAGCCCCCAGCTACTAACTGTGGTTGTCGGAACACTTGTGAGCATTTGGTGTGGCTCATAAACACCCTACGTTACACAGCAAATTTAGCAGCGAGGTAAAAAGCCAGAGACACATTGCTCTCATCATGGGTTCTACTATACCCTCCCTAACTTAACCTAAAATTACTGTATCACCATCTAAAATGCTGCGTTGATACAATAGATTGATGTTAGCATATGATGCTATGAGGATAGAGACGAAGTAATGGCATGGAAAGGATGCAGAGCTGCAGTATTGTCTCTTTCTGCCACTGACCTGCATGAACTAGACTGCAAAAGGACAAAAATCTGTGCCAAGTTAAGGTGAAATAACCGTCAGACACTGGGGCCCTTGTTCTCGTTGGCTGAGTCACCTAACATCTCTTCCTAAGCGATTTATTTTCTTTATTAAACCTTACTCTCCTCTTCCACGTTATATAAATCCTTCCAATATCGACATACCCTGCATAAATAACGTACAAGAGGATATTAACCAACACATCCAATAAAAATCGCAAAGGAAGAGGTGTTAGGGAGCTTCGACGAGAATACGACCATGGATTCTTGCATACCCCGTCGCGCATTCGGCTTTAATAATACAGTCGGTAGGAAAGACTTTATTTTGCTGATACGCGTGCATGTTACTGAGGGGCATATTCTTCTCTTTTCTATGTGGGTCAGATAATAATGCATACCTTCTTAGGTTCTTTTTTCGCTATGTTTTATTCTACAGCCAAATCATTCCGACTGATTGTGAACTTACCAAACTTTCCTCCCCTCCTTTTCTTTTTGCTTTCATGCACAGGTCTAGAGTGTGTGTGTGTGTGTGTGTGTGTGTGTGTGTGTGTGTTGTATGAACCAGGTAAAGAACATAAAAATTGAGATATGATGCAAAGTAGAACCGGTTAGCCAAGTTAAAGGAGCTTGACCCCAATTATGGCGTAGCAGCCACAGTAGTCTTATAACTAAACTCTCTGCGTATAATAAAGTAAGTATATCTGTCTTCACTCATGCAATTATTATACACTTTAGAAGCAAACTAGAGTAACTGTTACTGTAAAGGAATACGAGAAAAAAAATAAAAATAAAAGAACTATGATGCTATAAAAATAAAAGAACTATGATGCTAACTTATTACGGAGTCTTATGTGGAGTAAGTAGTGGTTTGGAGAGAGAACACTATAACAGATGTAGTGGGGTGGTTAGTGGTCAGCAACCGGTTAGAAACAGTCTACACATTATGGACGGCGCCCTCTAGTGAAGTGTAGTAGTAGACCACAGCACCAAACTGGATTATTCCCGAGCCTGTGAAAGCTGCTGCGGATCTGTGAATCTCGTTGGAAAGTGTATGAAAAAATATATGTTTCCTCGATGCGTCGTTTTCTCCCAAAATTCACCAGCACGTTGCTGGAAAGAGGAGAAAAAAAGTCTAATCGAAACACAGCTGTGTTATCACGGAAACTTAGAGCTACACAGGGCCAAGACACACCATCGGAATGATTACGGAAAAGTATATTCGTATACTAAGTAGTTTTTCTCGAAAATTCGCGGCATACTCCTGAGCCGAACCAATAAGTGTCAAGTAGAATGTACATTAACAAAAGACAAGTGATAGAGCACATTGTTTTTTTGGGGGAGGGGGGTAAAATTACCATAAAACTTGCTCGCCCGCGTTTGTTTGTGTGGAAGCTTGTGTGTGTGTGTGTGTGTGTGTGTGTGTGTGTGTGTGTGTGTGTGTGTGTGTGTGTGTGTGTGTGTGTGTGTGTGTGTGTATGTATGTATGTATCTATCTATCTATCTATCTATCTATCTATCTATCTATCTATATATATATATATATATATATATATATATATATATATATAAATACTGTACATACATACACAAGGTCTGTTCCACGATGTAAACTACTACGGTTACTTAAAGTTGACATTATGCTGAGAGAGAGAGAGAGAGAGAGAGAGAGAGAGAGATTCTCTGCACCAAGATAAGGGATGTTACATCTGTCCCTGTTTGTACTGCAGGCTTAACAGGGGGACAGGTGAGAAACAGACTTTGTCAGAGTATGTGATTGGTTCACGCGTATTAACGAGGAAATTTATTTTCTGCATTACACTGAACCATACACGATCTGAAAGATACGACCAAGCTATAGCAATAGCTGATAAGGCATCAGATGTAGAGAACTTATGTACGTGAGATTGATTAAAAGTATAATACGTCAGAGATTGAGATAATTCTAACAGGTAGATTGATAAATCAGCAACTTTCAATGGATAGCTCAGCCTATTGTGCTACCAAGTTAGCCTGCATTAGAGTAGTAGCTTACTGAAGTACAGATGACAAGTTCAAGTAACAAATTAGTTCATTGAGCGCAAGAAAATTTAAATTTCGTTCCGGGGAAAAATTTCACCATATCACGAAAAATGCTTAATGAGTTCTTGGCCACTGCCTGCTTTATAATAACCTGACCTAAACGAAATTAATACACACACACACACACACACACACACACACACACACACACACACCGCTCGCTGGTGCAGTGGTAACGCTCTCGCTTGCCAACTGGTGGACGAGAGTTCGCGCCTCGCTCAGGTTGCGAAAAAGTTCCACTGACGAAGTGGGTGGTTACTGTCCCCCTTGAGCAAGGGGACGTGTATGTGCGTGTGTGAAGGTCACAGCCTTGCCCTTAGATCGGACTATATGAGCTCTCAGCTCCCTTCCGGGAGGGAAAAGCTGACGATCACGACCATCAGGTGATCATGACCGACCCGGTGAATTACACACAGGGAGTCCCGCGACCTCACGTTGTAACCACGGGAGGTGATTTCTGAGGACATTCTAACACACTATTTACATTATGTCAAGTTTGCAGTGATTGAGGGATGGTATACTGGGCATTATATTCTGAAATGTGTTAATGGAAGAAATTACCCACTGCCTTCCTGTGTTACTATCATCTACGAGTATGCAAGTGTTTCGCAAAATCGTTTGGTGGGTGGCAGAGGCATACACCAGGCCTAATGTGTTCAGTGTTCTTTGTAACTTTATAATTATTGTTATTATTATTATTATTATTATTATTATTATTATTATTATTATTATTACACTCCAGTCATATTCGCAATAACTACGAGAGGCAGTTAACTGGCTGCACTTTAGAGAGAGAGAGAACATTATTACAGATGTCATTACTGTCAGGCGGTATAATTTTGAATTTTCATGAGTATCGCTCACTGAGCTTTTCTGTGAGTTCTTATTCCCCACTCCTCACTGTCTTATAGTAACCACTGTCTTACACGTTCAATATATATATACATATATATATATATTGTTACGAAACAGAGAAAGATAATGTACACTTTAAGTGAGAATACGAAGAGTCACTACTGTCCCGTAAAGTTCCAGGTTCAAAACAAAAGAGTTAGGTAAAATTACAAGTTAAAGTTTAATGCTTAAATTAACAACAAAACATTCAGGACTCATAAGGATAATGTAATGGCAAAAACAGGTTAAATATATGGTTAACTGCAATAGCCTCTATTAACACGAAATTAGCAAGAGTAAATTTATCTAAGTCAGCCCTGATAAAATGAGATACCAGATAATACTCAGTGAATGCCAGATAAATAATTACAGATACAAACTATTATCAAAAATGACTGACATAAAGATCCATACATGAATTACAAAAACTTCACTAAGCCTACAAATTAAACTTATGCTATACAGTACAAGAAATAAATGCAACAGTTATACTCAAATTACACACAGCTGCTAGATGGTTGGAGACTTCTTGAGCACTCACAATAATAATATCTGTACAGGGGAGGACAGAGATGTGAACAAAATGAGGAGCAGATCTAAGTGGCCATGATGCAGAGATTGAGCTCATTATATAGGGGCCAGCAGAGCCTGATACAACTTGTAATAAGGACGCGCAAATGAAGCGATGGGGACAAACGGTCGACAATCCCGCACTGAATAACAGAAAGGACGACTTACTCTACTATAACGGTAGAAGGGGGGGACTGAGGCAGAACACGCTCGTGATCAAACATGCAGCAACTGTGCGTTAAAATTACACAAAGGATGATGAAATCATAGGCTATGTAACACCTCCCCACAAAGAAAAAAGAAATTTACAAAGGAAATTTCTTATTACTCTAAAACAATCTGTCTAAAGTCTAGATAAGCAATCTGCAATAACATTTTCTTTCCCCTTGACATGTTGTATGTCTAATGAATACTCCTGAAGAAGTAGACTCCATCTTGTCAATCTCTGATTTTTATCTTTAAACTTACTAAGGAATTTCAGTGGGTTGTGATCGGTATAAATGACTATGGGGTCAAAACCAGAACACAAATAAAATGAAAACTGCTGTAAACCCAAAATCAAGGCCAAAAGCTCTTTCTCAATAGTGGAGTAGTTCTTTTGAGGTGGAGTGAACTTCTTACTGTAATAAGATACAGGATGTTCAATACCCTGATCATCCTCTTGCAGCAAAACAGCCCCAGCTCCTGTATCACTTGCATCAACAGCCATCTTAAAAGGCTTAGCAAAATTTGGAGTAGCGAGCACTGGCTGACTCAATAGAACAGCTCTAAGTTTGTTGAAAGAGGATTCACAGTTATCGGTCCAGACAAATTCAACTCCCTTTTTCAGTAGGTCTGGCTTAGGGACTAGAGTGACAGGAGAACTCCACTCGCTCTGACAGGGCTCAATCATCTTGTGGTCCAACAGGTAGCCAAGCTCCTTCTGGATGAGAGGAACTTTCACTGGGTTCACACGGTAAGGAGGCAATTTAATTGGCTTTGCGTCTCCAACATCGACATCATGCATCAACACAGTGGTTCTTCCTGGAGTGGCACGGAACACTTGCGGGTACTCCTGCAGTAATGCCGAAAACTCCTGCCTTTCCTTGGGTGGTAGATGAGAAAGCTTAGTCTGGAGATCATTCATGATATCAGGATTCTTCCCCAAACTATCACTCAGGCTCATACTGCATGGGAGAGCTTCACTTGCAGACTCGGGTGGAACAGCTACAGTGCAGACTGGATTATTTTCGTCCCGCCTGTGATATAACTTTAGCATGTTGATGTGACATAGTTGCTTGCTCTTTCTACGATCTGGTGTGGCGATGACATAGCTGACATCACTGAGTTTCTTCTCCACGAAATAAGGGCCACTAAACTTGGCTTGAAGAGGTTGCCCATGAACTGGTAGCAGAATCAAAACCTGATCTCCTGGCTGAAAGTGGCGTAACCTGGACTTCTTATCATACCAAGTCTTTATCTTCTCCTGAGCAGCTCCTAAATTCTCTCTCGCCAGCTGTAAAGCAGTGGACAGCCGTTCTTTGAACTTCATCACATACTCCAGCAGGTTGACGTCATCTTCCTCCGACAGCCAGCATTCCTTGAGTAACTTAAGGGGTCCTCTTACTTCATGGCCAAACAGTAGTTCAAAAGGTGAGAAGCCCAGTGATTCATTTGGAGATTCTCTTGCAGCAAACACAACGAATGGAAGACCTTTATCCCAGTCTTTCTGATGTTCCAAACAGTATTTCTTGAGCATCGATTTGAGTGTTTGATGATATCTCTCCAACGCTCCTTGGGTCTGGGGATGGTAAGCTGAAGACGTGATCTGGGTGATGCCCAACTCTTTCAGAGACTGCTTGAAAACGTTTGACATGAAATTACTTCCCCGGTCTGACTGTACCTCCTTAGGCAGACCAAACTTTGTGAAGAACCCCAGCATTTCCTTAACCACGTTCTTTGCTGAGATGTTTCTAAGTGGAATGGCTTCAGGATAACGAGTAGCCATGTCAATCATGGTCAACACATAAGAAAATCCTGAAGAAGTCTTAGGAAGAGGGCCCACAAAATCCACCAACACACGGGTGAAAGGCGCCTCAAAAGGAGGAATGGGAACTAGAGGTGCAACCTTTTCGGTCTGATTACACTTCCCCACAACTTGACAGGTGTGACAAGACTTACAATACCAGGAAACATCCCTGAAGATACCTGGCCAGTAGAAGTGTTTCAAAATGCGTGCCACAGTCTTCCTCACTCCAAGGTGTCCTGCCAAACTGGAATCATGAGCCACTCGAATGATATCCTGCCTACAAACACGAGGGATGACAACTTGATGTACAACCTCCCATTCACAGTCGGCTGATGCTGTTGGGGGTCTCCACTTCCTCATAAGTACTCCTGACTTTACATAATAACAAGTAGAAGCACCGGCTGACTCTTCTTCACTGTAAGCAGAGTTAGCTAGACCTTTCAACTCAGGGTCAGCAACCTGCAACTCAACCAACTCTTGACGAGACAAATTATCAACACTACGGGGTACTGCCTCATCTGGTGAGTGGTCCAAATTAGCAAGAAAAGTGTCAGCTAGGATAACATCATCATCATCATTATCCTCTAAATCACCAGTAACTTTAGACTTAGCCCTAGTGACAGCACATGCAGGGAACACATCAGGGACATCACAATCCTGGGCCGCAGCCACTGGCTCACTAGACAACTGAGGAGCTGGACACACTTGACTTCCACCAATATCATTTCCAAGTAAGAAAGTTACACCTGACATTGGGAGTGTCTCAACCAACCCAACCATAACAGAACCATTAACAAAACCAGACTCTAAATTCACTCTGCACAGAGGAACAGAGAAGTAATTATTCCCTACACCTTGTAAGATTACAGTTTCATCAGAGGAATTAACATTAGAGCCTAGAACACTGGTCAGCATAAGGGATTGGCAAGCACCTGTATCACGATATATTTTAACTGATTTCCTGTCATTACTGTCCAGAGGACTGACAAAACCATCAGACAGGAAATTAGCACATGAACTCTTGAGAGTGTCACCCACGTTACTGCTCAAAAGAGGAGCTCCATCATGAGAATTTAAGTTACCCCTCAAAGCAGGTTCAGTTAACTCAGTTAAAGAATTGTGGGAACTCTCAAGAGTGGACACTAGACCAATTGACTGAATATTTAAAGACTCCTTTTTGTTCACATCACGCTGTCTCCTGAAACATCTCTCCGTAGTATGACCAAGCTTACTACAATAAGTACATTTACTTTTCTGAAATCTAGAGGTGAAGCTGGTATTTACTTCCTGAGAAACATCATCTTTATTCTCTTTCCTGTTACCTGTACTCTGAGTAGAGGCAACGTACTTACTCTCAGCTTTCCCTTTTTCTCTAGAATATCTCTTGTGAGTGAGAACATACTCATCAGCTAAAACTGCAGCATCAGACAAATTATCTATTCTTTTCTCATCAAGATATAGGCTTACATCTTTATAAATACACCTTTTGAAGTCCTCCAGCAAAATCATCTGCTTAAATTTACCAAAATCAGAATCCACATTCTTAGAATTTAACCACTGCTCCAACAAATCTTCTTTGATTTTTGCATACTCAACATGGGATTGCTTATCTTGCTTGTAAGTTGTCCTAAATTTTACTCTATAAGCTTCAGGAACAAGCTCATA
>NC_137013.1:4536568-4634068 GCF_032717465.1 Coenobita brevimanus
TAAGGCATAGCAAGGGAGCTTGGATAGCAGGGAACGGTGTCACACGCTGTCAAAAACTTTAGAAATATCAAGGGTTACTGCCTGGGTTTTTCCATGTCGGTCAATTAACTGATGGATGGTATGAGTTGAGACTGTTTATATCAACAGTGGGTCTTCCGTGGCGAAAATCATACTGTCTGTCATGAAATAAGCTGTTGGATTCAAGATGTTTAACAATGTAATTATTAATTTCAGTCTCAAATACTATTACCAAGAGAAGATGTGATAGCTGTTGTTCTGCAGTTAGAGGGGTCAGAGGAACGTCCTTTCTTAGGCAATGGATGGATACTGGCTTCTTTCCAAGAACCGATGCATGGATAAGTACGTATGCATAATATGAATAATGTACCCGAACAGGAGCAAGTTCTGAGGAGCACTTTTTCAAAACGATTGGAGGAATTCCATATGGCCCTGGAGCTTTGTCAGCAGGCAAATTGTCAAAGATGGATTTTACGTTTCTAGTCTGTATCTTAGGTGGAGCAATCTCAGGAGTCAAATTCCAGTGCCAGGACGTTCTGACTGACTTCCTCTGATGTAGAAATTTTGGCGAATGTGCTGGCAAGGATGTTCATCTTTCCACGCGGGTCATGTATTTCGTTTCCAAATTTAGTCGGGGAATGGGTGATAACTTGTTAACTTTATTACTGAAAGAACGGAGAATTGCCCAGAATATTCTGTTGTCTATTCTCCTCTTTGTCAATTTCTTTTCCCTGACATTCATTTGCAGATTATTGTTTTGTTATCCGTAATAAAAATAAAGCAATAAACAATATAAAGGATGGAAACTCGTGGTGGCAATTGATATTCTCTCTCATTACTATCATTCAAATTTAAATACCTTGTAATATGCAAACACAGTAATACGTAAATAAAATATTGATATTTTAGGCTGAGCTCAGAAATCAACCTAAATTAGTACATCAAGTCCCAGGACACACACATACACACTCACTCACTCTCTCTCTCTCTCTCTCTCTCTATATATATATATATATATATATATATATATATATTTTCTATATATATATATATCTATATATATATCTATATATATATATATATATGTATGTGTGTGTGTGTGTGTGACAATTAGAATGAAAATATATGCATATGGTTAGACGGTGGGATTATCTGTCGGCTAAATGAAGTCATTTTATAATAAATCTGTTCAGCCAACGGCCATACCACGCTGAGTACACAGCTTCCCGTCCGATCAGCGAAGTTAAGCAACGTTGGGTCTGGTTAGTACTTGGATGGGTTACCGCCTGGGAACACCAGATCCTGTTAGCATAACGTTCTCCCTACGTGTCAAGTGGGGTTGGTGGAGGATTAGTGCCCCTCCCTGTAAAACAATTAACTCTAAGCCCTTGGCCACCCCGTTTGGGTTACATGGCTTCTGGCAATGAATGAAAGTATTAATGTTTACACATTGAATGAAATTAGGTATTGATTTATTTGTCTACATTGTCTGTATCAATTTTATGAATCGTTCAAGGGGTTGGGTAAGAGTGTGGTGTTGCAGGTTTAGCACTGATAGAGGATTATGACGTAAAGAGATTCTTACCAGGTATGTTTCAGGGCACGAGATAGTGACGTGGTGGCTGAATTGAACTTTCAGTCCAGCTCATACTTTTTGTATTCATTGTTGAAGCTTACGCTATAAGGGAGTAAAAATATTCCATCATGAATGTTTGCAAGGCAGCCTGATGAGTTAATGAAAAGATGAAATGTTACTCGCCAATTTACTTTTAGATTCTGATTTTTATTTTTTATAGATACACATTGCTACTCACTACGGTGACTGCCTGCTGAGCTAGAGAATATCACAGGTGTTTCTTAGCCGGTTTTGTGGGTGTTACTTTTTAAGAAGGAAGCATGAAGAAGTGATGTTAAGCCTCAAAAAGAGCAAGTTTGTAAGAATTGTATCTCACCCGCCATACTCGCTTTCGCCCGTCATAGTCTGGCCTTGACATGCGACCTTCCAGGGTTCACTGCTGCTTACATAACCCTTTGAAAACCTCTCTGGCTTCCCTGTGAGGAGGGGAGGCGGGCTGAGGTGAGAGTGTTCATAAAAGCAAACTACAGGGAGTTACTCTCACTCTTGCATACTCTTTCGTTCATGCAGTTCCACTCTTACTCTGTCTCGCAGCCTCTTACGCATTCAGTCTCGCTCAATCCCAGTAGCACACTACTGATGCACTCTGAATCACTGTCTTATAGTGAGTATAGAGAAAATAGGAGAAAACAGAGAAGGGTTTGCTATCAGTCGCCTTTGATGCACAACCGCTACATACACATACAGATTCCTTCCTTTTGATATCATGTGTCTCAAAGAAGACACTCTACAACACCCATAAAATTCCATGGTACTCTGTTAACTGAAAGGGCGCACTTCTGATCCTATATAGTAGTTAGATAGATAGATAGATAAATAAATAGATAGATAGATAGATAAATAGATACAGATATATATATATACGAGTATATAGACAGATAGATAGATGTAGATATAGATACAGATAGACAGATAGATAGATACATAGATATTGTACTCATCTGTACCAGTTCACTGCCTCCTGTGCACCCCTGCCATATACCATAACGACCATTACTCTCGCCCTACCATCCTAAACACACCCACTCTAACACCACCATCACTACCCTCACTCTTGCACTGTCACCATTACCAATATTCTTACACCATCACCAACACCTTCACTCTCACACCACCATCTCCATCCTCACTCTTACACCACATCACCATCCTCATTCTCACACCATCATCACCAGCCTCACTCTCACACCACCATTGTTAGCGTCACACCACCACCGTTAGCTTCACTCTCACACCACCATTACCTTCACTCACACCACCATCACTACCCTCAGTCTCACACCACTACCACCGTCAGTCTTACTCCTCCTTCATCCTTACTCTCACAGTACCACCCTCATTCTCAAGCAACCATCATACTTCTCCCCCCAAACCCACACACACATCACTTCCACCCTCATTCCCACTCCTTATTTTCCCGCCATGTGCACCACTACCCCCACACACCATCATCCCACACCTCACGTCACTACAATCACTAGCACTCTTCCTCTCATATCATCTGACTCCGCTCTTTCTTTACCCCTGCACAATTGTTGACTCTATACAGGGGTTTTATCCGCCCCTGTGTGGAGTACAACTCTCATGTGTGGGGAGGCTCCTCACATACAGTTCTTCTCAATAGGGTGGAGTCAAAGGCTTTTCGTCTCATTAACTCTCCTCCTCTTACTGACTCCCTTCAACCTCTGTCTCTTCGCCGCACTGTTGCATCTTTATCTCTTTTCTATCGCTACTTTAATGGTCACTGCTCCTCTGAACTGTCTGCTTGCATTCCTCCACCTCTACGACGGGCGCGTAGCACCCGTCTGGCAGCAAACTCTCATCCCTTTTCTGTCCAACTCTCTAATGCAAGAGTTAACCGTTACTCCCAGTCTTTCATTTATGCAACAGGTCAGCTCTGGAACTGTCTCCCTCTATCTGTATTTCCTGCTGCCTATGATCTCCAGTCTTTCAAACGCAGTGTGTCCAGGCATCTCAAAATGATCGGATCTTGAATTTGGCTCTCTATTGTATTTTGTTTTTCTCTTGGAGGGAACTGTTACTGCGGGCTCATGGCCTTTGGTTCCTTCTTCCTCGCATTAAAAAAAAAAAAAAAAAATCATAACCATTTTCACAATACCACCACCACCCCTTCACTCTCAAAACACCACCATCCTCATTTTCACACCACCACTACCGCCATCCTCACTCTAGCAGCATCACCACTTCCTATACTCTCAAATTATCGTAATCATCCCCACGTTAACTCAAACATCGTCATCACCATTCTTTCTCTGTCCAATCACAGGGCTGACAAGACCTCGGCTTCCCGTTGTCAGTCTGGACGCACCCTTACTCTCTCCAGTAATTTCCTCTTTTGTATTATGCCATTTCATTCTCTTCGCATGTGATACCTGAGTTTCTCTTAAATGTACAAATCATTTAACATATTTTCAACACCTGTTTTTACTACACTGATCTAAAGAAGAGATGAATATAAGTGACTTTCACTTCCCGTCATATCCAGTCATTTTTACTTTTGCTCATCATGAAACCGATGACTTAACACATGATTTCAGCGGTGATGGATACCAGTAAGGCAGATGTGTGGATGTGAAGAAGGTGGTGTGAGGATGAGAGGCACGCGATGACAAAGCCAAGATAAGCCCGTCATTAAGTAACGTCACCACACCCGTAGGTGAAATATGAGTACGCTGGTGCTGTCTCTCATATCACTATGTAACGTTAGAGGGTTTACGCTTGAAGGCGGACTGAACTTGTACATTCCAGTTGCGAAGGATGTTCTTACTGATGCCAGAATGCCTCACAACTGATGGCTGACCAGCAGCAGAACTATTTAATGTATGCTTATACTTTTGGGAGTGTGTTCTTAGCGGAAACGAAAAATGTTTTTTTTTTCTTTTTTCATTTGAAGTTAATGGCCGACAATGTCGACAATCGTAACACTATGATGCTGTGACAAAAATCAGAATCGGATGCGGAACTGTTTCTATTTCATAGATAACTGTGATCAGTGGATCGCAGGTAGTCAGTGCCCACTAATGACGTCTAAAGGCTGATGATTAGCAAAATACCTCCCAAAATTGTCGTACCTTCCGTCTGAGCACACACCATCCCGGACCCTTACATCACAGGCCGATACAAAATAGCTTACAACGCCATGAAACACGGACATTTAGGAATTGGTTCTGTTGTCGTCTCCCAGTTTAAATGCTCGACTGGAATTCGGAGGAGCATCACTACAATTCTACTGGAAATAATAAGGCAACCATTGCGGAACTAGAGACTACAAGGAAGGAGGTGAGGATGAAGGTAAGGAAAGCAGCCTATAGATGGAAAAACCTATGCCAAATATCTGGAGCAGCACCTGTTCTATTTACAAGTTAGATAATGGAAGTAAAGCCGACACATATTTATCTACGACCTTCTCCTAATAATTGACACTGATGCTAGGATATTTTCAGTGTTCGACAATCACGTGTGGGATAAGATTATTTTAGGTAAGATCAGCGGGTTAAAAGAGTATGTGTGCCAGTAGATTACACTGGCATACTTGCATTATTTTGAATTTGATCATAACTATTCTTTTGCAACAAATTATAATGAAAAACGCATCTGATATGACATAAAGCTTAACGACAGATATTTCCTATGTAAGTGTCAGAACCAATACTTAATACTCATATAAAAAGTCTGGTGCATTGTCCCATAATTATGACCCACAGCTACGGATACACTTAAGCAGTTTCTAAAGACGGGGCAGGATATCAACAAATATATCTGGCGTCTTCATGATATAACAGTCCCAGTGAAGAATACGATTACAACGCACCTCCCCTTCACTTCCAACTCCTTCGTCATCACTTTCCTATTCCATTATGTACTATACTTTTTTTTTTTTTTTTTAATCTGATGTTAACCCCCTCAAGCTCATACGTCTCACCCTCACACGAATGAAAACTTTTGGCGTAAGCTGGAACAGAATACCTAAGTTGTCCGCACCATGAAAATGTTAACAGTAAAAAGTGTAACATTCTTAAACTCCTCTGGCAAATTCTCAGCTTAAAGAATTTGTCTGGCTTTAACTCAAATAGATAACTAAAATTTTACTGACTAAAACAGGATTAACCAATTTTCTTAGTTTTATTTCTCTTGAGCTTCTTCCTGTCCTGTTTCCACTTTTGCCTCACTTGCTCTTACTGCTTATCATCCTACCACATTCTTCACTCTAATCATTTTCTTTTGAACTGCAACGACAACATCCGCTACTCCTTCTATATTCTTAACCAGTGAGCAGCAACTATCAGTTTACAGCTGCCAACCTAATGTAATACCCCAGTTACAATTTCACATATTAGTTTTACCAATACTACTATAAATATAACTATTCCTTGGAAGTGAGTCAGTGCGATCAAGTAAAAAGTGGAAGAGTTGGTGACTGTTAAGAGAAAGTGAGAGTTCATAAGGAAGTGTGTGTGATAATAAGGGTAACAGGAACTGATGGAGAATGCAAGAGGGACTGCGAGTGAAAGCAGGTCAGAATGTGAGAAGATGGTAGTGTGAGGGATTAAGAATGTTTGGCAAACTAACTACGTGAAGAAGTGTGAAATGAAAGATTGTGTGTGTGTGTGTGTGTGTGTGTGTGTGTGTGTGTGTGTGTGTGTGTGTGTGTGTGTGTGTGTGTGTGTGTGTGTGTGTGTGTGTGTGAGAGAGAGAGAGAGAGAGAGAGAGAGAGAGAGAGAGAGAGAGGGGGGGGGGTATGGACATGAGGATGCGAGTAAGAGGTGTGGTTGACCGGTTGCATAACACTGCATAACATAGCAGTCTTTTTTTTTTTTTTTCACTTATTATATAGTATAATTTGCTTTCTAATAGTGAGTCCAAAATATGCCTGGTAATCAAGTGGATGAAGGCACTCCAACCTGATTTAACCCATAAAAGGCTAAAATTAAAGATATAATTCAGATTTATTTTTTACACAGTGTCAATTAGGGAAGAATGACTTGCAATTCCTGCTTTCAATGCATGGACTGTGCTGCCTGTCGCAGGGCCCATACGATACTGTTGGCCAATTGATTTTTAACACCGTGTAAGAACGCAGCGTGTATATATATATATATATATATATATATATATATATATATATATATATATATGTGTGTGTGTGTGTGTGTGTGTGTGTGTGTGTGTGTGTGTGTGTGTGTGTGTGGTATTTATAGATCTAGAGAAGGCCTATGATAGAATACCGCGACAGGAGCTGTGGAGATATCTGAAAGAGAAAAAAAGTACAGGAAAAATATGCAAGATTGGTAAGGGAAATGTACAGGAATGTTAAGACGCGAGTGAGGAGTGGGGCAGGCATGACGGACAGTTTTGGAGTGGAGGAGGGGCTGCATCAGGGCTCGGGCTGAGCCCCTTCCTTTTCAACATCGTATTCGACGTGTTGACAGAGGCTGTAAGAATGGAGACACCGTGGGACATGATGTATGCCGATGATGTGGTTTTGGTGAGTGAGTCAAAAGAAGGGATAGAGCGCAGACTGGATGAGTGATTAGCACCGGAGAGTAATGAAAATAAGTAGAACAAAGACAAAATATATGGTGTGTTCAGAGCAGGTGCACGATAGACGTGAGAGTATTAGGCTGGATGGTGTGGAGCTGAAGAGGGTGGATGCATTTAAATACCTGGGATCCACCGTATCAGCAGACGGTAGTGAAGATAAGGAAATAATCGGAAGAATCCAAGCAGGATGGAGAAGTTGGAGAGACGTATCAGGAGTATTGTGCGACAGGAGAATGCCAGTGAAATTAAAGGGGAAGGTGTACAAAACTATGGTAAGACCAGCAATGACGTACGGGGCGGAGGCACTACCTGTGAAGAAGTAAACGAGAGGAGGATGGAAGTAGCGAAAATAAGAATGTTGCGATGGATGTGTGGCGTGACAAGGGAGGACAGAATCAGCAATGCAAGGATCAGAGGAACAGTAAAAGTGGTGGAGGTTTCGAAGAAGACACAAGAGGGAAGACTTAGATGGTACGGGCATGTCATGAGGAGCGATGGACAAAGTGACGAGAGGAGAGCACTGGACATGGAAGTACGGGGAGGGAGGAGGAGAGGGCGACCCAAGATAAGGTGGAAAGATTGCATAGTGGCGGATATGAGAAAGAAGGGTCTGGATACCTACAGGGCAGGCGACAGAGGCAGGTGGAAGAGGCTCATCAAGAACAGCGACCCCATACAAAGATGGGTAAATAAAGCTGACGAAGAAGATATCTACCTATCTATCTGTCTATCTACCTACCTATCTATCTATCTATAATGCTGTGTATATTTTGTTTGTCTAATTGTGAATTTGTTCGTTTCTTTCACAAGAACGGTAATAGATATCGACCTAACTGATTTTGCATTATGCCGGGTAACTACAAGGAGTGTCAGAAAAACAAGAGCTATAGCGCGCGACGTGACTGCCCAAAATTGCAGGAAAGCGACATGTGAAAATGTCTGTCGGTGTGTTTTTTCATTTCCTTCACGAGACAGGTAATAGATACCGTATCGACCTATTTACTCGTCCCCGCCCCTGAGGGCTCGGGGACGGGTATTGCTTTTTCTGTTTGTCTGTCTGCATCAGTGTCTGTTAACAACTTTACGCGAAAACTACTGGTGTGATTTTCACTAAAATTACAGGGATGATGTAGTATGACCTTCTGATCACCTGATTAAAATTTCGGCCAATTTGGGTAAAAAATCGTCAATTTTCACATGATTTACTCCAGATTTGATATGTAACATTTTTGATTAGATATCCTGTTGTGTTTATACGTCAGCAATAAAATGACTGCTGGGGACGAGTTTGCTGTTACTTGGCACCACTTCTTGTTCATTTTGTATTAGGTCCATGTAAGTCCAGGGAGTGTCAGAAAAGTACCAGATAAAAATTTTGGCAATTGCACGCGACACGAAAATAGAAAATAATTTTTTCAACTGTTTAATCAGAACTGGTCATTGTGGGCTTAATAACGAAATGGAAACCAAAATAACGGTATCTGCAAATTATATATATATATATATATATATATATATATATATATATATATATATATATATATATATATATATATATATAGGTCAAGATTCCGATTTCAGGCACCATTTTTAAGTGAGATTTTTTATTTTATTTTTTTTCGTCTTGTGACATTTGACCGATGCCATTTCCCTGACCGTATTAACAACGTCAGTGGGACACCCTTTTTAATGTTTTTTTTCTGCTATTTTTTTACATTAGATTTCAGGTTGAGAGAGAGAGAGAGAGAGAGAGAGAGAGAGAGAGTCTGTATGTTTGTGTGTGTGTGTGTGTGTGTGTGTGTGTGTGTGTGTGTGTGTGTGTGTGTGTGTGTGTGTGTGTGTGTGTGTGTTTATCAATCAAATGTTATTTTTTACACAATAAAGTATTCCAGTACTTTAGATATTTCAGTGAAGGAAATAAACTGCGTGAGCATAGCAGCAACTAAAGAGGGGAGAGATGTTGTGACTAGCACAGGATGCCTATTTATCAGCACGTCAGTTTACTTGAGTTACGGGGCATTATCCCGTCATTTGTTCCTTGGCTGCTAACAGTGTCATCTACCGGCAATCCGGGGCTCTGTGTTATGTTAAGGATGGACTGATGAGCAGTGGAATGTTTATGTTCATATATTTAATTCATCATTAAAGCTAAGAAATCGCAGTATATCAATAAGTACACAAGTTATATCTTAGTTATGACCTTGGCCAGCCGACTTTCCTACGGTGCCGACCGGTGGAGACTGAGTTCCTATTAAAGCTGGAGGTGAAAGACAGGTTCTCCAGTTTAGTCTATCACTGTAATAGCAAATAACACAGATGATTTATGACAAAGTGAAAAAAAAAAAAAAAATGGGCGGCATTCTACAAACTGTATTTCTGATCCGAATTTGACTTCTATAAATACTCCCTCATTAAGTCGTTTTATATCCCTTAGTCTACAAGTGAATGTCACCGAGATGGAGCCACTTGAGCTAGAGCGGAACAGGTCAGGGCTTCATTTTATGTCAGTGGATGAAGAACTGCTTATGATAAATGTGCCACTGTAAGAGGAGGAATACATTTTATAAATTTTCAAATGTCAAGAGTAAGCCCAGTCAGAAGATTAAGCTCTCACTCTCCCGTTCACTGAGGGAGATGAGATGTGGCAAGCAGCATGTGTATAAGTTTATGAACTTCGTAGTGCACCACAGTCGAAAAATTTTTTGTTTAATATTCAGTGTCAAGGAAGGATGTCAGGCCCTAGAAAGTACAAAATGTGATATGCCACACCACATTATTATTATATTATACACCATGGCTTTAGCTTTCCTGTTTATCTTTACCAACTGAGGACGGGAGGTTTTCCTATTGTAAACATGGCCGTTATGGTTTGAGATGTGCCAGAATTACTTATTTCGGTCGTTATGCTCCGATTTAAGACCACCTATTATCCCAGTTAAGCAAAAATTGGTACTTTTCACAATAGGGTAACAGGATAGTGTCTGTTAATGCCCGCCTAGGGAGGAGATTATGTAACTGCCTGGGTCTGTGTCTGGCTGTGTATCGGTGCGCCTGTTCATGAAAATATCTAAAAATCAAGTGGGCAAGCTGTATCCAAACTCTGTGGTTGTATCCCGGGATATATGACTGGTTTGTTAACAATTTTGGCAAAGCTACGATGATATGCCTACGATTGCCAGAGGATTTTGTAAAAAAAAATACCATCTAACTTTTCCTTTCAGCTTGCTATTATTCACCATTTTCTGTTTTACTCTCAACGAAAAGAACAATTAGTTAAAGGGTGACCATCAGAAATTCTTCAAAAGCCTGTTATGCTCAATGCCCTTCACCAACATAACACCTTTGATTTCAGGCTCCTGAATGCTAGCGTGATATTTAACTTACTAGGAGTAAACAGCGAAATTATAAGTTATTTTTCGATTTTGCATTTAAAAATACAGCCACATTTTGATAATTTTATTGTCTTTTCATAAGCCCAATTGATATTTTAGTCTTTTATTTATAGCACAAATCTCTCCAATATGTATATTTTTTTCTTTTTTTCTTTCTTTCTTTCTTTCTTTCTTTTTTTCCTGAGCATAGGCTTGACAGTTCATTCCCTATAGCCCTACAGTCCTACATGCCACACCTTCAAAGTTGCCACTTTGGCGCTCATACCTACTGTACATAATGAATAAAACTTGGGGTATTCCACTGAAGACTGGTGTAATGATATCGCTGGAGGTGCTTTTATGTCATATCAGTCTGTCTTATGAAACATCAGTAAAAATTGTTTAACGAAGTTGTAATTGTTAACCTGATTGTTCCCTGTTCTACCTTGTGCTCAAACTCAAGTCTGTTTGTGCAGCAAACGACTTGTGTTATCACTTGACCATCAGCTTTCACGCTGAGCTGTTTATTGAAAACAGGAGTATAGCCTGTGATCATCACTCACAAGGTGTTCTACTTCACTGAGGCCTATGATAACCCCTTTCACTTAGTTCATCAGTATATCAAGTTCGCTTCGCTTTTCAAGATTCAGCTGCCAAAGATGGCCTGATTATATTTAAAGATTATATGCGTCCTTTGCGCTGGACAGGGTTTAATCGCGTCCAGAGCCAGTTGTTTCATTACCACAGAACCCTGTATCCGTGCAGATTGTCACTGTGGTGAAGAAAAAGTAAAATCCGCAAGAGACAATCTCTCTCGAAGCGAAGGGGACCTCAGGTTAGGCTACCGTGGTTCATATCATGTAACCCATTCACTGCGATGGCTTGACACTGACATGGATCCTAGAAGTGGTGGCTTAGTGCATCCTGGACGGAGCTATGTAGCTGCAACGTCCACCCGGAAACCAAATCTCTTCATATTTCCCTGCATTTCGCCGTGAGAAAGGACCCTTGTCCTACCCTGACGATGCGCTATCTACCACAGTGGGGCACTGGTTCGTTGAAGTGTAAATACTGTACTGTACCGGTAGGACGACTCCATAGAAGCGATTTCTTACTTGTGGTCGACGGGTCTCCTCTGTATGACAGACTGAGGTTAAGAAAAAACATCAGTAACAACTACGATGACGAAATTTATTTCCTCCTTAATAGTACCAGACCTACTGTATATATTCAATTTAGTGTAGGCGTCATGAAGTGAATGAGTTCATGAAGACTATAAGTAACCCCTCCAGCTGAAAAAAGTATCTCCTACCCTTAAGGAAATTGTCTGGCGGAAGCAGCAACAAAATATGCAAATACGTCATCTCAGTAAAGGGGTTCAGAGCTAAAGACCAGCCAAGGCAGCATTTTTGCGTGATACGAAAACCTCCAGCCACCTTGTGAGGGCTGGAGCAGCTGCGTGTAAGGCTCGGCTTTCACCCTCAGTTTCAGCGCTCTAATATCAGGTTACCAGGTGTCTGAAAGATATAAAGAAATACATAAATAGAAACTACTAATAAGGGTTACAGCCTCTCTCATGTTACCCTATTCCGTCCCGAGGCTAGGATCTCAAAGTCCAGTGTATTTATTGGTAATGACCATCCTGCTTCCCTTGATGGTACTGGGTCATTAAAAATCCTCCTCTTACCTCAAGGAGAGAAAAACAGCTGAGCTAAATACACTGGGGCTGACTGTTGGCGATTATCGAGAGCAGTTTTGATGTGATCCCTTAACCCATTCAGTACTGTGATGTCTTTAAAATTATATTCTTCCTAT
The DNA here is from genome assembly GCF_032717465.1 of Coenobita brevimanus. Lineage (NCBI taxonomy): Eukaryota > Metazoa > Arthropoda > Malacostraca > Decapoda > Coenobitidae > Coenobita > Coenobita brevimanus. The sequence goes on from NC_137013.1 coordinate 4,548,971, forward strand.
CTACATAGACTTGATGCTGCACAAGAGGCTTTCCGTTCTGAGGGGGTATTACGTATTGCAGTCTTCATTAATTCGTTCAACGCGAGATCTATGGTAAGTTAAGCAAAATTTCGTAGATGTAATAATAAGTAAATGTCACCGTATTCCAAGGATTAACAGCAAACTTCCTTATTATGGTCACACCAGAGGAGTTTCTTCGTCATGTAGTAACTGCGTTTGAACATTTTATTGTTTTGATTTGGAGACTTCTTGGATGGTATCTTTCGTTCTGTGCACAAGTTATTTATTAATACTGGAGAGAGAGAGAGAGAGAGAGAGAGAGAGAGAGAGAGAGAGAGAGAGAGAGAGAGAGAGAGGAGGGGGGGGAGACCGTGAGTTACTGCAGCCGTGATAAGTTGGAGTAATTGTGAGTGATTGGTGTATGGCACAATAAAGTCTAATTAGGAACGTGTTGAAATGTTTATTTTAATGAAATTGTCTTAGATAACCGTGTCCGCATAGGTCACTGTAGGAAAGGTTGAGCAGTTTAGTCAAGGGAAAAAAAAAAAACTAGGATACAAATCAACTCTTGACATTAATGAAAACTAGATCACCAGTTGGTAATAGTAGTTTCCTAGAACTTCTTGTGGCACGACGTAATGACTGGTTCACCGACAGGTCAGGTCAGGGAGGGGAGGACTAGCAGAGTTGAGGGAGTGTGGAGGGAGGTGGGGGTTGGGTGAAGTGGAGGTCACAGTGCTCGGTGCAGCATGGGAGATTGCTGCCTTTACTAACACCTGTCCGCTTCAGCCTATAGATTTTTAGAACAGCAACTTTTCTGAATCGTAAACTAGGTTTTTGGTGTGTGTGTGTAATTCACCGGGTCGGTCAGGATCACTTGATGGTCGTGATCGTCAGCTTTTACCCTCCCGGAAGGGAGCTGAGAGCTCATATAGTCCGATCTAAGGGCAAGGCTGTGACCTTCACACACGCACACACCCGTCCCCTTGCTCCAGGGGGACAGTAACCACCCACTTTGTCAGTGAAACTTTTCGCAACCTGAGCGAGGCGCGAACTCCCGTCTACCAGATGGCAAGCAAGAACGTTACCACTGAGCTAGCGAGGTGTGTGTGTGTGTGTGTGTGTGTGTGTGTGTGTGTGTGTGTGTGTGTGTGTGTGTGTGTGTGTGAAATCGTGAAATATATATATATATATATATATATATATATATATATATATATATATATATATATATATATATATATATATATATATATATGTGTGTGTGTGTGTGTGTGTGTGTATACAAAACTAGAATATTACTTGTACATTCAAAGGCTAAAGTCGTGTCGTGAAATTTGGTGGAAACATGTGCTGAAAACCTTTAGTTTTTGTGCACTCTGCTTTAGGTCATACAGTTGGTTGGTAGCACGGACATGAGATGCCATACTTTGCTCCAGGTGATGAGCCCGTGGATGAGAGTATACGCTTTGTAACTAAGCGAAACAAATCTATATATTGTGTTTTCCCGGCTAGCACTTTTATTTGATATATACGAAGTGTTTCCAGTCCGTTCTCATTTTTCCTGCCATGTCAGCAGCACTGCAACTCAATTAGCTAAAGACCTATCGGGAAATGAGTTCTCCATAATCATTAATATAATTTTTAAATTAGATTATTAAGCTGATGATTAGGAGCTGCGATTGTCATTTTTTGTCAGTATTGACAAAGCTGTACTAATTACTCTACATACGAGAATAGTTAACGTATACTGATAACTGAATGTGTTGTTTTGAGTGACGAAATGTATCTCACAGGCTGGAGTTCAAACACGACCAAAAACACCTAAGTCTTCGCTATCTTTTCGTGTCCTTCATTCTAGGTGCAATTCGTCTTATGCGGCGTAAGCATTCTTGCAGGTGCTGCTTTCCATCACTGTGATTATTTTCTGATTCTGTATTGGTATGGTAACACAGGGCCACCTGAAAGATGACCGTTCTCCGTTGTACCTTTCCCCTGAAGTCGCTTAGTCCACTTTCTACGGTTCTGCTTACACTGAAAGTTATGCACTAATTGTTCGGGATTTTTTCCCCCTAGATAAAGGTGCAGCATACCATTTCTCATCTTCCAAGTAGTTGAATGCTTGTTTCTTGCCCTCTCCATTATGCTAGGTTTACTTGACGTTTTGTTCTAAGATGTAAGGGTGGAGTTAAGCTTGGCGAACGAAAGCGAACAATTTATAGAGAACGCAGGTATTGGGCATGTGTGGCCGATCTGTAGAGCGTAACTGAACCTTACCGAGCCAATGTTGGAATGGGTGTCGGAACATATTCTTTTCCCTTAGTAGCCCATGGACGATAACTGCCTTCCCAGTTCCTTGACATTCTGGTATTTATGTTTGCAGGGGGGGGGGGTGATACTTCTACAACGAAGGTCCCCGGACATGAACGAATGCTCACGGGGGCGTATGCGATCATATATGCGCGAACTTTGCGAATGGTTTTTCTGTAGTGTTTGTTCACGCTCGTTCGCCAAGTGAAAATCCACCCTAAGCTGTAACGGTCAGGCGATCATCGCCTGACCCAGTACGGTTGTTTCGTCCCTCGGACGCAGCAGTTCTCGCGAATCGGTATTAAGGATTCTGAATATCCTGGGTTTATTTATACCGTCAGGCTAACCAACCACACCAATATGCAGCTTTGGTAGATATATTGTTTCACGTGTTATATTTCAACTTCGAACAAAACTTCGAAACGACATTAGTGTTTAATTATACACAGAGTGAAAGATACTACTCAAGAAGTCTCTAAATGACCTAGATCTCTAATGGTCACTAATGAAGTAGACAATCTTAGCCTCCTTCAAAACAATACATTATACTTCGTGGCAACTCAGTCACACCTTGACGAAGAAGATTCTCCGGTGTGACCGTCATAAGAGCGTTTGTTGATAACTCTTTCAAGATGGTGACATTTAATTTATTCTTTATTACTTCCAGGAAGTTTTGCTTAAATTACAATAGACCTCTCGCGCTGAACGAATTAACGAAGGCTATATGCGATACTCTTCCAAGCAGAACAGCCTCTACTAAGCAAAATAAAATATGTTATTAAACAGCTTTTCCTGTAAAAATTACTCTCTTTTTATAGAGAAATTACCATTTTTAAAGACGTCGCTGTCCTGAAGGGGTTAAGGGATCACACCAAAACTGCCCTGGATAAATCGCCAAATCAGCCCTCAGCGAGTTTTTGGTTAGGTCTTATCTTTATCCATGAGGTGACAGGCTTATCGATAATGAAATGCCATCAAGGGACGTAGGCTGGTCATTATCCATAAATATACTGAACTATGGAATCCCAGCCTTGGCAACATATACTTAAAAGGTAATGGGGCCGGCTGTTATCTCATCGCTTATTTTTATTTATCTATTAAATTTTTACTTTCAGTCGTCTGGTGACCTGGTGTTACAGTGTTGATATTAGAGGTGAAAGCAATGCTTTATGCGCAATTGCTCCAGCCATAACGAGGTGCCTAGAGGTTTTTGTATCATGCAAAAATGCTACCAGTGGTTAGTGGGTTTGCCTACGACTCTTAACTCCCTCACTGGGATGTAATAGTTTACTTTCTTAAAGCTAGAATCAGACAATCTTATTTAGGTTATATCTTTTCTTTTTTCCCCAGTTGGAAAGGTAAGTACAGCCACATTATGCCATCCACTGCAAGATGTTTCCATTACACTGAATAAGATAGTCTGGTGGTAGCAGAAAGAATTAAAGTCCATCTTGACAGTGAATGGTGTAAATGACCTGGGCCACAATTGTCTAGCTTCAGGTCCCCTACAGTGCAGCACAGCCATGGGATTGTCTGTTAAGGTTTTTTACTTTCTTCATCGCCGTGGTGATTGGGTGGTCTTTGTTGTTGTATGTTATGTTGACGGCCCGTTTGCGCCAGAGTTCGAATCGTGGTACAGGCATCTGGCATCACTCGATATAGGTGTCCATCCAGCCTCTGTGGGTTGATAGGTAAACTAGGGTAACACCTAGGGTAGACAACCGTGGTAACCTGGATAATACAATGGTCTTATATCCCAGGATAATGGGTGAATAACTCATAACAGGCTCAAAGGCCTATGTTACGGGGATGAACACCGTGGCCAAATGCCCCATTGCTTCCACCCCGCACCATTACCATGACTTTTTCCACAATAATGACAGGCCTCATTATTAAAGGGTTCAGCAGCATTGGAGCATCAGATCATGGAGATAGTTAAACCCGCTCCAGTGCAACGGATGCAAAGAAAATCTAGTTAATGATCAGGCCATTTGTAGCAGCTTAATCTTGAATAAGGAAGCAAATCTAGCTTATCGATGACGTGAGAGAGTGAAAGAGGTTATGACAGGGTACAGTAAAGCAGAACGCCTGGTAAGTGATGATGACAGGATATGCTGCTGCTACCAGTATAACCAGCTCGACGCTGGAGGTGATGCTCAAGCAATGAGAGAAGTCGTCTGTTGTCGTAATATACCCAAGTTCGATCATAAGATGGAACACGGTACAGGCAGGTTCATTGTTTGATTTTCCTTAAAACAATCCTTACTGTTCTTCACTACGACTCACCGACATGTAATAAGCACCTCCACTAATATCATTATACCAGTCATGAACAGAACATCTTTGGCATGTAATCAGTTCTGGACGATGGGTATTAGCGATGAAGTATATTGTGAAAGTGGCACAGTTAAAGGGAATGGACTGCCATGCCTAAACCAGATGGGAAAAAAATCTATTGAAGAATTTGCCCTATGTATCAAAAAGTAGAATATTTATTAAGCTTATCAACAAAACTCTAAAGAGGATAATCGAGACATGTGCTCCAAGATCTGCTTACTGATTGAAGGCAAGGATAGTTTTTATAAGGCTATAGATTTGACTGGTTATATGTTTATTGGGAGACTGGCGCCTAGTGTGAATTAGTGGCATGAAAAATGGAGGGGACAGTGCGGAAAACTATATAAGTACTGTATATGGCTGTTGCATACAACATAAATCTGAGAAAAGCGTCAAATGAATATGGAGAAGGGATTGTTTAACATTCTTTGATAACTGCGACACACTCAGCTGAACAAAACTGTGGCGTTGGCTGGAATAGGAAACTGGGGCGGTTCTGACAATGAAAAGGTTAATGACGAAGGCATTTTCATATTCAGGCTCCTATGACTTGCTCTCAGCTGAATATAATCATCTGAGCCAGCGAAAACGGAATACCAGCAATGTCACGATCGAGATTTGGTTGAAATGGAAGAAGTAATGAGGGCAAAACTGCCACACAATGCCGAAGATGAATATAAGAGAAAGATTATGAGCGTGTTAGTGTCGCTGAACGAGAAACAAACTAATTTTGAAAGTTTGTGGAATCCATGCAAACAATTCTTAGTTAAGAATGCTAAAGAAGTGCATGGTGTTGCAGGGTATAGCAGACGAGAAGCATTGTATTATGATGTCGGAGAGAAGGCAGTGGAGAATAAAAGGAAGACGTGTGTGTGGGACAGATGATAAAAGGTGCTCATATGAAATACAACTGAATATGCTAAGAATAAAATACATTCATTGAGACACGAAAAAAGGCATGTATCCTAAAAAGATAAGCTGAAGCCTTTCCGACAAAAGGATATTGAGACTGGAAGTGGAAAAACTTCCGATCTTGCTGATCAGTCATCCATTACTCAATTTCTCCACATGATCAGTTTTACACACCTAGATAAATCGCTCTTCATCATCCTACTTCTTCTTCCACACCTCTCATTCTTACTGTTATTCTTACTTTGTGATCCCATACATATAGTTTAGGTGCTTCCTGTCTAACATTTCCACATTTTTCCTGTCCCACACATTAAGGATGTATGACCTGCAAACATGCAGCACACTCGACATCACTGTCCCTTCGTACATACTCATCTTCGCCTGAAGTGACACTACTGTAAGACTTCTTTCCACATGCTTCTTAATGTTTCGTGTACTTTTTCTCAGTCTCTTATATAACTTATACGTCAGGTTCCAAAGTCCACCTACAGCGATGTTCAGCCCCAAATACAAGAAACCTTCAGTTCCCACAAATTGTCCCTACTCAGACTTATCCTATTTTACCTCTCTACTACTTCACGTCACCTTGTTTTGTCTCGCATTCAAAATCTTCCTCTCACAAGCTCTTTCAGCCTTAATCATCAACAGCTGACTATTACCGTCTGAAGCGGCGCCCACAGTTTTATCATTTATAAGCAAAAAAAACAGGTTAATTTCCCTCTCTCCTCATCTTCGTTTATTACGTAAATGTCACTCGGTCTAGTAGCCTTACAGATATTACTTTCACTCGCCTTTCCATGAATAGAATGAAGTCCTGGAAACAGCACTTACTTCCGATGCAGCCCACTTTTAACTCAAACATTCACTCTCTTCCCACTCAGCCGAATACTTGCCCTACTCTTGGCAAGATCTCTTCACTGACCAGTTTCTCCCCCACCTCCTTCATCTGTAACACTCTCCACAACACGTCTCTTTCGGCTCCGTCATATTCCCTCTCTAAGTAAAGAAACGCTACTTACAGAATTCTCCATTTTTCTACATATTTCTCAAAGCAGACACGTGTACCATACACACCCTGCCACATCTATAACCTTCATGTTCCTTCTTAATATGGATATTCTATTTACCACTACTCCTCCATGTACTGTAGGGTTTAGAAGAAAGTTAATTGCCCGGAGTATAATTCAAAATATTCATTACTAACATAACAACAACAACAACAAAATCAACCTTTATAATTTTCCACTGCCTACTGTGCACCCGGACCGCTTCATACCTCGAGCGATCAAATAACTGAGGAAGCTAAAACTCGCCACTACCATCACCACCACTCGCTCCACCACCCCAACCATCCTCACACTCACCACCGTCACCACCCTCACTTTCACAACAGCATCGCCACCCTCAGTCTCACACCATCACCACCCTTACACTTACAACATCGTCACCACCGTCACTCTCACAACACCATCATCATCCTCTATCTTATATTATCATCACCACTGTCTCTCTCACCACACCATCGCCACCCTCATTCTCACATCACAGTAACCACCCTCACACTCACATCACCATCATCATCCTCACTCTAACATCACCATTACCATCAACACTTTGACACCACCACCACCGTCACTCCTCACATCTCAGTCATCCTTTGTCCCACACTACTACCCCTCACTCAAGCCACCATCATACTACCCTCCCATACTGCCATACGTTCATACCACCACCGTCATTGCCATCCTTTATTTTCCCACCATATCCACCACTACCGTCACTCACGCCACAAGCATCCCCTCACCTCTCACCACTACAGTCACCGCCAATTCTGCTCCCACACCACCAGTACCAAGACCCATGTACTGGCCTAAATATAACCACTTACAAATAATAAGTGACCAGTACATTTAAATTTAAGGGTTTAAGAATATATGAAGTATCTGAGGGACTTATTTGGTAATACATCTAAGAAAGAATATTAAATAGATCTAATATAAATAATCCTCCACACTGTAACTTGAAGAAGGGTACAAGATACACATGGCAGCGCTGACCCTTCAGTCCATAAGATCTCTCCTGAGGATCATCTATTGTATTTTTCTGGGAAGATGAGTATTTTCCTGATAGGATGTCGTCGAAATAAATGGGTGTAGCTGGTGTGCCTTTATTACCGCACTGTCTCTCCATACATGCTAGATGACACCAGGGAGAATGGACTTGTTCCAGGTCTGGGCAAGGCTTGAAAATAGTCGAAAACCAGACAATGGCCATGCTGAACCCAGTCTCAGAAGTAAAGTACTCTGCCAGAACTTGCTATGAAGTCCACTCCTAGACTTATGCCCAGACTTGCTCCTAGACTTGCACCAAGACATGCTCCAAGACTTGCTCCCCTGAAAGTGTTAAGACTTTCAGGTAGTTTCAAGCAAATTAATAAGATGAAAGTATTATACCTCCAGGTAGTTTCAAACAAATTAATAAGATGAAAGTATTATACTTTAATGAGAAAATAAAAAATGTTCATAGGAATATTTTATGGAATTAGATGACGCAGTTGCCCTTTGACCACCATAACCTTTAGCTGTTAAGGTGATACTGCACAGGATAAGGATTCATCACCTTATTTCATAGTTACAAAACAGTTTTTAGTATCACAGTGGTGTACGTGACTGGTTGGCCTTATCCCATGGCCTCAAACTACCGATGCGCCTCCTCACACACAGCTGCTCTGCACTCGTCTCATATTTCACAATTTTCCGGGCAGATTTCACTTTCAAAACATTGCCAACATAGGAAAGCTTCAGGCAGGAGGCAGTGACCTTGTTCCCGAGAAATCAAAACACAGAGAGAGACAGTAGCTCCCCTCACAGTCAAGCGCTCGCCCTCCCCTTACGGACCCTTATGATAAAATTCAAAATACCTATGCTCTTTCATTTAAGTAGTGTGGATAAATATAAAAAAATATATAGGAACTCATCAGTAATATGTTAGCCTGAAGTGTCATCGTTCAACTGAAAAGAATAAATACTGAATTGATGTAAAAAATGCATAACATCACGACGAAAATGTACAAAAACATGGGATATTACAGTGTGAGGTGCAGAAATATTACTGGCACTTATTTTCAACCTGTACACTTATACTCACAATATCACCACCACCTACCTGAAAACACAACCATCCTCACTTTCGCACCACCACTACTAAATTCACCCTATTATCATCACAACCATCTTCACTGCCAGATTGCCATTACCATCCCAACTCTTCCTCGAACATTGCCACCTCAAATCTTACATTCGCTGACTGACATTTTATAATTTCAGTTCTTGCAATTCTATATTATGTGATATTTTAGTTGCTCTTAAATTCTGCAAAGATCACATATTTTTGGCACTTGTCAGTCGTTTTACTGATGTAAAGAAAAGGAGAACACGAGTGACAGTCATTTCTCAACAAGGCCAGTCGAAGTTAGTTTTGGTCATTGTGAAGCTCGAAATTATATACATGATTTCAAGCAGATTTTGATTATGAGTTAGACAGCTGTAAGACTGTGATTACAGTGATTTGAAGATGAAAGTCACGTGATGACAAGGCCATGATACAGGCCGTCCTTGGGAAATGTCACCACAACCGGACGAGAAGTACGTCACTGCTGCCAGGCGGACCCCTCACACAGCATCAGTAGGTGTGACGCATTCAGTAGGAATGTCAGGTCACTCTGTCAGTTGTAGAAGGTCTATGGCTGAAGGCGGGCTGAACTTCTATATTTTAGTAAAGATTTTGATGAAAGCCAACAAAGCATCAAAACCGAAGGATGTTGATCACCACCAAAATCATTTACTGTAATCTTATACTTTTATGAAAATATTATCTACATAAATGAAGAAATGCTTTTCGTTTGAAGTCTATGGCTGACAATGCTAAAGACTCGTAATACTCAACAGGATGCTGTGACAAACCCAGAAACGGAGGGGAAGCTGTCTTTAGTTCGTAGATAATATAGTCAGCGGATCCCAACAAGTTACTGGCCATCTAAAGGCTGATGGACATCTAGATCCATTTCAAAGTTCTGTCCTTTCTGTCCTAGCATGCTTATTCCAGGAACCAAGCATCAGAGACCGATGCTAGGTTGCTTATTAGGTCATAAAAAAAGACCATTTCGGAACTGGTTATGCCGTCGCCAAGAGTTAAAATTCTCGACTGGCCTTCAGAGGGGTGTCACTGTGATCATATGGAAAACGTTATGGCCACCCTTGCCCAGCAATATGCGAATCCAGAAAGTACAGTATAAGGGAGGCGGTAATAACGAGAGTAAGTGTACTGGAGAAAGACCAACATAAGTCAAATATGTAGACCAACGCCTGTTCCCTTTACAAGGTAAAGAATGAAGGCAATGCTATCATAGATTTGTTTCTTCTCTTACCTGTTAGCACTGATGCTATGTATTTTTCAGTACTGAGAAATTATATACCCTAGGAAATATAATGACCATAGTCACAGAAATATTTTATTCCTGGTCTGCGGTCTAAAAGCGTATTTCGACCAATAGCTCACACTAATCTTCTCACATTATTTTGAACTAAGCATAACTTCCGTTGCAACAAATGACAGTCACATGTATCCATCAAACACAAAATCTAACGATATATATATTTTTTTAATGTTAGGTACAGTGTCAGAAGCCACAGTTATTACTGGTATCATACCTATACTGTTGAGTCTGTTTATGATACTCCAAATAAACTCATGTAATTACCCGTCCCCACCCCAGAAGGGCTCGAGGACGGGTATTGTTTTCACTCGATTTGTTTGTTTGTTTGTTTGTCTGTCTGTCTGTTAACAACTTTACGCGAAAACTATTGGTGTGATTTTTACTAATATTACAGAGATGATGGGCTATGACGCTCTGATCACGTGAGTAAGTTTTAGGCCAGATTGGGCCAAGGCCCAGGCTGTAGGCCTCAAAATGTGAAAAAAGGGGGGGGGGGTAAAAAATCGTATTTTCGCCACATCTCCTTTCAATTTCGTCATATCGACATGAAACCAAATCCAAAAGGTGCATCTTTCAAATATGCATCCCGTAACACGCCTCATTACATAATGAGGTCACCCCCCCAGTTAGCGGTATAGAGGAACGTGTCTGCGATAACTCTGCCACCTTTCTCGAGGCATTCTGCATACATGATAATTTACTCTGATGAGAGAAACGCTGATAACACCTGCAAAAATTGAGAATAGATTATTACCCCATTAAGATCTTAGTGAAATTTGGATCTATCTGAGTGATAACTTCATGCAGGGTAAGACTGGAGGTGGTAGTGGTGGTCAGGTGCTTCAGAGAAATTTCAACACTCGAATGACGATTCAGTCTGGTCCTGGGCTCACAGGAAGCAGTTGAAATCGGTAGAAAAACACCTCGAATAATATTGGAGTACATACTCCTTTAAGAGTTGTATAATTTTTACGAAAGTGATTTGAATTTATACTTCATAACTGCGTTCATGCATTGCCAGAGAGACTGTGCTAATTTGGGCTATGTGAACCACCTTCGTGGAGAATTGTTACCTAACCAATAATTTAATCCCAATTCACATACTCAGCCTTTCCTTAAATTTAACTTTATCTTTCCTACAGCTAAGGGTAGAGAAATTACAGACGGAAATAGCACTGTACATAAAAGCCATTAAAGTTTAAAGTAAATGATGTTAACCGCTCGGTGACAGCATCATCGGCAGCGAGAAATGACACTACTACCACAAACCGGGTGGAAGAATTCAAATACAAGAGTGTCCGGTGAACGTGGCTGCAAACCTCCATTCGCTGATAATATCATCCTTCGAAACTGAGGCCTTCGGATGCAGAAAAGTGAATCAACCAGAAGTGATACGGTGAGTGAGGTTATAATTCGTGATCTTTGTTCAGTATAATATCTCAGTAACCACCTCTATGATTTTCTATGGACTTCTATTCTTTTTCCTGCAGATACTTAATAATTCGTACACCTCCTTGTCAGCCTCTTGCAAAGTGAAACCCAAAAGCCAGTGGTTAGTTGATCCGTCCTTTCTGATTCCTGAAGCCTCGGTTTTGACGGCTGGAAGTATGAGTGAATGGTGATGTGGCCTGATTTTTCTGGACACACCTGCTTTTTTTAATAATATCGCCCTTTTTAAGATACTGGCGTGGACTGGCGCTGCCCTTGTGATTGCCAGGTGTGTGGAACCGGTTACAAGGTGTCTGGGGAGGCTGGAAAAAGTGTGGATGGCGTTAAGTAGGATGTGCCCGACCGGTTGCATAACACTGCCATCACATAACAGCTTTTTTTTTTTTTAATAGTAAGAGTCCAGAACATGCCAGGTTCACATACGGATTATGACGCTCCAATCGGCTGTAGCTCATAAAGGGTTAAAATCAGAGAGATAATGTAGGTTAATTTCTCACATAATGCCACCCAGGGATAAGCGACTAGCCATTCCAGCCTTAAATTTCTTGACTGATATGCCTGTCTCCGGGACCCTATAACTCTGTTGGGGTAATAATTTTTTAACACTGTGTAAGATCCCGGTTTTAATTTAAGATGCCCCATTTCACTACTTAACCTTCCCGAGTCCAGAGTTGCTGCGTGTTGGATCTGGTGTGGAGGATACTTAGCGTACCGTCCTTCGCTTGTCTGCTTATAGCCGCGAAGCTCATTTTCCCTGCCTTAGGGTTCCCGTGTTATTTAAGATTTAAAGAAAAATATGTACTTTTCGCATGGTGAGTCGTGGGAGTGCCTGTCATTATTTTAAGTTAAGCAGTCGAGTCAGCCTGGCATCTGGATACCATTTGATTAAAAGTACTTGGCCTTGAGAAGTACAAATAATATACATAATATCATTACTTTCTTGTCATTAGCCTAATTTCTATTTAAAAAAAAAAAAATTAACTTAAACTCTGTCGCCCTAGGTATTCAGTGATTTTCCTTTCCGAGCTGCTTCTGTTTATGACTGTCACTGTTTTCCCTCCTTTGCTATTGGATCTATGCTTTGTCTTTGACGCTGAAATACATAAGTATAGTTTCATATTTATTTTGTTTTTGCGACCACCAGACAATATTTCAAACTTTGGAAGATTTCACCCTAACTAAGGTGCTAATGTTCCTTCCCTACTACCTCTCCTGGTGCTTCCTCAGTATCACTTTTCCTGAATTTGCGCTTTACTAACACTTTCTTTCAGTCTCTCATGTCCTCAGTCTCGGCATTTTTTTTCTGTCTCCGCTGATGCCCTGACTGCTAACACTCCTCCCCCCCCCTCTTTTCTGAATTACTCAACCAACATTTTCTTTATATTTAACTTCACGTCCTCAATGTCAACACTTTCCTTGCACCTCTCCTCATTTCCTCAGTCCGAACAGTTTTTTTCAGTTTCTCTTTGTGTCCTTGGAATGAACACATTTCTTCGACCAATTACAATAATTGAACAGTGTCAGTACTCTTCCTCCCATTCTCTTCATGCTTACCTACTGTTGACCCTTTCCTTCCAGTTCTGATTCTTCTTCACGGCCAACACCTTCCTTCCATCTCTCCTGATACATCTTCAGTAAAAACACTTTTCTTCCACCTCTCCAGGTATATCCTCAGCATGAATTCTTTCCTTTCACCTCCCATGATGTTTCCCAAGTACCACCAATTTCCTTTTATGCATATTATCCTCTCTGCCCATATTCATATCCCGGAGAGGCCATTAGATGTTAGGGCAAGGTCGTATAATACTCCAGCCTATTCATATCTAGGAATAAGACATGCATTGCAAATTTGACGGTACTGAGTTGTAGTCTTTGGAGAGATTGGGCCTTAGCAAAACTTAAATATGTCTTAATGACCCCTTTACAGTCGATGGGCATTATTCTGCATATGTTTCTTTTCTTCACGTTTCCTCTTACGCATCTTTTATGAAGGCTTTTCGCTTCTTGTGTTACCCTCATTTCGTCTTTTTGCTTCTCATACTGACCGTGTGTGTGTGTGTGTGTGTGTGTGTGTGTGTTTTATGTCTACGAGATCATATAGTAACGGAGCACCTTTGTGGATATTCGTTATCTCGTGACGTATACATATCTTCTGCCATTTAGGTCAGGTTAGTTTCCCACCAGCTAATATAGAAATGGCTTCAGTTATAGACGAATGTTTTAAATAAAGCCTAGTTAAGTTAAAGTAGGCTGGACTAATTAATGACAACGATAAGGTTAAGATCTAAAGACTGGGTTCAGATGATTATGAGGGCTTGCGCGCGCGCGCGCGCGCGTGTGCGTGCGTGTGTGTGTGTGTGTGTGTGTGTGTGTGTGTGTGTGTGTGTGTGTGTGTGTGTGTGTGTGTGTGTGTGTGTGTGTGTGTGTGTGTGTGTGTGTTGGGGGGGGAGATTTCTCTTTATATCTAAAAAAATCATTAGCGTTTTTCCGTGCCATGTTATTGTTTAGTCATTATTACTCCATCATCTCTGTAACCTGTTTATTAGTCAGCGTGACCTTTGCGAGAATTCATGTATAAGCCCTGAAATACACAGACTTATGCAAATATTTACTAATGTGGATTCTTTTTATGTTCTCGTCCAACAATTTTTAAGAACTTAGAGCCAAACTTTACTTCTCTCACGCATGCCTAAGCTACAAGAGACCCATCCATGCACAGGGCACGTTCAGGACTGCAGACCGGTCACATAGGAAGACAAAAACCCCATTGACTCCATCTTGTTTCCTAAATATAGTGAACTGGTTACTCGGCCAGAATCGAAGCCTCCAGTTGGTTGTGGTGACGTGGTGGGCGTAAACATGGAACCGAAAACCAGTTCTGTGATGAAATACAAGGATCAGGGGACGAACTTGATGGTAATGGGTGATGGCTGAGACGCAAATCTGGTGCTCTATATAGTTACTTTGTTTTTCGTGGTGATTTATAGTTGGAGGAGCTACACAGTTCTCTTGACCTAAAATCATTTATATATAACCGGCAAACGCAGCCATATGAACACTTGAGAGAGAGAGAGAGAGAGAGAGAGAGAGAGAGAGAGAGAGAGAGAGAGAGGCATGAAGGGAAAGTATGAGGATGAGTGAGTGTTAGTGAGCATAAAATCTGAAAGCGAGCATTTGAGAGAATGCGTGGGTGAGGGCGTGTGTGAGGGGTAACTGTGAGAATACGTATGTGCAAGGCAGAGGTGAGGGAATGAGATACAGTGTGAGAAAGTGAATTAAAGATCAATCCCAACTCAGTTTAGCCCCCTCCATTGCAAATCAGACCTCTCCAGCTCAATTTAAGTCAGTGCTAATAGTAAAGAGGTTGGGTGAGTGAGTGAGAGCTAAGAGAATGAAGACCATGTGAGAGAATAAGTAAAAGAGGGTGAATGTTGGACAGCGTGAGAGTGAGAGCGAATGCAAAGTAGCGCGAGTGAGTGACGGTGAGAATGATAGTGTGATAGTGACTTCAAGATCTAAAAAAAAGTTACTGAAGGAAGGTCAGACGGCCACATGTAAATGAAAATAAAGAGTATGGAGAGCGAGAGAAATTTGAGATGAAGCCAGTGTGACAGAGTATGAGACCGAATAAGCAGGAGTATGACAGTAAGAATGTGTGTGTGTGTGTTTGAGAGAGAGAGAGAGAGAGAGAGAGAGAGAGAGAGAGAGAGAGAGAGAGAGAGAGAGAGAGAGAGAGAGACAGACAGACAGACAGACAGACAGACAGACAGACAGAGACAGACAGACAGACAGACAGACAGACAGACAGACAGAGACAGACAGACAGACAGACAGACAGACAGACAGACAGAGACAGACAGACAGACAGACAGACCGAAAGCAAGAGTGAGAGCAAGGAAGCGGAACCGTAAATGCATGAGAAGTAAAGAGAGTGAAAGTAAGTGTTAGCGAAGCATAGACTGAAAAAGTTCGACTATAAGCGTGTGTGAAAGTGAGTGCGAGGGAGTGGGAGTGGGAGTTCATGACCGTGAATGTGAAGATGAGTGAATGCGGAAGTAAGACAAAGTTTGAGAGCGAATGAGGTATTGAAAGAGAGAGAGTATAATGAACAATGCGTAGAGGAGTGTGGAGTGGTGAATGAGGGAGTGTGAAAGTTAGAGTATGTGAGAGTGAGAGTGGGAGCAGGTGTGTGTGTGTGTGTGTGTGTGTGTGTGTGTGTGTGTGTGTGTGTGTGTGTGTGTGTGTGTGTGTGTGTGAGAGAGAGAGAGAGACAGACAGACAGACAGACAGACAGACAGACAGACAGACAGACAGACAGAGACAGAGAGGCTTGCTAGGTAGTTTGACAATTGGTGCTAAGATTGTGGTTGGAGGAATGGTAGGAAGGGAAGACACAGTAATTGTAAGAAAAGGAAAAAAGATTTAAACTCACCGTTACACAATGAATAAATCAGTTAACGGTTGTAAATAAACTGATACTTGTGCTAATATGTGGCCAGCAGCAACTGACTGTAGTCTTTACGTTAACTTATATAGATATTCAGCATCCGACTACTGGAAAAGTATTTCGTGGGATAGTTATTATATCAAGAGAGGTTTCACCCGGAGAAACGGTGACATTTCCGGAATATGGTAACAAACTACACATACCGGCAATACCAAGTAAGGAACCGATTATTGAACCAGGTCGTTCACCGCTTCACAAACCTCACTAAAACCGATGTCATGTGTTAGAGGATGAAGTCTTGCTCTCCAGTCTACTATCGTCACGGTATCCGATAAGGTTGTGGCCGCTTTGTGGTAAAAATCTGATCTTTAATAATCTGCAGTGATTTTAATTACATGATTTAATACCCCAACATGTTATGTGCTATGTTTGTAATACGTTAGTGTAATAATTACATTTAGTCTTAGTAAAACTGCATCCATATCATTTACGTTCAGCCGAATACCGATATCGTCCCCTTACCAGATAACCTGGCTGAGTATCGTCAGATTTCCCCCACTGTAATAGCAGACCGTGGACTGATTAATTATTGGAATGTTGGAGTCTGGTATAAGTGCATGGGAAATTTAACGTGAAACTGGTCTACGCAGATCCACCGTTTACAAGTGGATCACACTGTGGAAACAGGAAGGGTCATTAAGGAAAAGATCTAATAGTGGACGATCAAGAGTAACAACGCGAGAACAGGACAAGGCTGTCGTAGAGACAGCACAACAATGCCCGCTGACACCAGCAGCACAGATTAGGCACGACCTCCGCTTGGCCTGCAGTGATTCCACAGCAAGACAACGCCTGTATGAAGCAGACATTTCATGTTATGTCCCAGCTGTGAAAGGTGAGCTTTACAGATGAGAAGTGTTTTTCGTCCGTGAAGACAAGGGCAAGAGTGTGCTGGAGGCCAAAAAAATATTTGATATATGGAACAGCACATAGGCCTAGTGCAGAAAGCACATAGCGGTCGTGTAACCACAGCTCTTTGGGGGTGGATGAGTGCATCTGGCCCATATGAGCTGATACAGAGTGAAGGCAGACTAACTGAGGAAGAGTATGTCCGTACACTAGAAGAGGTTCTGCTACATACCCTACGAGTGATGGCCATTCCTGCTCCTCAGACAATCATTGTTGTCCATAATAAGAGTCCAGTCCATATGAGTCAGTGTGTGAGAGTGTGGGCCCAAGCACATCCTGAGATCAACTTCTTGGACTGGCCTCCAAAGGGATGTGATTTAAACCCCACTTAGCACTTATGGGCTATTATGGTGAGAGACTGGTATGTTGGACAGGAGCGCACTACTGCTGCTACTGTGCACCACGCGCAAGAAGCGTGGGAGAGCATCTGCCGCCTTCCAGATATTTGTTCCAACCTTGTAAAATCCATAAGGAAGAGGTTAAATTACATCACTGATGCTGGGGGAGGGTAGACATCTTACTAACCCTGTATATAATGATATGGTATACTTTTACACACAATTTATTTTCCTTATCAATACATACTGTTATAACGAACTGATGCTGCTACATTTGTTTTTATAACACCCATAATGTAAACTTCCTGAGAATAAAGAATGCTATGTGAACTGATTAATATTTCTCATATCCTGACCCTAACTAGTCCTATATGTAATCAGTGTCTAAAATTAGATATACTGAATGAATGCTAACATACAAAATGCCATTGGTGTAGATGTCAAATATATCAATATGTTACAGACCACATTACAGTAAAAGGAAGAAAACAAGGTGAGGGTATCAAAGTGAATTTAGTGTAAATGATTATAATTACAGAACAATTAAACCCTCTCCATATAGCTGTACCCACGAAATACGTTTCCAATAGTCGGATGCTTTATATCTATATATCCTAAGTTAACCTAAAGACTACAGTTAGTTTCAGCTGACTACATATTATGATCTCAAGTATCCATATACTTACTACCATTAACTGATTTATTCATAGTGTTTACGCGATTTTAAATCTTTTTTTTTTTTTCCTTTTCTCACAATTCCTGTCTTCTCTTCGTACCATTCCTCTACCCATAATCTTAGCACCAATTGTCAAACTACCTAGTAGGTCTCTGTCTGTCTGTCTGTCTGTCTGTCTGTCTCTCTCTCTCTCTCTCTCTCTCTCTCCTAATAAATAACACTTATCATTGTCGTATTACTTCTCCTGTCCTAACAATGTTTTTTTTTTTTATGTGTCATACTCTGGGCAAAGGTTTCAGGGCCTACCCCAAGGCCCCGTAGTCCTCCTACACAACTCCACATGTCACCACTTTGCCGTTAACACCCACCGTCCATACTGAATGCATGCTAGGGCTGTCTCATACAGGACTGGAGTATTGGTATTAGCGGGGATATTTTTACACGTCGGAGGGTCTTCTGGTAGATCAGTAAAGTATGCTTTAAAGAAATTCAAATCCTTAAACTGTTCCCTGCCGCAGCCGGGATTGTCTTCCCTATACGTAAGGATCTGTTGGCTGTTTATTAATCGTTCCCTCGTCTGTTATATCATTATCACTTGCTGCCGTCCCTTTCCACTGCCATTCCCCCCCCCACCACCTGCTGTCCCTCCTCCCGAGCCTGGCGTGGAGAGAGAGATCTGTGTGTCGGGGTCTGAAACACAATGCTGGTAGAGGACTGTCGGCGAAATTTTGCTTACGACAGTACACCAGTGATTTCTCCGTTCTTCACACTTCCCGTGACAACACATGAAGACGAGCAGCGCTCTCCTCACCCACCTCCATAAACCAACCTCGGGTGTCTGTGATTCCTCCTCCTCGCTACTCTGCATTTTCTTCAATCCATAATTTTAACTCTTTGATGCATCTTTGAACATTTAAAAAATGTATCTGGTTTGGTTTGATTTGACGAGATTTATGGTACCTCCCGTAGGAGGACAGGGCCAGATAAGGGCCCGCCAGAGAAAAGCTTGAAAAATGAAGGGGACTCGTAAAAGAGCTGCGATGGTGTGAGGCTCGCCCAACTCTCAGTAGCAGATGGAGAAACCGAGGGGGGAGGGCCCTGATCCAGGTCAGCATAGGATGAAGGGTCCCCGACGTCCAGTAGGCAACAGGGTCAGAGGACATTCAACATCCAGATTGGCGGGAGGGACATGAGAAACCCATATCCCCTCGGCTGCTGACGGCAAAGAGTTGGTCTCGCCGAGTTCGGGGGTGCAGGTGTTGACCTGGCGAGAGATGGATACTGGACTGCGTGTATCTGGTTTTCCCAATACGAATATATTACCTGACTGCTGACCTATGTGTGAAGTGTTAATGCATATCCTTTCTTTTATTTATATACTTTTTTAAATTATTATTCATGAATTTTCTTGTATACTCACTTGACTGAGAAATGAACTTCTCATTACTTTTATATTCTATCACACACGACGGGCAGTGCCGTGGTGGGCACTGCTTGCTGAGCGTATATCCCTCGCTTCTTTCACAGTGTTACAAGATCGAGCAGTTCCCGGCGGACTGTGGTTACTACCGGGCACACCTGCTTTCTTGTCCACACGGCTGACCGGGCAGTGGCTGGGCAGCAGAAGTCGGGCAGTGGCCAGAGTAGGTGCTTGGCGGAACTGAGTACAGTGCAACAATGGGTTACAGTAAGAACTGTCGCACGACACTTAAAGCTAAAAGTATAGCGTTGTGTGGTACGTGATTTGGTAACAATGTTTGCCCGTTGGGCACTGCCTGCTCATGTGGACGGGACTTAAGACATATCAGTTTTTAGGCTGATGATGACTAAAGTGGAAAAGTTCCCAGTTAATCAACTAGATGTTCATCCTACTGCTGGTATTCATCATCCTTATTAGACTTCGCTTCCCTCCTGGAGAAAGTATTTCATATATATATATATATATTTTGAGGAGTAGACTGTAGCACAAGTCGAGCAGGACAGTACTCCCAGAGTGGATGGAAAGCTGATGACAGAGAGAGCTGGAGCTCCCGTTTCATCAGCCTCGGAACTAGTTCCTGACCACCTCCCTTTGCCGAGCTTTTTCAGTGTCTCAGTAACACAGAGAGTAGGCCAGCATGCTCTCCAATACAAGTTTCTCTAACTATCTACACCAAACTACATACACAGTACACACTACACTTCCTTTCCCAAAATTAAAAACAAATCATGGCTTCTCACATCCCATAGCCTCTGAGTCCCCAGGGGGGGGGACCATAAATGCCCCCACCTTCCGCCCCTCTCCCGGTGACGACCAAGAGAGATGCCTGGAACCACTGTCTGACTCACTTCTTCATTTCTGCAACATTCGCGGCCTTTCCTCTAACTTTCGCTCTGTTGAGCACCACCTCTTCACCTCGAAACCTCACCTTCTTTTCCTAACTGAGACTCAGCTGTCTGAGGCAACTGACAGCAAACCCTTTTCTGTATCCTCCTACTTTCTCTATACTCATTCCAAAGCCAAAGGTGGCTGTTGTGTATATATATGCAACAACTTATCTTGCTCTCATGTTCCTGAACTTGATTCTTCTGAATTCTCTACACTCTGGCTTCGGCTTTCCTGTCATTCTCTGACTAAATAAATATCTGGACTGTTTACTTATCCCCTATTTCTACTGACAATTAAAAATTCTTCGAAAATCTTAATTCTATGATGGAACATATTCTATCCATTTCTCCTTTCTCTGAAATCTCCATTCTAGGAGATTTCAATGTTCACCACCACCTTTGGCTCTCCTCTCCTTTCACTGATCCACGTGGTGAACAAACCTACATCCTTTCCATGTTTAATGACCAAGAGCAGCTTGTACGGCACCCTACCTGTATCCCTGACCACCTTGGAGAGACTTCCAACATACTTGACCTCTTCCTTACAACTAATCCTTCTCCTTACACTATTAATCTTTTCTCTCAGTTGGGCTCCTCTGATCACATCCTAATCACCTTAACCTGTCCTATTGCTCTGGTACGGCCTGTGGACCCTCCAAAGAAACGTCGTTTGTGGCACTTTGGAGCTGTGGATTGGGAGGCCTTCAGGCAGTACTTCTTTGATTTTCCCTGGAATGATTATTGCTTCCATGGCCGGGAGCCATCTGAGTGTGCCTTGTGCATTAGGGAGGTTATTCTCTCGGGCATGGAAGCATACATTCCTTTCTTATATCCTTTGACTAATGCAAGAAAGCCTTGGTATAATCACACTTGTTCTTATGCTGTCCACAACAAGGAGAGGGCCTATAAAAGGTACCGGAGCCAACCTATCTCTGAATCATATCTTTCTTATGTTTCTGCCTGGAATCGTGCTAAGTCTGTTCTTCGCTCTGCTAAAAATAATTTCATCCGTACTAAATGCTCTCAACTCTCTGACTCAAATTCTTCTTCCTCCTTCTGGCACCTTGCCAAAAACCTTTCTAACACCTTTACCTTTTCATCCTTCCATCCTCTTTTCTGCTCTGATGGTTCTGTAGCTATTTCTTCTACTGATGAAGCAGATCTCTTCGCACAGACTTTCTCCTCCAATTCCACCTTAGATGATTCCGGTGCTGTTCCTCCATCACTTCCCCCCTCTGACTTCCTTATGGCTGACATTAGAGTTTCTTCAGCTGATGTATTTTCTGCCATCACAGGCCTCAATACTAACAAGGCATATGGGCCTGATGGAGTCCCTTCTGTTGTCCTCAAGAACTGTGCTTCAGTGCTTACACTCTGCCTTGGCAAACTCTTTCGCATTTGTCTATCAACTTGTACCTTTCCTTCTTGCTGGAAGTTTGCTCTCATTCAGCCAGTCCCAGAGAAGGGTGACCTTTCCCAACCCTCTAACTATCGTTCAGTTGCTTTAACATCGTGTGTCTCAAAAGTTTTCGAGTCAATTCTTAACAGAAAAATTTTAAAGCATCTTTTCTATCACATCCTTCTTTCTGATCGTCAGTATGGCTTCCGTCAGGTACGCTCCACTGGCGATGTTCTCACCTACTTTTCGGACTCCTGGTCATCCTCCTTTAGTGACTTTGGCGAAAGCTTTGCCATTGCACTTGACATCTCAAAGGCTTTCGATCAAGTCTGGCATAAATCGTTAATTTCCAAACTGCCCTCATATGGTTTCTATCCTTCTATCTGTGCCTTCATCTATAGCTTCCTTTCTGGTCGTCCTATAGCCGCTGTTGTAGACGGCCATCATTCTTCTCCTAGATCTATCAACAGTGGTGTTCCTCAGGGCTCTGTCCTATCACCAACTCCCTTCCTTTTATTCAGGAATGACCTTCTAAGCTGTACATCTAACTCTATCCACTCGTACACTGATGACTCCACCCTTCACCTTTCCATTCGGTTCCTGCAACGTCCATCTCAGCAGTTACTTCAACAAACGAGGGATGAGGCCATGGCATGCCTAATGTCTCACTTGGCTCGTATCTCTGACTGGGGTAAAAATAATCTTGTTGTGTTTAATGCAGCAAAGACTCAGTTCTTACACCTATCAACCCGTCTAAATCTTGCACAGGTGTACCCACTAATGTTTAATAATATTCAGCTTAATCCTGCATCATCCTTGAACATGCTTGGGGTTTCATTCACTCGGGACTTACCTTGGAAAGATCACATTACATCTCTTGTAAAATCTGCTTCCAAGAAATTCGCTGTGCTAAGCCGACTCCATTCCTTCTTTACCCCTGCACGATTGTTGACTCTATACACGGGTTTTATCCGCCCCTCTGTAGAGTACAACTCTCATGTGTCGGAAGGTTCCTCACATACAGCTCTTCTCAATAGGGTGGAGTCAAAGGCTTTTCATCTCATTAACTCTCCTCCTCTTACTGGCTCCCTTCAACCTCTGTCTCTTCACCGCACTGTTGCATCTTTATCTCTTTTCTATCGCTGCTTGAATGGTCACTGCTCCTCTGAACTGTCTGCTTGCATTCCTCCACATCTACGACGGGAGTGTAGCACCCATCCAGCAGCAGGCGGTGGTTCAATCGGTAGAGAGGTGGCGTGGGGTCCTAACGGACCCAGGTTCAAATCCCGGCTGGGGCAGGGAACAGTTTAAGGATTTGAATTTCATTAAATCAGGCTTTACTGATCTACCAGAAAACCCGCCGACATGTCGTAAAAATACCCCCGCTAATACCAATACACCAGTCCTGTATGAGACAGCCCTAGCATGTATTCAATATGGACGGTGGGTGTTAGCGCCGAAGTGGTGACATGTAGAGGTGTATGGTATGTAGGAGGACTACTGGGCCTTGATAGCAGGCTGTGAAGCCTATGCCCAGAGTCGGACACACACAAAAAAAAAAAAAACTCTCACCCCTTTCCTGTCCAACTCTCTAATGCAAGAGTTAACCGTTACTCCCAGTCTTTCATTTATGCAACAGGTCAACTCTGGAACTGCCTCCCTCTGTCTGTATTTCCTGCTAGCTATCATCTCCAGTCTTTCAAATGCAGTGTGTCCAGGCATCTCAAAATGATCGAATCTTGAATTTGGTTGTCGCTTGTATTTTGTTTTTCTCTTGGAAGGAACAGTTACTGTGGGCTCGTGGTCTTTGTTTCCTTCTTCCTAGCATAAAAAAATACGCATATTATATATATATATATATATATATATATACAGTGGAACCTCGGTCCTCGAACGTCTCACATGTCGAACAAATCGGACCTCGACCAAAAAATTCAAGAAATTTTTGCTCCAGAGGTCGACCAAAATATCGGACCTCGACCAACCTGAACGTAGTCAAACGAAGGGAAGCTGGCCGACCGACAGTCACGCGTCCACCTTTGTTGTTCGTCAACGTGGTCGTCCTGCTTTGCTTCACATTTTTCTTGATTCAGTGCAGTATTAGCCCCTAATAATGGCTCCAAAGAAAGCAAGTTCATCCAGTACGGCTACTGGCAGTGAAAAGAGGAAAGTAGTGCGGAAAATAATTGAAGAAGTGGAAAAATTATTGCTTATCTTCATCAATGAGAAACAGTTAGCAGGAGACAGTGTTAGTGAGTATATAATGTGTGAAAAGGCAAGAGAAATATACAGTCACCTCGTAAAGGAAAGCACTGGTACCAGTGCTGAAACTTAAATAGGTACCGGTAAGCATCTGGGGTCTTGGAACGGATTAAAATGATTTACATTATTTCTTATGGGGAAAATTAGTTCGGTCCTCGACCAATTCGGTCCTGGAACAGCCTTCCAGAACAGATTGTGTTCGAGGACCGAGGTTCTAATATATATATATATATATATATCATCATGGAGCCTCTGTGGTACAGTGGTAGAGTGTGCGTTTCGTACACGGGTGAGCCAGGGTTCGCGCCCCGCCAGGGTAATAAACTTTGGGAGTGTTCACCCGGCCATGTACTACATTGGCGGACACCAGGGGTCCTGTGGTTGAACCAGTGCCCATTACTATAAAGTATGCTTGCACCCAGTCAGCTTGCACGGGCCGATTACACTTGGTTCACAGACTACACACACATCCAAAGCCACTCCAACACGACAATTACACTAACAAGCACTTCTCACCCTACATACAATCTCTACTAGACAGCCTAAGCCACTTGGTAGAGATACATTGGCTGTATCACCCCGACTTCGGTCGGGATAGGCCGGTCCTGCAGTGGATACTCAAACGGCTGATAATAATAATAATAATATATCATCATCATCATCTGGACCTCCTTTCCCACCCTAGGGTAGGATGAGCAGTAGCAATGTCCAGACAGCCAAATTTGCCCAATCCAATGGGCCACGCTTCCATTCACTCATCATTCAAGCCCCCGGAATCCTGGCTCCATCGGATCCGCCAAAAAACAGTTTTTAGCTTCGCATAAGAGTATCCGATCGACGTAATCCGGATGCTGCCACGTTCAAAAGGGGTGCCAAATCCCTGAACATGCACTTGTCCCCACAATAGTCATCGAGCCAGTTCGATCTCTTGTCAGTTCCCTAGCCCCACCGACGTCCAAACCTCTCTTCCTCATACACTCATCCACCATATCTCTCCACCTTCTTGGCCTACCTCGCCTCCTCCCTCCTTCAAATTCGCTCAGATATACCATTTTCATCACTGTGTTGTTACCCATTCTCTCCACATGACCATACCATCTCAATACACTCTCTTCGATTCTGGTGTCCATCGACTTCCTCACTCCACATCTTTCACGAATCATATTATTTCGTATCCTATCCACCCTCTGTACCCCACATACATTCCTCAGCAGTCCCATCTCCACTGCTCTTACTCTTGACTTTTCATTTTCATGCCTCACCATAGTCACATCGTCAGGACTCTAAATTATCATAATATAATGCATAATAGATAGGAACATAAATGTGTAGTCTCAAGGGTGAATGAAAGTCAAGCTAGGTGTGGGAAAGGAAAAGTCGTTTGCAGATTTCTCGGAGGAATGCCAGACTGCAATGTGTCACTGGAAATGCTACATACACACAGACACACAGGCTTCTAGAACATTCTACCGTACGTCCAGTACACGTGACACAAGCTCTCCTGTACAAGAAAGGAGGAATTAGACACTCAGAAGGGAGAGAGAGACGGGGGCGAGAGGTTGTCGTGAGATAGAGTGAGGCAGGGTGAGAGGTAGCTAGCGGGACTCTACACCATACTTCACCTGTGTGTGATAGACTATAGTTAATCTTTTCAAGAGAATAAAATTATAAATAGTCCCATACTCATCTTTACCTCTCCTGTCATTGCATGACAAAGGGAACTAAAATTATCTACTTACAAACCCATTCAAGTATAACTACAGCTCGTCCATGCGTACAGTATATGCATACGTGTACTACAAAAGCTACTATAAGCAGCTACGAAGTGACCT
This sequence comes from Coenobita brevimanus, assembly GCF_032717465.1. Lineage (NCBI taxonomy): Eukaryota > Metazoa > Arthropoda > Malacostraca > Decapoda > Coenobitidae > Coenobita > Coenobita brevimanus. Next base: position 4,574,764 of record NC_137013.1, read on the forward strand.
TAACATCCATATGTTAAAGTTGGCATTAACACTCCTTCAGGTAAGCCTCGTGCAGCTGCAACACTCAAGCCTCTGTTTCTTATTAAGGCCTTCATTGCACCAGCTACCTTTCTTCCTTGTGTCACTCTACTTTCAACTTCTTTTGCACATTTTCCTCTCTTTTCTATCACTGTACCCAGGTACTTGAACTCTCTCACCATTTCCAGTCTCTCTCCATTCACTGTAACATCACACTGGGAGTCACCGTCTCTCTCAGTCACCATCACTTTACTCTTCTCTACATTTACCCTCAATGCACGACGCTCACAGACATCAGCAAAACTCTGCACTAGTCTACCAAGTTGTTGTCCGGTATTTGCAAGCAATACTGCATCATCAGCATACAACAAATTTGAGATATTCCATCCATCACCATTCATTACCAACGCCATCCCTCTCTCCATTATTCTTATTTTTATTTCACTCATCACCCCATCCATATATATATATATATATATATATATCTATATATATATATATATATATATAGATATATATATATATATATATATATATATATATATTGAACAACCATGGGGACATCACACAACCTTGTCGCACGCCCAAACCGATCGTGAATCATTCACTTAGATGCCTATTAACCCTTACACATGCCTCACTACCGTCATAAAAACTCTTGACGGCACCTAACAGCTTACCATCTACACTGTACATGCGCAAAAATTTCCACAATCCCTCTCTGTCCACTTTCTCATATGGTTCTTCCACATCCATGAATGCCATAAACACCTTATAGTTCTTCTCACAAGCCTTCTCTGCTATCTGTCTCACTGCAAATTATTTGACCCAAACATCCTCTGCCACCCCTAAAGCCACCCTGTTCATCACTCACTAGGACTTCTGATATCTCTCTTACTTTATAATAATTCTTCCATATGCCTTCCCTACCACACTCAATAAACTTATACCACGATAATTCTTGCACTCACTACACTCACCTTTATATTTGTACAGGGATACAATCACAGCCTTTTTCCACTCTGCAGGCACAGTTTCACTCATCCATGCCTTCTTACATATCTGCAATAAGCACATCATTCCACTCTCTCCACTACACTTAAGCATCTCTGCATACACCTCAATCCCAGCTGCCTTCTCACTTTTCAGCAGTTTCACAGCACTCTTCACCTGTGTAAGTGTCACGTCTCCTGGCACTGCATTCCTTCTCTGCACACCCCCAAACCAATCATGTTTACAGCTGCTCTGCTCTCTCTATTCCCATTCATCAAAATTTGAAAATATTCTTTCCATCTGGTCCTTACTTCATCCCCATGGGTTAATAATCTACCACCTACATCCTTCACACCATCACATTTCTTTCCGCTCTCACTTCTATATTTCCGTACCTCTTTCCAGAACAACTTTCTATTTTCAGAGCAGTTTGCATTCATTTTTCTTCCTAGATCATCATTTACCTCCTTCTTTTTCCTCTTCACTAGTCTCATTACGTGCTTCTTGCTCTCAGTATATTCAGTTCTTATTGCAAGTGAACCCCTGTTCTGTAACCGCTTTAGGCACTTTTTCCTCTTTTCCTCCACTGCTCTCTTAACCTCCTCATCCCACCATTCTGTACCTATCTTCTTTGTTGTTACTCTTGCCACACCACACACTGCTTTAGCATTCTTAACTAAGCAGTCCCTATATGCATTCCACAGACTGTCCAGATCCAATTCATTCCAATTCACTGATTCTAACTCCTCCTCTACTTTGGTCCTGTAATCATCTGCCATTTCTTTGATCCTCAGGTTCTCAACATTCAGTCTTTCTCCCTGACTGCTCCTCTCTCTACTGATCCACCTCACTCCTCTCAGCGTGATCTTGCATACCACAATCATATGATCTGACAGACCTCCACATCGTCCTCTCACGGCCCTCGCATCAGCAACCATTCCCATCATCGACCTCTATACGAGCATGTAATCAATCAGGCTTCTTTCAACACAGTCCCCGTTTCCTCTATACCATATATATTTATGTGCATCTTTGTGTTTGAAATACAAGATACAATTGCACACCAACCTCTCCTGACACATATCCTTTAGTCGCTTCCCATCATCATTTTCTCCTGGTACTCAATAGCAACCTATTATGTCATCCTCAGGACCAGTGCCTACTCTTCCACTGATATCCCCTATTACAATCACTTTAGAGTTCCTGGGCATTTCTCCCACTACTTCACTCAGCTCATCCCAAAACCTATCTTTCTCTCTCTCACTCCTGTCCTCACACGGTGCATACGCTAAGCCACCGCCACTTCCACCTTCTTAAACTTGAATTTGACATACATACACCTTGAGCTGACGCATTTGTAGTCTCTCATTCCACTCTGCCACACCTCATTCATCAACAACGCAACTCATTCCTTGCATCTTCCTCTCCCATTCATGCCTGATTTACACATTTCACACCCTCCCACTCCTCCATTTCACATCCTTTCATCGTTTCACACAGTGCCATCATGGCATATCTCACACTCTTGAACAAATTCACCCCTTCCAACCTCATGCTCCCCTCATTCACACCTCTCACATTCCATATGACCATATGAGTCTACCCATTCGGTTGGGGCCCTAGGCAGGTATAAGGCCCTCCGAGGCTCTCTGAAAAGGCTGCCATGATTAAGTGATTTTGGATAGCGAAGTCTGGAGGACACTTAACGCTGCCAGAAACCCCGGTTATATGGTTACCACCCAGCGTAGTAAATGGTTTTCTGGGTACAGGAAACCTTTTAGCTTGTCACTTAGTATAGAGATGGCATCTCTACATCGAGTGATTGGATGATGGGTTATATTATATATATATATATATATATATATATATATATATATATATATATATATATTATACATATTATATATACAATCTATATATATATATATATATATATATATATATATATATATATATATATATATAAATCAATCAAGCAATCATTTCCTGTGGCACCCCACGGGATGCATAGGGCCTCAATGAACTCTCTCCACCAATATTGGTCTCTTGCCATCTCCTTCAGGTCCCACCAACACTCCTCTCCTGCTTCTTTTTTCATTGTCCTCAACCAGGTTTCCCTCGGCCTACCTCTACCTCTCCTTCCTCTAGCAATCCACTCTGGCACATCCTGTATTAAACAACCTTCTTTTCTGTATATGTGCCCCAGCCACTTCCAGCGAGACAGTCTCACATATTCATTAACTGGTTCCACTCTTGTAATATCCCTTATGCTTTCATTTGTAACTCTGTCTTGCCACTTTACCCTAAGAATCCTTCTCAGTATTTTATTCTCAAATCCTAATACTTTCTGATCTGTTGCAATTGTACTGTACCATGACTCATGCCCGTAAATTAAAATGGGTCTAACCATGGACTTGTAAATTTTCACTTTAGTATGTACCGAAAGCATATTATTATTCCAAACAGATTTCAACATTCCAACAGCTCGCCAAGCCTGTCTAATCCTCTCCTCAATTTCATTGTTTAATGATCCATTAGATGATACAATCGTTCCCAGATATTTAAAGTTTTCTACATTCTTCACCACATTATTCCCAATTACACAATCGATTTGGTTCTCCACGTTCATATTAATAATTTCAGTCTTTCCACAGTTTATTACCAATCCCACTTTTTCTCCTTCCTCCACCAGACAATCGAGCACCCTCTGCATCTCGTAAATACTTCCGCAAATCAGTACAGAATCATCAGCATAGTCCAAATCCATCAGCTTCTTATTTTCTTTCTAGTTAATTCCTGCACCTGTTCTCCTTACAACCTTTTTCATAACATAATCCATAACCAAAACAAACAACAATGGCGAAAGAACTCCTCCTTGAATCACTCCTGACCTAACTTGAAATGGATCACTCAAAGAACCACCCACCACTACCTTACAAAAAGTACCTTCATGCAGGCTTCTAATAATATTTACAAACTTTTCTGGTATACCATAGAATCTCATAATTTTCAACATAGCTCCACGTGAAACACTATCAAACGCCTTTTCAAAATCCACAAAACACATGTTAAGTGGCATTTTCATCTCATTAGCTTGTTGCATTAGATGCCTTACAATAAAAATCTGATCATTACAACCTCGACCCTTTCTAAATCCCGCTTGTTCTTCTCTTAAAATTTTATCAATTACTGGCTCTATTCTGTTCAACAAGATTTTGGAAAAGACTTTTGCAACTACAGGTGTCAGAGTTATCCCCCTCCAATTGCCACACACACTTAAATCTCCCTTTTTTGGTATTTTTATAATCACCCCATTTTTCCACTCTTCTGGAATTCCACCATTATCCCATGCCACATTAAAAAGTTTCAAAAGCGCATTCATCAACTCGTCATTTTCCACCTTAAGCATTTCAGGGAATATTCCATCCTCACCTGGAGCCTTAAAATTCTTTAACTCCTTTATAGATTTTGCTACCTCTTCCAAAGTTATATCCCCTGTTTCTATCTGCAAATCTCTCTCGGCTGGCAAAATGTCCTCTTCAGCTGGGATTGGTCTATTTAGAACAGATTCAAAGTGCTCTTTCCATCTTCCTTTTATATCCAAATCTTTAGTCATCAAATTACCATTTCTATCTCGTACAGGTATTTCCTTCCTTCTCTTTTCAGTCCCAGTTCTCCTTTATGGCCTGATACGCTGCTCTTGTGCTCTGACCGTCATTTTTACTTAATTTAATTTCTGTCTCTGTCGCCTTTTCATCATATAGTCTCCTCTTATCACGTCTAACAAGTCTTTTTACTTCAGAATGTAAACTCCAGTACTTTGCTCTAAGTGCTTCAACTACCTGGCCATCAACATGTTGTTCTTCACTTCTTAACTTAGCCTCTTTCCTTTTCTGAATTACATTCCATGTTTCAGCTGACATCCACTTTTTCCTTCTCGCTTTTCCCTTTTTCTTAATAGTAACCTTAGCACTCTCATGCAAAACCTCTTTTACCTCTCTCCACATTTGATTAATATCATTGTCTTCAGATTCCATCAAAGTCTGCAGGACTAGAAACTTGTTTCTACATTCGCACCGAAACTTTTCCCTCGTGCTCTCATCACTTCTCAGCTCATCAAAATCATAATTATTACCTCCTGTACAATTACCATTAACGTTTCTCTTAAGTTTTATTTTAATCTTTGACACAACAAGTTGATGATCACAACATATATCTGCCCCCCTCCTAACGCAAACATCTTGCAAATAACTCCTATGCCTTCTGCTAATTGCAATGTGGTCAATATATATATATATATATATATATATATATATATATATATATATATATATATATATATATATATATATATATATATATATATCCCATCTGGCTCTATTCCTCACAGAACCACAAATCTCACCGTCTACTGAAATATCCCCATATTGTTTTCCCGGTTACCATCTTCTCACAAATTTCCATAACAAGGGCAGCACCTGTTGTTATATCAAATCCCAATTTGCAGTTGACACCATTTTAAACTGCACTTCATCCAGTTTTGATTACTCATTATATAAACTAAACTGTCAAAATATTACCAAATATATTTGAGTAGTTTATCGCTCCCCCAGTGCTTCTTCTGAACCCAGTGTATTTGATTCCATTTCTACACAGATGATTAACCTAAATCTTGCCCTTAGCCCCGAAATTACCATTCTGGGTGATTTTAACATACATAATGTTGAATGGTTATTGCACTCTGCCAGGACTGACGATGCTGGTCTGAAGTGCGAGCTGTTTGCAGAATTGTTTAATCTCACGCAACTGGTAAAGCAACCAACCAGAATACCAGATAATCCTAACTTTAATGCCCATATTTTGGATCTGTACCTGACAAATAATCCAGATTAGTACAGGATAGAGGTACTGTCTCCACTTGGATCCTCTGATCACAATCTCATCAAAGTCTCATTAGTTAACCCCCCAAACCTCCCCATTCTGAACCTGTCAGGGTGACCCGATGGCACTTTGATAGGGCAAACTAGGATGAATTTAGAAATTATCTTGCTAACATTCCATGGCAGTCTTTCTTCTCTAGTGATCCCAATTCTATCTAGTCTCACATTTGCCAGTTAATACTAGCTGGTATGGATTTATTCATACCAAGTCAACAGTTCTCTAAAAGATCGAACTCTCCAGAATGGTTTGATGGCAACTGTGCCAGAGCAACAGCCCAAAAGTCATTAGCATATAACTCTTACTTAAAATCAAAAACATCTGAATCACTCTCTCAATTTATAATTGCAAGAAACCATGCAAAACCTGTAATAAATCTCGCTAAATCAAACTTTCTTCAAAATCAAGCATCAAAACTACTTAACAACCCTAATGACAATCGAATATTCTGGTCAACTCTCAATTCTTTCAATAATAACTTTAACAAGTTATCATCCATTCCCCCACTAAAATCTCCAGATGGCAACATTACAAATGACCCGCGTGGGAAAGCAGATATCTTTGCCAGTACATTTGCCAGAAATTCTACATTAGAGGACGCCAGCCAGAACGTCCCAGCACTAGAACTTGATTCTCCCGAAATTGTTCCACTTAAAATACAGACAAGGTATGTGAAATCCATCCTAGACAAATTACCTACCAACAAAGCTCCAGGCCCAGATGGAATTCCGCCAGTTATTTGGAAAAAATGTTCCCCAGAACTTTGCCTCTGTTCTTGCTAAAATATTCAGACTGCATATTTACTTCTGCATTCCCTAATTCATGGAAAGAAGCCAATATTCACCCAATTCCAAAGAAAGGAAGTTCCTCTGACCCCTCTGATTACAAACCAATAGCTGTCACATCTTCTCTTGGTAAGGTTTTTGAAACTGTAATTAATAAGCACATACTTAAACATCTTGAATCCAACAACTTAATTAGTGATAGACAATATGGTTTTAGCCAAGGAAGATCCACCATTGACATACTCAATCTCCAGACTCATATCATCCATCAATCAGCTGACCTACATGCAGAAACTCATGCAGTAGCCCTGGATATTTCTAAAGCTTTCGACAGAGCGTGGCACCGTTCCCTGTTGTCCAAACTCCCTTGCTATGGACTAAACTCTTTTGTTCCTTTCATTTCCTCATATCTCAGCAACAGAAAAATAAGAGTAAAAGTAGATGATGTATATTCCAATTTCCACTCAATTAAAGCCAGCATGCCGCAGGGATCAGTTCTGGCACCAACCCTGTTCCTCGTTCATGTTAATGATCTCTTATCTGTCACCCACAATCCCATCCATTCATATGCAGATGACTCAACACTTCATAGTTCATTCACACTCAGACATCCATTTACAAAGTCTGATATCTCTAACTCTCAACTCAGTACAGCCATGTCTTTAAATCAAGACTTATCCACGATCAGTGAATGGGGACAAAATAACCTTCTCATTTAATGCCAGTAAAACTAAATATATACAATTTACTAATAGACAGATATTGCCAGAATCGTATATTACCGTCAATGCTACAAATATTCCCATTTCCAAAAGTATTGAAATTCTCGGCGTCTCGCTTAACAATGCTCTCAGCTGGACCTCTCATGTCAGATCACTTGCTAAAACCGCCTCAAAGAAACTTGGATTAGGCCTATTGTACAGAGTCCGTAAGTTCTTCACTGACGAGCAGTTAGCTATAATTTATACGAGTCATGTGCACTCTCAGCCTGAATACTGCTCACCCTTGTGGAATGGATGTGGAGAGGTTGCACTGAAACAACTAGACAAAATTCAGAACAAAGCTGTTAGAATTATTAATAATCCTGCTATTACTAATAAACTACTTCCCCTACAAGTAAGAAGGAATATTGCCTCCCTTGCATTATTTTACAGATATTTTTATGGCAAATGCTCAAATAAAGTTGCGTCCACTGTGCCACCTCTCCATGCCTTCGATCGTGCTACACGGGCGTCTGGCAGCGCTCGTGACTGGAATGTCACTCAGCCATACTGCAGAGCTTCTGCCTATCAAAATTCTTTCATTCCCCAAATTCCATATCTCTGGAACTCGCTTCCCCAGAGTTGTTTCTCTCCAAACTTCAACCTATAACTGTTCAAATCTAACTTGTACAGATATTTTATGAACAGAGGACACCAGTAATCTGGTGCATGGATTTTTTTTTTTATTCATTAGTTTTTCCTTCCTCTGTTGTTCTTAATATATATATATATATATATATATATATATATATATATATATATAGAGAGAGAGAGAGAGAGAGAGAGAGAGAGAGAGAGAGAGAGGGAGAGAGAGGCCTAAATATCATCATCATCATCAGCCGTTTGAGTATCCACTGCAGGACCGGCCTATCCCGATCGAAGTCAGGATGATACAGCCAATGTATCTCTACCAAGTGGCTTAGGCCGTCTGGTAGAGATTGTATTAGGGTGAGAAGTGCTTGTAAGTGTAATTGTAGTGTTGGAGTGGCTTTAGATGTGTGTGTAGTCTGTGAACCAAGTGTAATAAGCCCACGCAAGCCGACTGGGTGCAAGCCTGCTTTATAGTACGCGACACTGGTTAAACCACAGCAACCCTTGTGTCAGCCAATGCAGTACGTGGCCGGGTGAACACTCCCAAAGTTTATTACCATGGTGGGGCGCGAACCCTGGTTCACCCGTGTGCGAAAGGCACACTCTACCACTGTACCACAGAGGCTCCATATATATATATATATATATATATATATATATATATATATATATATATATATATATATATATATATATAAAACCTCTGTGGTACAGTGACAGAGTGTGCGTCTCACACGCTTGTGGACACAGGTTCGCCTCCCGCCAGAGTTGTAAAAACTTTGGGAAGCGTTCACTGAGCCACTTACTACTTTGGTGGACATAAGGGGTGCTGTGGTTGAACCATTGTAGCATACAAGTATGCTTGCACACAGTCGGCTTAAGGCGGGCCGATTACACTTGGTTCACAGACTACACACACATCCAAAGCCACTAAAACATTACAATTACACTTAACAAGCACTTCTCACCCTACATACAGTCTCCACCAGACAGCCTAAGTCACTAGGTAGAGATACATTGGCTGTAACGTTCCTGCTTTGGTTGGGATAGGCCGGTCCTGCAGTGACACTCAAACGGCTGATGATATATATATATATATATATATATATATATATATATATATATATATATATATATATATATATATATATATATATGGGGGGGGTAAGTGGGGGCGCTCACCATCCACTCACTCGATGTAGTGTTGCTCTCAGGTGTCTGTCCTTTCCTCTCCTTCAACCATCTTTCCTTCCATCCTCTTGTGTATTTCTTTTCTTCATTCTTTCCTTGTCCTTCTGCCTACAGATGAATTTACACTCTTTCTTCTCTCTTTCTTTACTTCATTCTTTCCTCTTCCTTTTGCCTGTGGGTGACTCTTCACTGAGTGACAAGCCAAATGGTTTCCTGTACACCAGGAAACCATTTATTACGCTGGGTGGTAATCATATAACCAAACTGGGTGCCTGGTGGTTTAGTGGGTAGTTATTGCACTCCAATCGGATTGAGCAGGTGAAGGTTTATATCCAAGGGATGACTGAGGTTGATTGCTCATGTAATGCCACTCAGGGATGAGTGAGGCTGGTCACTCTCATCTTAAATGTCGGGACCAACTGCCTAGCCTCGGGCTCCTACGCTCCTCATAGAGCAATGTGGGATTGGATTATATATATATATATATATATATATATATATATATATATATATATATATATATATATATATATATATATATATATATATATATATATATATATATATATATATATATATATATATATATATATATATAGTTATAGTTATAATAAGAACGTCACTATTTTATTCTCATATGTATAAATTACGATTTTTTGAATGTAGTGCATTTGCTGTACGTAATACAATTGTTTTGTATTTGATAATTTACACATTATTTTATTATTTTCATTACTAATCCACCTAACCTCGTGAAGTGGGACTGATATTGTTTTGGTCGGCGTCTCTCTCTCTCTCTCTCTCTCTCTCTCTCTCTCTCTCTCTCTCTCTCTCTCTCTCTCTCCAGGGACAGAGTAGCTCAGTGGCAGAGCACCTGACTCGAGACCGAAGGGTTGAGAGTTGGTGCCCCGCCGGGGTAGCCGCTCTTCTGGGAGAGATTGCTCTCTCCCGTCACCTAGCAGGGCTATGGCCTAGCTCGGGGAAATTCATCTCTCTCTCTCTCTCTCTCTCTCTCTCTCTCTCTCACTTGGACGGATATTACGGGTTCGCGCCGCACGTCTCGCTCTAGGGCTCAAGAGTATACCATCCAAGTCAAGGGAGTCTGTCGACTATGGCAGAGGTTCTGACGAATCTGGACGGAGGTGCTACAGATCAACGTATTCCCGGTTGCCAGTGCCGCCATAATTCATTATTCTTTTTATGACTTTGGGACAGCTTTTTATGCTGTAGTTATTCTGAACAACTTTATAGTCGTCTGTGATCACACACTTGTTCTTCTGGAGAAAACATCAGTAAGCCCATATTTACTTCATGCTTCACTTGCCCTTTATCTACACAAATATTTACTCATTTATGTAATCTTGCTTTTTCCTGCCTTCCTCGTGTGAGAAATGCTGGCATAAAAGTAAGTTCTCCCAGTCTGCTGAGCCTTTCTGCAATGTATATTATGCTACAGCGGTATGTTAAAGAATTTTCTAGTTCGTAAACATACTCTACTGGATAACATTTTGCTCACAGTTTACTTGTGTTCTTCATGCTTCTGATTTATCCGGGACGCTACCAATAAAATGCTGTTGATAGAGAAAAGTGTGTTGTGTGAGAGGCCCCTGCTTTTTGACAGCACACCTGGCGTGATAATTCACGTTCACTGACTGTGACCGTTATTTACATCATACTAGTATACAGAGCAAGATGGACCTACTACTGCATAGTCTCTATTTATTTAACTGTTATGATTCACTCTTTTATATGCTCAGATATTTATTGGATATTTTCTATAACGTTTTATTACAAGGAAGTTTTCTATTAATAATGCACACTATCACACATCCATAGAAAGTTACAAGTACAGAAAAATTTCTGATGTACCCTGGAAGTGTCATGGCTAAGGTGACATCTGGGAGGATTTGCGTCATCTTATTGCCCAATTTTCAACTGTATGGATGTGCATCCAGGAGAACATGGTTGGTGAAGCTGTTTCTCCTAGTTTTGTTGGTTACCAGGTATTTTATTCTGATCCCACTCAGGTCCAAAGACGTCATGGGGGTGCTGTTGCCTTCCTTCCTCGTAATGTCACACTCACTTGTCACTCACATGTTGTTAGTGTTCAGGTTTTTCTAAGTCGTCGATATACAGTTTGTGGTCCTTACCTCCCTTCTAATGCCACTGTCGAAAGGGCAGATCTGGCACATTTTCATTGTCTTCCCTCCCCCTTTCATTTACTGGTTAATGTAAATGGCCGTCACACGGTGTGGGGTGACAATGTAATCAGTCCTCGAGGGATTCTTTTGTGGAAGATGAGGAGTTGGGCGTTTCGAGTTCTGATGGGATGACGTATTCCCATAGACAGACTTGGACTTTTTCTACCGTTGATTTGTCTCTGTGCTCAGCTGATGCTGTTTTGCATTATTTGAGGATGTGTTGCCATACTTGCATGGTGGTGATAATTTACCAGTCTATGTAATTGCCACTGAGGGTGGGCCACAACCTTGCTTTCATTGCTGGTGCCTGAATAGGGCGGACTAGATGCATTTCATAGAATTAAGTTTCACTGACCTCTCTGTGACTGAGTTTGGTGATTATTGGTGAGGCAGTGTCTTGTTTCACTGAGGTATTGCACTCAGCAGCCATTGTATCCGTTACAAGGACAATTAATTGGTTTCCTAGGTTTCGGGTTCCTTGGTGGACCCTTGAATGCAATTCTGCATTGACAGCCAAATGAGGCGCTTTCTCTCGGCTTCATCACAGTCGTGGGGTACACCAGTATTAACTGGCTCTTCGAAAGGCGCGCCTCATGCACAGTGGGCCTTGAAGGAGGATAGACGTACATCATGGAAGGGTTATGTTTTCCCCATTAATTCAAGAACCTCTCTCATTCAGGTGTGGAACTGGGTAAGGAAAATCTCTGAGAAATTTAGCTTTCCCTCCCCTCCTCTTTCATCTGCTGAGCGTTGGACTGTGGTAAATCCTCCTGCCGTTGCTGAATTATTTTAGAGCATTTTACTGGTGCCTCAAAAAAAAAAAAAGAAAAAAAAAAGCATTAAAAATGCCTTTGACATGTCGCCATCGGTGGTTGGAATCTCGTGGTCTCGGTTTCAGGTATTCTAAGAGTGAGTCCTGTAATGTCTCATTTTCTCTTTCTGAACTACAGGCGGCTTGGTCACAATGACATGATTCATCACCTAGCTATGATGATATTCCTTATGCCTTTCTTTGTCACGTGCCTGATGGGTCCCTTTTGTTCTTGCTGTCATCGTATGGTATAACCATGTATATTTGTGAATTTCCGGCTTGCTGGGGTGTTGCTATAGTTATCCCTATCCCCAGCCTGGGTGGGGATCATCTACAGGTGACAGATTATCTAAATAATAAAATCAAACTGCGTACTGGTTATTGCGCGTGACGCGACAGCGCGAAATTGTAGGAAACTGCAACATGCGAAAATATGCGGCAATAATTTTTTTTGACTTTCTGGCCAGAATTGGTCATCGTGGGCTCAGTAACAGTATGGAAACAAAGATAATGGTATTTGCAAACATTTTCTAATGGAAAGGTTATTAAGTAGTCCCACAGATTTTTGCGGGAAAGTGCTTATTGTCCTATAACTCTAACTTCATGCATTTGTAAGGTCTTGGAAAAAATGGTGAATGGTCAGTTCATGTGGTTTTCAAGAGAGCTGTAACTGCTTATTCCCTGTCCAGTATGGTTTTGTAAAGTGAAGTCAACATCTAATACTCTACTGTTTCTGGACTCTTCTTTGTGTGAGGCTTTCTCCAATCACCAGCACCAGGCCACAGTCTCCTACAGTCTGAAGAAGGAGTATGACACTGCCTAGCGACATAGCACTTTACAATCCCTTTAGATGTTGATCTTCATTGCCGCTTGCTTACTTTTATCCAAGTTTTATTTTAAAATTCTTTAAGTGTCTGTCTTGGGGGTGTGCATTTTAATGCCAGTCCACTTGAAGATGGGGTGTCAGAAAGAGAAGTATTATTCATGTCGCTCTCTTTGCTGTGGCCATCAAAGGCATTACCAATATTCTCCCGATTGGTGTGCCTCCCTTTATAATGATGACCTTTTGATATCCGTCACTGCATCTCCAATGACTCTAGTTGAATGTAAGTTGCTACTGGCCTTAAATAGTTTCCAAGTGGGCTGAATTTCGTGGTTTCATTTTTTTTTTTCTACAAAGTAGGTGACTATGGATTTTTGTCGTCTTTGTGATGTTTACCCAAACCCAGAGCTATATCTCTGCTGTTGCAGAATCTCCTGTGTGGAAGAGACTCAGTTCCTGAGTCTTATCTTTGATTGACGACTGTCCTGGGTTCCTCATTTCTGTTAAAGTAGCTTGCATTAAGCCATGAAACTCCCGGGGGTTCTTGCTCATACCTCCTGGGGTACAAACTATTAGACCCTCTTCCTCTTACACAGATCTCTTCTGCTACAGATGTGCATCTCAGGATAACAGATACTGTGCATTATTTTGGTGTTTGTCTGATAACTGGGGCATTCTGGTCATTCCCGATTTCAAGCTTGTTAGTGGATGCTGATACCGTCCCTTTGGACATGAGCAGCTACTCATTCATTTTGAGAAAATGATGTCTTCATTGCCTCCAGAAATCCGTGCCTTGTATCATTCTATCCCAGGATTCCCGGTCTCCCTTTTATATCACTCATCCAAGTTTCTTAAAGCCCTTTGGTTACAGTGTCCAATCTGTTGTCACTTTTCTTTGTCCGTACATTGACAATTTTTCCAAGTCTAGTCCCAAGAATGGGTTACTGGCTAATCACGCAGGTGATATTCTGCAGGTATGTTGCAGGTAAAAAGAGCAAATTTCCACTCGTCTCTCTCTCTCTCTCTCTCTCTCTCTCTCTCTCTACTCATGAGATCTCTGTCCCTGTCTATGCAGATGGATTAAAAACTGATGTTGGGGTGGGCTTTGGTGTTGTCTACCCTTCCTTCTATCAGAGAGGTATTCTTCTTGATAACTGTTTTGTTTCGCTAATAGAACTGACGCGATTTAAAGTGCTATCCAATTCATTTCTGTTCTCCTGACTGCTTTTTTTATGTATATTGACTCCTGTCACGAATTGGCGCGATTCCGTATCTAAACAAACTCGTGACATTGAACTTTGGTGGAAAACCACTAATTCTAGTGGAATTTCCACTGTTTATCACTCAGTTTAACCGTCCCCATATTCACCCGATCAGAAGTGTTTTCAGAACATTTTTCATTGTTTCATAAGTGATCGTCCTCACGCGCGACATTGGCGCTTTCGCTGAGTGATTTGTTGTGGACATGCATCGCTCACATTTTTTCCGCTGGCTGTTAGCAAGCGCAGCCAGCACTCGTCTCTCTCTCACAATTTGAATTCAGTTAGGATCGAAGCACTGTGAGAGAAGGTTCATCTACAGCGAGTTCCTGAATCTCCACCTAGTGTGAACCGGCGAGAGGTTTAGCGTGTGCAGCGTCTGTCATATGCACCGAAGCCCAGTTTCCGCTTAGCCCCCTTCACTGACCAGTATTTTTTTCTTTCGTTTTTCCTAGGCTTAAGAGCTTAGCTTTTGAGTGAGCGAGTGAGTGTATTCTCTTTGTTATTTTGAATTCATTTGAGACTCATGTAACGTAAAATTTATTTCATTGTATTTAATAAATTCACAGTTCTTTTCTCTTGAGCTTAATGTAATGTAAACTCGTGTTTTATTTTTCCACATTAAGTTTATTTCACTTACCACTCCTAGTTTGTAAAACGCTTTGTATTATTCATAACTGGTACTTAGGCCAGTCCTTTATTAACTTAAATCCGTTGTCCCAACTTGGAGTTAATGCTTCAGCAAGAACCTGTTTATCATTCATAGCATTATTTATTGATTGTCAGGGGTGGAGTCACTTTCTCTAGAGGCTAGCAGTACTAACAAACAGCATTTGTGAGTAGTCTCTGCTGTGTACTGCTGAGAAGGTAAATATATTCTCGTCCTTAAAGAATCGGCGAAGTAAGCCGGCATAAAGTAATCATTGCTTGATTTTCACAAGTCAATTCACTGACCATCTTTACAACCAACATTTTAAAGTATCAAGCAATATTAAATTCTCAAAATCCCGTGACAACTCCCAAAGTACTTCTTTTGCACTAGAGTCTTTTAATTCACCTCATGCATTGGTGTTTATCAGTGTTTCGTGTTTTCCTCCTTGGCCGTCGTGACAATCGTGTGGGATTTGGGGGGGTTCCAGTCCAAGTGGGGGCATCACGGAAAGAACGGGCTGATCTTCTGGCAAAGGGAGTATCGGCTTGCCCTCCTCCTGCCATCGGATCCCTTCAGCCGCCTGCATCTGATTTTCTCCCCTTATATTGAGAGACAGATTCAACATTATTTGAATGTTGGGAAGTGGTGGGAGTCAACGAGATGCGTACTGGTCGTGACAAAGTGAGCTTCTTCAGTTAGTGAGGCTTGTCGTGTCTGTGGCAGATGGCTTAATAATGGCTCCAAATTGTCCACATCCGATTCTTACATGGATTTTTAATGGAGAGCGCTCCCCTTCCTTTCTGTAAGGATTCATTGGTCCCAGTGATTGTGTGGTAATTGCTGGTGGATTGCCCCAGTCTTGCGGGTTTGCACCATGAGTAACTCTTTGAGCACCTGGCAGATGATGGACTGTACTGTCTTTGTCAGTGCTTGGAGAGGATGCCTGTGCTATTTAAGGGGGAATCCTGTACTCTGCGGAGGCAGCTGGACTGCTTTGTAAAGTTTGGCGTTTTTATTTTACGTACCGTACTTTATTCTCATCGTACTGTCTGCTCCTGTTATCTTTTATTGTTGTCGTTTTCACTGTTGTCCAGTGGCATAAAACTCTGGAAGTTGCAACACCAGTTACACTTAGCAGAATGATGATGCTTGAATTATTGGACTGAACATTTGACCTTGTCCAATGAACCTGACTTTTGACTGATTATTCTCGGACTCATAACTGAATCTGTTTATCCTTGCCTAATCATGAACCCTTCCGCTAAGCTTGGTCTAAACTGAGTACAAGCTATTTAAATTTAGTTTGCCATGTAATCTAGACTTGCGACGAATTGTTTTAAAAACCATAAAGCCAGTCCCATTGCAGAACCTCAGTTCTTCCACTAAGTTAGACCCAAGTGAGATGCGAACTGTTTTAGTTGTTCACACACAGGCTGAACTTTGACTTTGCCATGTGACCTTGACCTTTGACACTGTCCCCAAAATCAAACCTTTAGATCTTGACATTCAATCTTTCCACCAAGTTTGGACTAAATCAGATCGAATCTGTTTAAGTTTACTTCACATGTGATCTTAATCTTGTGAACTGTTCTAAAGAAACAATATGCCAACCTGTTGGTTGATCCCCAACCAGTTAAAAGTGCTGTAATTGCGTATGTAGCTGACAGGCGCCTGTACCGAACAAAGCATTACACTTTCCACACTTTCGCTTGTGTATGTAAAAAGTTACCAGCTAATATTCCTATTATAAGCTTACCCTCTTACTTGTACCGAGCACAGAAGGAATATTGCATACGGAAGTATATCGCTGTCTCGTAACTACTCTAGAATCAGGTTTTGAGCTAAAATTATATCTCGAGTTGAAAGAAGTCAGTGGGATCTGCCGAATATAGTTGACATTAAAATAAATTGTCTTCAGTTAAAGGAAACCGTTCTACAACATATTCATATGAAAAAAGTGCCACACATCTGATATATATATATATATATATATATATATATATATATATATATATATATATATATATTAGTAGTAATAGAAACACACTAGCTGAAAATGGTCCACCACCCTACCCCCGATTTATGTTGTGGAAATTCAACTGTATGGAATAATACAAAATTAATCTGCATGAGCAAAGTTCATTAGTATATTCAGTGTTTTTAGCTGTTTCTAAAATTCCAAGGAAAATCCTTTGCAATTGCAAAGTTTATGAAAAGTGCTGTACAGTACCTGTACTACTTCCGTCAACTACCGAAGCCTCCTCTCATCACACGTGACTTCAATACTCACCATGGCCACCGGGATCTCGTTTTAGGTTACCATAATGACACTGGATTCCCTCTTTTCTATTCACTCCTTTGTTCCCCCAAATTAGTCTCCCCTCTCCTACAGGTCAATTCGCACATGCTATGACCCCCACAATGGGATGGCCTCAGTCCTGAACCTCTGCCTCGGTGACATCACTTTCCAATGCCGCCATGGTTGAAATTAGTTTGTCATACAGTAACCTAGTGATGTTTGGCAGTTTTCCAGACATTTTTCCTATGTTGTCTGCCTTGTCATTCACGCTGGAAGTTTGGGGAGAGAAGTAGCCTATATTCAATGCCAAGCTGTGTGGTTGTTTCAAAGGCCACTGGAATTTTCTGCATATCTCCGTCTATGCAGTCTCTAGACAGGGGTTCCCAACCTTTTTAAGCTGATGAGCACCCACCTGTTTTCTGGATAACTATGAAAGCAACACTATAATGTCATTGTTTGGGTATAAAGAAGCAGTCCAATTAGTAATTGTAAGACTTAGTAAAGGGTGCTGTTCACTGCATGATGAATGGTTTGTTTTGAAATGTTCCGAGTTACTTCGCCGGAAACCTGCTATGTGGCTATTACACAGTAAGCATATTACACCATTATTATCAGGATTTTCCACGACAAAATAGTCAATTTCCCAATCATTTTGAAAAGAATACTGCTTTCTATTTTTTCTATTTGTTCTTTACAAGATAACTGCATTGATTGTGATGCCGAAGGCACACTGTCCTCACTTAGCTGTCTTTTCAGTTTAATAACAAAACGATCCATGATTAGGCTGTTAAAGAAGCGTCACCTGGGGATGATAATAACTTTGTGAATAATAACCCACAATTTTGGCTTGAAAAGTTTAATCTGGATAAATTTTGAAGGCACCTGCCTTCAAACCTTCTTCAGATTAAACTTTCGGACAATATATAGTTTTGGCTATTAATCAGACCGATCTTTGTGTCTTTCATATTAACAATATACAAAATAAATTGGGCATGCCGAAACACCTGACTGCCGTCGCAAATGCATTTTGAATAATTGTTAAAAATAAAATTATTTACCTTCCAATACTCGACGACGAGCTAAACTTGGACGAGCCTCCTGCCTAATAAGGTATATCTCGTACATTCTAACAACTTTTTTTTTTTTTGTAACATTTCCCTCGCCAATTGATATTAACACCTATCCGGGGGGGTTAGGTTATAAATTTAGGTTTGAACAGTGAACAAAAATTCAATTTCAAAGTTTCCGTTATGAACGAGAACGCGCAACACTGGATGAGAGGGAGATGGGAGGGGAGGGGGATAGGGCCAGCTCACCAGTCCGCCAGCCACCCACCATGCTCTACTACTCTACGTGCCAGATGATTAAAGTGAAAATTGGGTTATGATGCATCTTCATCTCGTATATCAAAAACGACGGAAATGAAGGTCAGAATCGCACGAATCACCCCCAAACCACTGGAAACACCGAGGTTGGATGAAAAAAGGGATTTATAGCCAAAATTACATATTGACCAACTTTTCAAGCCGAAACTGTGGGTCATTAAATATTCGTAATATGTTACTCACGTTACTGTGAAGTTCCCCAGTCATGATAATCACCCTTAGTCTTACCGTGTTGTTACGATTCCACTGTGTGAGTTAGACTGACGCTATACAACTGCACTAAGTCACAGACCGTCTGTCACTGTCACAGTCACGTACTAATCTTGTCCAGCTTAGCATTTCACCCGTTCCAAGGGTTGCCAACTCTCACGAGTGAAACGATGCCAAATCTACACATGTACTGTACAATACCAAATTATATATATATATATATATATGATGATGATGTTGATGGTCTTACAGGGGAATATGAATACGGCAGTTAGGCCTACAAAGAGCTGGTGCTCGCGAGCACGATTTTAACCGCTGTGAAAGAACACTGCCAGACCATTAGAGAGCACATTGGTGCTCGCGAGCACCAGGTTGGGAACCCCTGCTCTAATACGTTTTTTTAAGTCACCTCTAAAACACACTAAACGTTGCACAATTTTGCAGTTGACCATTTCGAGTTATATGCATACTTTAAAATGGCAACTGTTTGAACTACCAATCATTTATTGAGACAAGAAAGAAAAATAAAATAGATCTGTTGTTATGTATTAAAAATATTTTATCATAATTCAAAAACAGATAATCCGGGGGAAATATGAACTGCAAAAAAAAATTATGAACAAGCGCATTTGTCGACCGGATAGCCTGCGTCTTGCCTCAAAGCAGTCAAGGACGAGTAAAGAAGTTACCTGGCTAAGAAATTACCTGCTTTAAACCTTTTCCATATAGTCGACCTAGGCTACATTCCAAAGTGACTGGACCTCATTGGAGAGAGAGAAAGAGAGAGAGAGAGAGAGAGAATCACCACAAAACAATAACATAATTTAAGCTTACTTATCATACTGTACAAGTTTATAAAATTGATTCACAGAGAGCTTATAAATTCTGTAGATTTGTGAATCAGTGGTGCAAGTTTGTATAGCCTAATTCAGAATTATTATATATGGACCATAGCTCGAAAAATAATGTATAACAGTGTTCACAGGCCGTACTTCAAAGATATAAAATAGTCACCTCTTTCATCGTATGGCTTCATATTTAATGTAGTCGTAACACCGCCTGAGATTTTTTTTTTTCTTTCTCTCAATACAGAGACGTTTCGAAACAGGGGAGCCTTATGAAACCTGAGATTCTTCCAGAGTTCTATCATATTGTTTTGTATTGGCTAAGTTTAAGTGAACAAGGGTGACAGAGCTGAATATATGTATCAGTGTTAGCCAGAACTAATATAGATGTTGTCAGGCTGAAGAGGTTAATATTTACATTAGATCTAAACCAATTCGGTCCATCACATGAAAATAATTGTATGGTGTTAGCCAGAGTACAATAAGAAAAGAGACCTTAATGGAGATTGTCTTTACATTCTCAACCCAGGGGTTCTGTCGTAAGCTGAATGGTTCGTGTTTTCCAAAATGAAAGATAAAAGACTCAACTTCCGGTACGCCACCATAATATAGGAGTTACCGGAGTGTCATGAGTTACCAAGTTACTTCTGGCGTATAATAACTCACACGAAGTAAACAACAAATGTGAATATTATATCATCCAGGGAAAAATATATACAATAAGTATGCTTAAGTGGTAATGAATCGATCGACAATAAAAACCTGATATTTCCTACAGATATAGCAGTTCATAGATCTGTTAAATTAAACGTGTAGAGCAAATTCCTGGCCAGATGGAAAGGATATGTTCACAGATTTGAAGGACTATGCCTTGGTAGGTAGTGAACAGGAATTACAACTCCTGATAGCAACGGAAGAAATCATACTGAAGTCAGAGAGAAAAAAATGCACATAATGATCCATTATTCTACCCACGCCTATCACATGGCATTTATCGGAAAAAGACTGGAGAAACGAGAGCAGAGTCAGGATGCACTCGGTGAAGGTACTGAATAGAGAAAAAGTGGCTTGGATGTGCGGAGATTATGTAAGGAAGGAGGGGAGGAGGCATAAGCTCTGGCCTGTTCAATATATTTATTTTTGGTACTGAAACTGATAATGCCGAATCAAAGTAGAGTATACTCAGATTAAAACAAAAAAATAATAATAACACATCCAGTATTAGGTTAGAGATTGTTATGATAAAAACTGACAGCGGAAACTGGCGGATCAACAGACCTTTGGAGGCCTGATGCACCCAGCCTACATATTGACCGTCGCCTCAGTCTGCAGAAGCGAAAGTGATGTTCGTGACATTGACTGTGGTGGGGCGACGGAGAATGGCACCGGGTTGGACAGTCAAGATAAAAACAGGTTGACCGACCCAGCCTGGATTACCTGGCCGTGGTATATAAAGCAAGCACAGCCGACATCACATCATTACACATTGGCAGCAGCCTCAGTAACCACAGCCTACCTTCCAAACATGCTTACTAAGGTATGGATTCGACGCTTGTGAGGAGAGTAGTTGCGTATTTCTGTTGTGTGGTTATACAAGTTTCAAGTGATGGAAAATCTATCCAAGAAGTAGTACATTTTACCTTTGACTAAGAGATGGAAAATTAAATTGCTCTACTTAAAGTCACGCTGTGTCATCCTCAGTTTCAGTACAACCAACATTATAATTTCTTTCGCTCTCCGACAACACTGCATTTTCTTTAGTCATAAAACATCCTAGTGCCTCCCAGCAAGTGATGAAGGACACACACACACACACACACACACACACACACACACACACACACACACACACACACACACACACACACACACACACACACACACACACACACACACACACACACACACACACAAATATTATTCTGTAGATAGATATATAGATGAAACGTGATGTGTGTGTGTGTGTGTTTGTGTGTGTGTGTGTGTGTGTGTGTGTGTGTGTGTGTGTGTGTGTGTGTGTGTGAGCCAACAGTACTCATTCTTTTTTCATCAGCCAAGACATGCAAATAAACTCATAGTATGTCTGTCTGACATTGGGTAATTAATCCACTCCAGGTGCCACTGACCCTGCTATTGGTGGCTGGGATGGTGATGGTGTCGGCGGAACGCAGACCATACTTCGAAGAAAGCGAGGAGGTACAGTGTTCTCATTCACCTTTGCGACTTCGCTTGTGACCAGTTGATTTTAGGCTATGTGGATACTGAATCTAAGAATTTCACTTTAACCACTTGTCAAGGAATTACTCTGTTGCTTGTAAATGGAAATATAACATTGTTTTTTTATGCCAGAGAAAAGAATACGCTTCTTACTATCATCACATCATCTCTTTGCCAGAAAAATGCTGGTTACCTTCAGAATGTTTTTTTTTCTTCTTCTCCAGGAGAGATCAGGTTCCTCCAGAGGGAGAGGTGATTCGTATGGGTCATATGGTTCTGATGAAGTCAGCTACAGCTTCTCGTGGTCGGTGGAGGACGAGTCATCCGAGAACTATTATGGCCATAGGGAGTCCCGCCAGGATGACAAGACCGAGGGGACGTACTACGTTCAGCTTCCCGACGGTCGCCTCATGACTGTAGAGTACCACGTGGACGGAGATTCCGGCTTCGTGCCTGAGATTACGTTTGAGGGCTCGGCCGAGTACGATTCGAAGGAGTCAGGCAGAGGTTCCGAGGAGTCCAGAGGGGGATATGGCAGAGATTCCGAAGAGTCCAGAGGGAGATACGAGTATTACAGACCGACCTACTCCAGCTAACCAATGCTGTCATAACTTGGACATTTTGTCAAGATGTCGAAACAGTTTATCTGTTTACGCTATAGTTGTTAGGAGCCAGTTTGTGGTCTTCTGTTATTACAGGTCTTTTTCACGTGAAGCCTGCGGATCGTTGTTTTTGTTAGATTATTTTTTTTTTTTCATACCTCTCAGTTTGATCTTTACTATCAATATTATTTGTCCAGAGTTCCTTCATGCTTCACCTGCCCTTCACCTCTATTTGAGCCTCCTTCATCTTGAGTATTCTACACCCCCTCGTTTGATTGATGTTGTCATGGAGGTTGCTCTTCCCACGTTATTAAAGAATTACCCTGTAATAGCATGCTAATGTGTAGTGACAGCTTGGGATTTGGTCAGGAATTGTGTGTTCCTTCAAAATGTTCTGCTAGATGTCGAATTTTAATGGACTTATGATCACAGTTCCGTTCTTGATGCAACGTGAACGATATATCCTGGTTGGTACTGTACCAGTTACCTCTTACTGATGGATAATAGTGTGTGTTAACTGAAATCTTTATATTCTGCCAGAGTACTCGACGGGGTTAATCAGGGCCACTCCATGTAACTGAATATATTACACTTATATATTCAGCCAGGCGGCTTGAGTTCTTCATAATTCAAAAATTCTGTTTATTGACATGTTATGTTTCATTCTTTGTTAAATATACTCAGATATTTACTTTATAATTATTTTCTATGACCTATCATTCCAAGGATATTTTCTTCTACGAATGGATACAGTAACATAAATCGGTATGACCTTGGCAACAGCGATGACTTAAAATGTCTTGTGGACAAAAATATTGGAACAGCCTATTGGAAAAGGATAACTCTGATGAGGTTTGACAGAAAACCATTTTAGGTGATATAACCAGAGCCAGAAGACATATTACTAACACATGCAACGGCACAGAACACATTATTGTGTACACATCAGTGTCCTACGGTGGCTAAGATGGCGAGAATCTTATTACCAAATTATTTGCAGCATACAGTAACCTTTTCTGTGAATGACAATCATCTCTTTTTTTTTTTTTTTTTTTTAACTTGTCCGACTCTGGGCAAAGGCTTCAAAGCCTATCCCAGGGCCCAGTTCCTCCTACACACCTCCACATGTCGCCATTTCGACGCTAACACCCACCGTCCATGTTGAATACATGCTAGGGCTCTCCCATTCAGGACTGGAGTATTGGTATTAGCGGGGGCATTTTTACGACATGTCTGCGGGTCTCTTGGTAGATCAGTAAAGTCTGCTTTTGTCGTGATAAAAGAAGCACCTACATGGTGCATAATGACCTACTATTGTCACTGCATAATACAAATAAGGTAATTAAATAATATATGTATTTGTCCATCTCTGCAGTTACTTCAACAAACAAGGGATGAGGCTATGGCAAACCTAATGTCTGACTTGGCTCGTATCTCTGACTGGGGTAAAAATTCTTGTTGTTTTTAATGCATCAAAGACTCAGTTTTCACACCTATCAACCCGACACAACCTTCCACAGGAGTACCCATTAATGTTTAATAATATCCAGCTCAATCAAGCATCATCCTTGAACATGCTTGGGGTTACATTCACTCGGAACTTATCTTGGAAAGATCATATTGCATCTCTTGTAAAATCTGCTTCCAAGAGTTTGGGTGTGCTAAGCCGACTCCGTACCTTCTTTATCCCCGAACAGTTGTTGACCTTATACACGGGTTTTATTCGCCCCTGTGTAGAGTACAACTCTCATGCGTGGGAAGGCTCCCCACATACAGTTCTTCTCAATTGGGTGGAGTCATAGGCTTTTCGTCCCATCAACTCTCCTTCTCTTACTAGCTCCCTTCAACCTCTGTCTCTTCATCGCATTGTTGCATCTTTATCTCTTTTCTATCGCTACTTCAATGGTCACTGCTCCTCTGAACTGTCTGCTTGCATCCCTCCACCTCTACGACACGCGCGTAACACCCGTCTCATCCCTTTTCTGTCCAACTCTTTAATGCAAGAGTTAACCGTTACCCCCAGTCCTTCATTTATGCAACAGGTCAACTCTGGAACTGTCTCCCTATGTGTGTATTTCCTTCTTCCTATGATCTCCAGTCTTTCAAACACAGTGTGTCCAGGCTTCTCGAAATGAATGGATCTTAAATTTGGCTCTTTTTGTATTGTTTTTGTTGTTTTCTTGGGAGGAACGGTTTGCAGACCCTTGGCCTTTGGTCCCTTCTTTCTTGTATAAAAAGAAAATGTTACCTTAATTCATGTCTAGGAAATTATCGTTTTGATCACTGGGTCCTAACTTGAGGCCACCGACATCTTGGCGGCCACAGCGTATTTCTCGAAGGGCTTTGGCATATAGACGTACCCTTGCATCTTACGTGTCTGTACCCACTGATTTTTGAACAATTTTCCTGAGGCAAAATCATTTTTATTTTAAATGATTCCTTTTCTGGGGAGTGTTCAGAGGTGATCAGAACAGAGTTTGGTTGACAGTTGCTTGGTATTGTTATCAACATATTGGTTATCCAAGTGCTTTTGAAATGTTTGCTTATCTTTTTCTGCCATGCTGAACATAGAATCGAAGCCTTCCAATGTTCTTCCAATGAGCCACATTTACTGTAACAAGGAGATTTGAATGACCTTGTTCGTGACCCGGATTATCTGAGAAGCAGGCTGAACGTTTAGGTTCAAGAATAAAGGGTTGGAATCCACTGCACCATGATACTAAAGTTTGCTTTTTCTGTAGCTGCCATGATGATTTCCAAAGATGCTTCTCTCAAGAGGATGGACTCATGTTTTGTAGAGATGTTAATTTAGTCATGGGGGCTCTTGGTCATAAGCACAATATGGACGAGTGGCGCTTGTTCCTTGACTCCTCAAAAGACAGCTTTAAAGCGGTCATTCTTCATAATGGAAATAAATGTCTTTCTGTACCTATTGCACATACTGTAAACATGAAAGAGTCAAATGACAACATGAAGCTGCTTTTAGAAAAAGTTCTGTATAAGAAATGTGCGTGGAATATCTGTGAAGATCTAAAGGTCATTGCACTTTTGGTAGGGTTGCAGCTAGGTAACACAAAGTATTGTCGTTTTTTAGGTGAATGGGACAGTAGGGATAAGCAAAAATACTCATTCAAAAGGATGGGCCAAAACGCACCTCACGTGTTAGAGGCAAGAAAAATTATTGTTAACAGTCCACTTGTTGACCGTGAGAAACTGTACCTTCTTCTTCTGCTGATCTAGCTTGGACTTATGAAAAACTTTGTTAAAGCGATGGACATAATGCAAACTTGATTCACATACTTGAGAAATGCGTTTCCCCGAATCAATGATGCCAAGATTAAAGAAGATATTTTGGTAGAGCCTCAGATCAGAGAATTGTTAGGAGATGGGGAGATTTGAAGGATAGTTGAATGAAGCTGAGAAACCTGTGTGGAAGAGTTTCAAAAGTGTCTGCACAAACTCTTAGGGAAAACGCAATGCCAAAAACTATCCTGAAATGGTGGGTAACCTTCTTAAATATTATCAAACAATGGGGTGAAATATGTCATGAAAGATTTATTTTTTGGACTCTCATTTGGACTTTTTTTTCAGAAAACCTGGACGCGATGAGTGGTGAACACGGTTAGCGTTTTCATCAGGATACATCTAACATGGAAAAGCGTTACCAAGGCAACTGGATCCCCAGTGTGGTGGCTGACTACTGCTGGACTCGTAAGATATTCCTGAGGCTATGTACCACAAAAAATCAAAGATACTCATTAAACTACAAGTTTCTCTTTTTTATCCGATTTAATAAGTATGTAAATAAATGGGTTTATAAAATTAACTGCACGTCACTCAAAAACCTTACCTGAGGGAGAAATTTTACATATTTGGATTCAGCACAAAAAATACTGTAAAAATAATTTATTTTCATCTTCGGGACAGGACTTTTTGTTTGTTTGTTTGTTTCCCAGTGCAATGTGCTTTTTATTTCTTTGATGAAAGATGGACGGTATTGGGCTGGATGGGCGCTACAAAGGTTCTGGGAGCCAGTGATAGGAAAAGGTTTAGAACCACTGGTTTAGATTATAATCACTGCATATGGAAATGTTCTTCCTCGAAAAGGGACTTTGATGGGCTTGCCTGTTCGTATAACTAATGTCCATTTATTCCTTCCATACAGTTAGGTCCTACGTTGGCTGTATATCGAGGCAGTTCATTTGTTGTCGATGATGTAACCACAAACGATTATTGACTTTCCAGAATATTAATCTATAAAAAAAAAATTCTTGTATTCCTCTTGATAAAAAAATAAAGACTATCATGAAACTCTTCTCTTGTTATATGATATAATGATCAGAATTTTATGAAACATACCATATAAACGACGTCTACTTGTCGTGACAAATCAACATAATCAACTGTATGATGATGGGAACACTCGTTGACAAGAAAACGAAATGCACAAACCTGACTTCTCTACTATCCCCTAGCATCATTATTCTCTCTCTCTCTCTCTCTCTCTCTCTCTCTCTCTCTCTCTATGGAATTCACTTCCGTTCCCCAGAGTGGTTTCCCTCCAAACTTCAACATACGGCTATTCAAGTCTAACTGTTACAGATTTTTTAATGAAATGGAGGACACCTGTAATCTGGTGTAAGGGTTATTTTTTTTATCCATTTGTTTTTCCTTCCTCTGTTCTGTTATGGAAAAAAAAAATATCATTGCAGTATCGAATTCCAAAAAGGCTTGTAGCCAGCAGAGTCTTACTCTTCAAACGATCTGTCTGTTGCTAGCTTACTTTTGTCTACCCTTCTAATCTTTACTTCATTTTTTTCCCTCTGAAGTGATCCATTATTCTTTGGCTTTGTTTTGAGCCTTGTGCCTTTGGGAAAAATACATCGTTATCTCAGATAAGAGATGTCATATGCCAGGTTGAACTATGGTCGTTGAGGAGTTGTGGGCAAATTCGTTTGATTGATAATGTCTTCATTTTTTCTGTATGATACAGATGCATCAGTTTTGTAATACAGCATGTATAAAATCTATCAACTTGTTCTGCAGTTACTTGACATCGCACATTCTGTTACTACTCAGGTTAATGGCCACCTTCGATTTTGTTATTTAAAAAAAAAATCGGAATTCTGTCAGGCCAAATGAGATAATACCAGATGAACTGTGTTGCTGTTATTTTACGTCATAGTAGAATACATCTTGAAGCAGTAACTGAAATTCTTTTGGTTAGTAATTGTATATAGTGACTCAGGTGTAACATCATCCAAGAAAAACTGCTTGCTTTTCGTGGCAGTCTGTCTGGCTGAGAAGGTGAGGCAGGAGAGAAGGTTGTGAATCATATGATAGCCGTGTTACTGCTGAACAGTCTTCACAGAATTTTGTTCACCTTTGACAATATAAAGGGACTATAAAGGCCCCCTTATATCCTCCAAGACGCATATAGATGTCAAGTTTTAGCATAGATCCAGGAGGGGATTTCCATGAGACAGGTGGCAGTAGGACTTGATGTGACCCAATCAGCCACACAGAGACTAATCGAGCGTGTCCAAGCTACTAGTTCGCTGGAGAACAACACTGCACTGGAAGACCTAGGTCAGCCACAAGAAATCAACACCGATTCATCGTCATGCGAGCTCTGCGTCATCGAATTGTCACAGCCACTCTTTTAGGGGAAAATTGAGAGCAGCTGTAAAAATTAATGTCACCAACCATATCATTCACAACCGACTGCATGCAGCAGCCTTGAGTCACAAAGACCAGCTGTATACAGACATCTTCTTCAATGTCACAGGGTAACCTGCATGAACTGGTGCAGACAACATGTGAGGTGGACGAGTTGGCAGTGGTCCTTGGACCTCTTGACAGATGAATCTGGTTTCTCAGCATGCTTCAGTGACGGCAGGGCACGGGCCTGAGGCACTCTCGTGAGCGATTCATTGATGCCACCATCAGGGAACATGACCGCTACGTAGGAGGCTCTGTGATGACTTGGGGAGGCATTAGATTTCGTGACCAAACTCCCCTCCCCCACGTCGATGAGATTCTCACACCACAGTGCTACTGAGATGAGGTCCTCAACCCCACTGCGCTCCCTACACCAAAAGCAACGTGGCCTGCTGCACATCCCTATAGTGCTGGCATCTTTCTACAACACCATCAGAACATCGGAATGCCAGACAGCAAACTCCCATCATTTGTCGCCCATTGACCACATATGGGATGTGCTGGATCGAGCAGTCTGAAACAACCATCCTCCCCCTTGACAACCAACAGCAGTTGATTGTTTCTGCAGCAGGAGTGAGCCGCCATCCCTCAAAGGACTCTTCGCAATGTCCCCCTGATTCCCATATCCAAAATCACTTAATTATGGCAGTTGTTTTCGTTTATATATATATATATATATATATATATATATATATATATATATATATATATATATATATATATATATATATATATATATATATATATATATATATATATATATATATATATATATATATATATATATATATATATATATATATATACATATATATACATATATATATATATATATATATATATATATATATATATATATATATATATATATATATATATATATATATATGTAAAACACATGTTACACGTGCGTACATAACTGGAATATTTTTATTGCTCGAGTCGAGACTTGAACCGAGGCCTCCTAAATAGAAGCCAGGCACCATGTCATTATACCATGGCATGATAAAAGCTAAACCACCCTAATTCAATGAAGAAACAATTAAATCTGTTATGGAATGATATTTTTCAACCCGAACCCAAATGATTACACACTTCAGTCATCTGCATTTTTGCTTAACCCCATGCAACTCGGCAAGTGACATAGCATTTTTTAACTCTCCCAGCCAGTACAAGTGTCGTCCTGAGAGTATACAGTATGTTGGTGAAACACATATTATACATGCGTACATATGCGAAGTGTTTTTAACGCTTTAGCGGGGAATCAAACCCGGGACTAGTCCTCTTGATAGGAGCCAGGCATCGTGTCGCTATAGCAAGGCGTGATAAAAGCTAAGCACCACGAATTGTTGTTACTTCATTTCCTAGAACTCATTTCTTTTTTCAGTGCTGTCACTAAGTTCCCACCATATACATTTTATTTCTGAATCTTCATTTATGCTATCTCCCTCGTCACTGTCATCATTCCGTGCCAGAACGTATTTATTCATCACGGGAATACGACGGGTCTGATTTTCAGGAGTAGGGTGGATTTTCTTCTTCTGACACGGGTTTTCAAAAGTGCTATTTCGTGGCAGGGAGGAGGGGGACATGTAGTGTATCTGTAATTAGGTAAGAAGTTATCAGCCAGGAGGAGACAGAAATGGGGCGCATTGGATGTAGACCTGAAGAAGTGGAGGTGGTGCTGACGAGGTTTAGTCTTGACTGGGTATGGGTGCGGCTGAGGGTTTGTATTGCGGGGTAGGGTTGCTGGGGATGGAGTGAATGGGCCAAGAGGATGGTGGGGGAATGGATTGGAGAATGGGAGCTGAATGAGGTCGAGCTAAACTTACTCGGCATAATCTTTTTTTTTGTTTTCGTAAATTGAACGCTCGACTGTAATCCAGTTTCTTTGATAATGGCTGCGATATCCTCCTCTTTTTTTAATGCTTTTTTTTTTGCTGCTGACAGAAAAATCAGAGCTTTTTAATTCCGTTGAATATCGAAAAACATAAAATTCCTTATGAACATACGACCAAACTCTGACATACACATATACGGAGTTGCAGGAGCCATCATATGCAGTGTTGTAGGGTAGATGTTAGCGGAAATAGAAAAAAGGTGCTTAGTGAGCAGACAAATGATGCTTAACTTTGTGTATACCCTTTATGGAGGCTGAATCTGCACAATGAATGGGCATGGTGGAGAGCTCTCAACATCACATGCTTCACAAGTAACAAGTAGAGAGAGAGAGAGAGAGAGAGAGAGAGTTTTAAAGGCTACTTGCCTCCCCCAATCAGTGTGTAAACCTCTTTTGGATAATTAATACCAACTGCTAACCACTTAAGCCTGAGATGTCTAACAGTATATTTGATTGTATGGCGTCTTTCCTACATTGTAAACAGTCAGGCGATTTTCTTCAATACAGGGGAGACTTTTCAAACTAGAGGGACCCAGAAATTGCCTTATTCTACTAGAGGTTCTTCTGAAGTTCAATCATATAATTTCTTGGAGGCCACCTTAAAGTTAACAAACGTATTATTACGGTGAAGCGTTACCCAGATAAAGTGATGTCAGGCTGAAGTTGGTAATTATAATATCCCTTAACCAATTCATCGATTAACAAAATCAAATAGTGCTATCCTGAGGTTCACAACAAAGGCGATATTAATGTAGTTTGGCTTAACATTCCGATATTGATTTCTCTTCTTCAAGCTGACAAAAAACTATTGTGTTAAGTAGAATGAAACAAAAAACGCATTTTCTCGAATGCTAGCAAAATATAGAAGTTACTCGTACTCTATTGTAATGTCTTAGGTGGTTGCAACTGGCGTCTACTAACTCGAACTAAATAAATAACCAATATCTTCTTTGTAGGTTTGAAAACAAAATACAGTATGCAATTGGACATCATCATACCGTTACTATAAACTTGTTACCTTCAACAGACACAGCAGTTCATAAATGCTATTAAATATTTTACTATGTACGAAACTTCCTGTTGGATAGAAAGGAAAAGTTTACTGACTTGAAGAAATATGTACTGGTGTGAAGGAGGTTTACATTTCATGAGAAAAACAAGAGAGAAACACTGAGGACCGTGCGCCTTATGGGTACTGAGGCTTGAGAGACAAAGAGAGCAAAATGCGTACGATGATCGATTTCCATTCTCCCACCTATCGCACGTCAGCCATTTGGAAATGATTGAGAACGAGAGCAGGGTTTGGATACATCAACATCAGGATTTAGACTGAGAAGAAGCTGAGAGGAGCAGGAATTTTGTGATGAAGAGAGGGAGAATTATACTCCCTTGCCTTAACATCATACATATTTCCAGTGTGAAAGTGGATAAGGTTAATGAAATGTTTGAAAATAGAGCATTCTTACGTCGAGAAAAACAGTAACAGGTTATAGAATGTAATAAAAAAAAATACAGCCAAAATTGGCGGATCGACAGACCTTTGAAGACCTGATACAACCAGCCTACTTCTTGACCGCGCTTCGGCCTACGAAGGCGAAAGTGGTGGCGCGATGCAGAATGCCACCGATTGGACGGTGATGATAAAAACAAGTTGACTGACCCGGTCTGGCTGGTCTGTGGTATATAAAGCACGCACAGCCGACATTGGATTGTCACATACTGGCAACAGCCTCAGCAACCATAGCATAACTCCCAAACATGCTTACTAAGGAATGAACTCTACGTAAGGCGGACGTAGAAATATATTCGTATAGTGTGGACATGGAAAGTTCAGATCATAACAAAATATACTGGATTATACCTGGGACTGATACTTTTACATTTAACCTGCATTTCTTAGGTCACTCTTTATCTTCCTCAGTTCCACTACGATAATCGTTGTTATTTCTTTTCGTCTTTGCCAACACTGTGTAACCTTTAATCCTGTAACGTGCTGCTTCGTCCCCAGAGACCACACACACACACACACACACACACACACACACACACACACACACACACACACACACACACTCACACACAATGACAGGGGTTACCTTGACCTGGTGGCAGGAGTTGAGGTGTAGGCGGCAGTGCCACCTACCCTGCGGGCCTGCCTACCTTTGTAGGATTCAGCATCTATTGGCCTCGTGGACCAAGAACCCCTCTGCGTCACTGGTGGAGGAGGCCTGCTGGTGATGTTGCTCGTCCCTGCTGAATCTCAGACGGGGTTTTTGCCTCCCCACATGTTGGCTGCCGTGCGTGACGTCCTGTAATTCTGGGAAACGGGACTCCTGGGGATTGAACGATGCTGCGTGGTGCACCCTGCAGCTAGCAACACACCTCTGTGGTCCCCTAGTCTGGCTAGGAGGGCAGCCTAGTGGAACTCAAACAGGTCAACCAGCTGGTCACATGATGGCTAGGGTCAAGTGGGCAATTGAGGGCCTGGTGTTTCCTATCGTCCTGGAGTCACCCCGTCTGGGTCTTCTGGTGGTTACCTGCATATTATCCCTTACAGCCTCAAGAGTCACCAGCGATCTTATCCCTGGAACACAGTCTCCTCTTGCTGGGCTCACTGGTGTGGAGTGGGGTGGGGGAACGTAGTCAGTAAATGATGTACATGGCCTCTTCAATTACAAATTTGTTGACGATGATGCATCTTTCCCCGAGCGTTCTTCAGACTCTTCCTCACTTATATCTACTCTGGAGCCTTCCTGGACCCCATGGGATTGTTCTTCTTTGCCCAAGCATCTGACTGAAACTAGGAGGCATTCCTGCCTAGTTAAATCTGGCTTTAGAGACCCGTACTAATCTGTCTGAACCAGTTTCATTTGTGAAATACTCAGTATTGCAATCCTGTGGGGGTGGGGCCTTTTCAGATTTGAAATCTTTTAAATTCACTGTGCCACTGTTTCTGCTTGAGGACGAGAACCTATAATCTCCTCCCAGAAGGATAGTAGCATCCTTATAGAAGTGTCTTCCTTAAAGAGAGCTCCCGTTTACAGGCTCTGACTTTTGTCTGACAACACTGTATCTTGTATTCCTCTTGCTACCTTTAATTTATGTAAGGAAGTAATTTTTTCCCATGACCTCCAATGCTCGGAGGCATGGTGGTTGGAGGAACTGTGTCCGTCTAGTGTGGTGACTGATGAATTCTTGCAGAAGAAGACAGATGGTATTCTGTCCTCAACACCGACTTTGTTCGTAACCTTTGACCTGTTGACGTTGCTTGCTTCTGAGAAACTCGTTTGGGTGTTACTTCCTGTGAAACCTTACATACCGAACCCAAATCGGTGTTTCCATTGTTAAAGGCATGGACAAGTTAGCCACTTTTGCCACCGTGCACGGGATAGCCTTCTTGGTGTATGAGTTTCCTGTGGCAGTTCGATTCAAGCCGGTGACTGTCTGGAGCCCCATAAATGCAATCACTATGGGGGTCCCCATGCTTCATCATCTCGACTCCACTGCTTGGAAAAGTAGATTATGTCCATTCATGCCCATGAGAAGGTTTCATTCCCTGAAGTGAAGAAGAGGGACCAGACTTGCTTTTCCAGTCTAGGGTTACTTAAGTTTCTTTCACTTCTAGTGAACCTATGCACCATCCTGTGGCTCGGTAGTGCTTCAGTTCATTCCGTCGCCCACTTCTCATTGCTCGAGCAGTTTTGTCTGACACTGCCTGAGGCTCCTATTGAATGGTCTTAGTTTTGCCTCTTCTGGGAGTGAGTTTTATAATGTCCTTTTTTTCTATTTCTGATCTTTACGTGGCTTTGTTACAATGCCATGATTCCTTCCCTGGCTGTGGTGATATTTCTTATGCATTTTTACGTCACATGTGTGATGGATCCCTCTCGTTTCTGCTGACGTTGTATAACAGAATCTAGAGTCCCGATGAGTTTAGGGATTGTTGGTGTGCTGATGTAGTTTTCTCCATCCCCAAGCCAGATATGGATCATCTGCAGGCAACAAATTATCGGCCCATTTCCCTGACTTTTTGCATATGTAAGGTCTTGGAAAAGATGGTGAATGGTTGGTTCATGCAGTATTTGAAGATAGGTTACTCCTAATTCCCTGTGCAGTATGACTTTCTTAAAATGTGGTCTACCTCTGATGCCCTATTATCCATGGAATACTCTGTCTCTGAGGCTTTTTTTCCACTAAGCAACACCAGGTCATAGTCTTCTTCGATCTATAGAGGGCATATGACACTGCCTGGCTTCATCACGTTTTACTTCTCTTCATGAGTTTGGTCTTCATGGGCATTTGATTATTTTCATTCAACAGTTTTTATCTAACCATTTTTAAGGTTTCAACTGGGGGGGGGGGGATGCTTTCGAATGCCCGTCCGCTTCAAGATGGGGTGCCACACGGGTGTATCTATAGTGTTACTTTCTTTTCTGTGGCCATCAACAGTGTAATCAATGTACTTTTGGATGATGTAAATGGGTCACTGTTTGTGGATGATCTTTTTACATTCGTCACTGCCTCTCGAATGCCAATGGTTGAGAGGAAGTTACAACTGGCTCTTAACAGAGTTTCCCAGTGGACTCAGTCTCTTGGTTTCCGTTTTCTACTACAAAGACAGTGGATATGTGTTTTTGTCTTCTTCGTGGGGTTCACCCAGACCCTGACTTGTATCTCAATGGCCGCAGAATCTCCTGTGTGTAAGAGACTGAGCTTCTAGGTCTCATATTTGATACATGACGACTGACCTGGGTTCCTGATATTCGTTATTTTAAAGCATCTTGTATTAAGGCCTTGAGTCTCCTGAGCGTTTTGGCTTATACCTCCTAGGGTGCTGACTCTCAGATCCTCCTCTTCTTGCATAGAACCCGTATTCTTTCTAAACCTGAAATATAACATCGTCTCCGGATGTAAAATTTGGTGCATCATGCACGTGTTTCTCTGACAACTGGGGTATTCAGGCCATCCTCGATTTCGAGCTTTTTGGTGGATGCTGATACCCTCCCTTTGGATTTATGTTGCCAGTCATGGATGATGAAGCGATGGTATCATCTTCACTGCCTTCCGTACTCAGTGCCTTGTGCTGTGATCTTCCAGAATTCACGATCTTCTGTTTATGACAGTTGTCCTATCCTCCCAAAGCCCTTTGGTTACAAGGCCCAGTCTGTTACATCAGCCTTCTCTTTCCTAGACTGACAGTCAGATCCCGAGGGTAGGTTATTAGCTACTGCCTCGTGTGACATGCTGTAGGTCAATTGTTTGTCAAAAGAGCTCACTTCCCTTTCAGGTGTCCTTTTTTCTCTCCCTTTAGATCATGTCTTAACTCAGGAAGGGTCTAGCCTTTCTATACTGATGGATCAAAGACTGATACTGGAGCAGGCTTTGGTGCCGTCGTCCCTTCCTTCAGTCGGGGTGGTAACTTTCCCGGTATTGCGTGAATATTTACGGTGGAAGTGTCTGCAGTTTTATTTGCTCTCCAAATCATTTTTATTCTGCTCCAGTCAGCTCTTGTAATTTTTAGTGAAGATGAATTTAAATACATTAGAGTTTCCTGAAAATAAGGTACAACAGAGGTATGCTCATGATCCTAAGAAAGACAAAGCAAATAATGGAAAAGAGGGATAACAAAAACGTGAAACTAAAGAAGATAATTATAAATACATAATAATAAGTAATTCTATAGAAACTCGCACCATTCAGAACTTCTTAAATAGCAAAAGAGTCCAGGGGGTAACAGAGTCATGTCAGGTAAGGGAGGTCGTGGGTAGGAGAGATAATCCAGACAAAAGCGACCTGATTATACTGTAGTGTACCAGATCCCATGCGGCCAGTGCCCGAAGGTATACATCGGTAGGATGTCCAAAGGATCAACTATACGTGTACACCAACACAGAGTATCAGTGAGAAGACGTGATACATCATATGCAGTAGCATAACACATTGATGAAAATGATCATTTTCCATAATGGAAAGAAGCAAGTATAATTCACGTGGGAATGAATAATATTTTAAGACAAGTGGTGCCAGGCACAACAAACCTTGCCCGACAGCAGTTATTTTATTGCTATTAAAAACTGACTCGTTTCTGACATTTAGTGTCAGTGCACAATTAAAGTTTAAGGTAATGGCACAAATGTTTTCAAGTTAACCCTCTGAAAATCCATGATCTTGTTTTTGACCTTTCAAGGTCACTCAAGGTCAAAGGTTACGCTGCCAAATGAAAGCTCATATGAGACTTCCTATATCATGGTAATAGTAAATATCTCTATCTTAACGAGTTTTGAGTTATATCCCCCTGAATATCCGTGACCTGGAGTTTGACGTTTCAAGGTCTCTTACGGTCAAAGGTCAAGGTACCAATTAAAAATCCATATGGGATTTCCCATATGTTGATTATAGTAAATATCTCTCTATCTTCAACAAGTTTCGAGTTATAGCTCCTTGAGTATCCGTGACCTTGAGTTTGACCTTTCAGTGTCATTCAAGGTCAAAGGTCTTGGTGCCAAATGAAAGCCCATATTACGAGTTCCTGTATGTTCCTCATAGAAAATATCTCTATCTTCAATCGTTTTCAAGTTATAGCCCTCTGAAAATCCGTGACCTTGATTTTGACCTTTCATGGTCATTTGATTACGTCCAAAATTTACTAACTTTCTTTGGGAACCAGTGCCCACATATCCTGAAAGTTTCATGTAATTTCATTCAGCCGTTTTTCCGTAATGTTGCCAACAAAGAAAGAAACAAACAAACAAGGAAACGACCAAAAACAATACCTCGTCGGACTCCGTTCGGACGAGGCAGAAATCAGTGGAAACGATGTATATCAATAAAGGTCACAAGCAACAAACGTGAAGGATTTGTAACCTGGAGTGAAACAGCAGCAGAGGCAGTCAATAAGGAATGGACTATGGTATATCCATTCCATCAAGTCACTTTGGGTGCGGTCAGCTAATGAGTGTAAAGACTACGCTGCGTAAATGCGAAATCTTTAATTATAAATAACAAACCTCATATTCTTAGCTATTTACTACTTGTAAACGTATTTTGAATACACTGTATAGATTCATTTCTGTGAAAAAGGTATATAGTTTTTATGAATGATTCGCTTTTTGAGGATGAAAACAGTGACTTTGTATAATTTTCATAAGACTTGGCAACGTTGTTTTTGCGACGTGGCAAGTCATGCTGCCCGACACGGGCCACTTATTAGCAATGCTCAGCCATGGACGTATCTCCCTCAACTCGCTCTCGTGTTCTCCACAGCCAAGCAAAAGATATCTACAATGTGAATAAATATTTCTTAGAAGAAAAGGCAGACAGAGGATCATTAATAGATACCTCAAAAGCAATTGCATGAACAGCCAAAGCCACCAACATGAGCAAAAGGACAGTGATGAGAATTTGCTCTAAATTAAATGCAGCTTGTAGCAAACACTGTTAATCTTTTCTCTCCGTTGGGCTCCTCCTATCACAACCTTATCACTTTAACCTGTCCTATCGCTCCCGTACGGCCTGTGGACTCTCCAAAGAAACGTCGTCTGTGGCACTTTGGAGCTGCGGATTGGGAGACCCTCAGGCAGTACTTCTTTGATTTTCCCTGGAATGATTATTGCTTCCATGGCCGTGAGCCATCTGAGTGTGCCTTGCGCATTACGGAGGTTATTCTCTCGGGCATGGAAGCATACATTCCTTTCTCATATCCTCTGACTGATGCATGAAAGCCTTGGTTTAATCACGCTTGTTCTAATGCTATCCACAACAAGGAGAGGGCCTATAAAAGGTATCGGCGCCAGCCCATCCCTGAATCACGTCTTTTATTCATTTCTGCTCAGAATCATGCTAAGTCTGTTCTTCGCTCTGCTAAAAATAATTTTATCCGTACTAAATGCTCTCAACTCTCCAACACGAATTCTTCCCACTCCTTCTGACACCTTGCCAAAAACCTTTCTAACAACTTTACCTCATCATCCTTCCCTCCTCTTTTCTATTCTGATGGCTCTGTAGCTATTTCTTCTACTGATAAAGCAGATCTCTTCTCTCAGACTTTCTCCTCCAAATCCATCTTAGACGATTCCGGTGCTGTTCCTCCATCACTTCCGCCCTCTGACTTCCTCATGGCTGACATTAAAATTTCTTGAGCTTAAGTATTTTCTGCCATCACTGGCCTCAATACTAATAAAGCATATGGGCCTGATAGAGTCTCTCCTGTCGTTCTCAAGAACTGTGCTTCTGTGCTTACACCCTGCCTAGGCAAACTCTTTCGCTTTTGTCTATCAACTTGTACCTTTCCTTCTTGCTGGAAGTTTGCTCTCATTCAGCCTGTCCCAAAGAAGGGTGACCATTCCCAACCCTCTAACTATCGTCCAATTGCTTTAACATCCTGTATCTCAAAAGTTTTTGAGCCTATTCTTAACAGAAAATTTTTAAAGCATCTTTCCTATCACAACCTTCTTTCTGATCGGCAGTATGGGTTCCGTCAGGGACGCTCCACTGGCGATCTTCTCGCCTACCTTTCAGACTCCTGGTCATCCTCCTTTCGGGACTCTGGCGAAAGCTTTGCCATCGCACTTGAAATCTCAAAGGCTTTCGATAGAGTCTGGCATAAATCTTTAATTTCCAAACTGCCCTCTTACGGTTTCTATCCTTCTATTTGTGCCTTCATGTCTAGCTTCCTTTTTGGTTGTTCTATAGCCGCTGTTGTAGACAGCCATCGTTCTTCTAGATATATCAACAGTGGTGTTCCTCAGGACTCTGTTCTATCACCAACTCTCTTCCTTTTATTCATCAATGACATTCTAAGCTCTACATCAAACCCTATTCACTATTACGCTGATGACTCAACCCTTCACCTTTTCATTCGGTTCCTGCAACGTCCATCTCAGCAGTTACTTCAACAAACAAGGGATGAGGCTATGGCACACCTAATGTCTGACTTGGCTTGCATCTCTGACTGGGGTAAAAATAATCTGGTTGTTTTTAATGCATCAAAGACTCAGTTTTTACACCTATCAACCCGACAAACTCTTCCACAGGTACAGTATACCCACTAAAGTTTAATAACACTGGTTTACAAAAAATTTGAGGCAAGCATGAAATTAGGTGTTCTAACCTAATTTGGGGGTGCTGATTTCAGATTTGAAATCCGTTTCTCTCATCACCTCTAGGTTTTGAGATATACATGTATACATGTACGTGCATGTATACATATAGGCCTAGACCCAAAATATTCGCCAAAAATCCATTTACCGTCCTATTTTCTTGGAACTTGATTTAAAACGCGCGCCACAACAAGGCCAAACATGTCAAGCACTACACGCAGAAGGACTGGGGATCTAGGAGCACTTTCTTGCCTGGAAACACAGTGTCCAAGAAAATCCTCTGGTGGACATGAACAAGGTGCTTCTTCCCCCTCTTCATATCAAGCATGGCCTTATGAAGAATTTCGTGAGCGCCATGGACAAGGATGGCGCTGCCTTCCAACACCTGTGCACTCTGTTCCCAACTCTCAGTTCTGCTAAGCTCAAGGAGGGCATCTTCGTCGGACCTCAGATCCGGGAGGTGCTGAAGGATGAGGTATTTGAGGAGAAGCTCACCTTGAAGGAACTGAGAACATGGGAAGCTTTAAGTCAGTCTCCCATGGCTTCCTTGGTAACACACGGGCACTAGATTACCAAAAGCGTGTCAAGAAGTTGTTGCAGGCTTCTCAGGATATGGGGTGTTGAATGTCTCTCAAGCTTCACTTTCTCCACTCCCACCTCAACTTCTTTCCCCAGAACCTCGGAGCAGTAAGTGACGAACATAGGGAAAGGTTCCACCAAGATATTACTAAGATGGAGAGCAACTACCAAGGCATGTGGAACCCAAGCATGATGAGGGACTTCTGCTGGATGCTCCTGTGCGACATCGTGGAGGGAATGTACACCAGATCATCCAGAAAAACTCACTTCTGACTCTCTCTAGTACTATGATGTGTATATATGCTTATATCCAAGTAATGGTAATATTTAGTTCCGTCAGTGTTCTGCGTCTGTTTAGTTTCGTTCTGTAATATGCCATTTTAATATATGAAATATACTCATTATAAGTATATGCATTATAATAAAAAAAAACGGGATATGTGAAAGTAACAATCTAGAGGTGATAGAGCAAAACTATTTAGAAATCTGAATTAAGCTTATCAAAATTAGTCAAAAACGCCTATCCACAGGCTTGCCTCAGATTTTTTTTTTCTTTTTTTTGTAAACCAGTGTAATATTCAGCTTAATCCTGCATCATCCTTGAACATGCTTGGGGTTTCATTTTCTCGGGACTTATCTTGGAAAGATCATATTACATCTCTTGTAAAATCTGCTTCCAAGAGATTGGGTGTGCTAAGCCGACTCCATTCCTTTTTTACCCCTGCACAATTGTTGACTCTATACAGGAGTTTTATCTACACCTGTGTGGAGTACAACTCTCATGTGCGGGGAGGCTCCCCACATACAGCTCTTCTCAATAGGGTGGAGTCAAAGGCTTTTTGTCTCATTAACCTTCCTTCTCTTACTGACTCCCTTCAACCTCTGTCTCTTCGTTGCACTGTTGCATCTTTATCTCTTTTCTATCGCTACCTCAATGGTCACTGCTCCTCTGAACTGTCTGCATGCATTCCTCCACCTCTACGACGGGCGTGTAGCACCCGTCTAGCAGCAAACTCTCGTCCCTTTTCTGTCCAACTCTCTAATGCAAGAGTTAACCATTACTCCCAGCCTTTCCTTTATGCAACAGGTCAACTCTGGAACTGTCTCCCTCTGTCTGTATTTCCTGCTTCCTATGATCTCCAGTCTTTCAAACGCAGTGTGTCCAGGCATCTCGAAATGATCGGATCTTGAATTTGTCTCTTTCTTGTATTTTGTTTTTCTCTTGAAAGGAACAATAATTGCGGGCTCGTGGCCTTTGGTTCCTTCTTCCTCGCATTAAAAAACAAAAAACAAAAAAAAGAAACGGTATTTTCCAGAAGAGCCTGCATTCTCCTCACTGACAAAAAGTCGCCCTCCAACTGTGACGAATTTCGATAACTTTGACAAGTGTGTGCTTAGAAGAAGCCTTAGCATTCTCTGAAAAGAAAGATATCCCTACATTTCACAAAATAAGGGAAGACCTCAAAGAAATCCATCTCTTGCAATGGATGCATTGAGTTCTTTCCCAAAGT
Organism: Coenobita brevimanus; assembly: GCF_032717465.1. NCBI lineage: Eukaryota > Metazoa > Arthropoda > Malacostraca > Decapoda > Coenobitidae > Coenobita > Coenobita brevimanus. The sequence goes on from NC_137013.1 coordinate 4,616,154, forward strand.
TCACATACAAATTGGATTTACGTTTGGGAAGATTTTTGGCCGCAAATTCCTTACGGAAACGAGTGATGTCCATGCAGCTCGGACGAGATTTTTGCTAGAAATGCAGCAGTTCAAACAATCATTCCAGAATTTTGTTTATCTTGATGAAACTTAGGTGAACCAGAATTACACTCCTGGAAATTGTTGGACTGACACTGCATCCCAACAAACAATAGGAATAAAGCCGCCCACTGGAAAGGGAAGTCATTTGATTATAAAGCCGCGCAATGGAAAGGGAAGTCATTTGATTATTCTCCACTCCGGAACGAAAGATGGCTTTGTCAATAATGCTGTTTAGTTTTTCAGGCTAAAAATGATGGCGACTACCATTACCAGATGAATTCCACAGTGTTTGAAGAGTGGTTTAGGAATCAGTTGCTGCCGAATATACCACCCAAATCTGTATTTGTGATGGTCAGCGCTTCCTACCATTCTATGCAACTTGGAAAAATTGCGAAGCTCATCTTAGAGAAAAGCAGAGATAAAGGACTGGCTTATAAATAAGGGAGCTCAGCCCAGTGATGATATATTGAAAGCAGAGCTGCTTGAGCTTGAAAAGAAATTTTCTAATAACGGCAAAAAGTATCTGATTGGTGCAACTGCTACAGAAGCAGGGCATAGGGTTGTAAGGTTACCCACATACCATTGTCAACACAACCCTATTAAACTTATTTGGGTTCAAGTGAAGCCGTATATAGCCAAGAATAACTTCAAAATGGCCGATCCTAAACTTCTTGTTAAAGAAGCAATGAGTAGTGTCACACAGCAAAACTGGGCACAGGCAGTGAAGCATGCTGAACAGCTTCAAGAAGAGGCTGCAAAACAAGATATAGCTGTCGACAGTGGCGTACCGGGAGGGGGGGTGCCATGCGGCCATGGCCCCCCCCTTTGCAAATATATAAATATATATATATATATATATATATATATATATAATCCATATGGCCTCAAAATGATTAAGAAATTGGCCAAAATGCAAAATTTTCTCGGGGGGGGGGGCTTACAGCGCCCCCCGAACACCCCCAGCTGTACGGGTTCGCTGTGCTCGCCAAATTCATTGGCTGCACAGTTAAAAAGATAGAAAAAAAAAGCCCCCCCCCCTTTTCAACTTTGTGGGTACGCCACCGGCTGTCGACCATTTTGTGGATTCATTTATAAACAGCATAGAAAGTTCAGAGGAAGACATCTCTAATTAAAAATCAGAGAGAGAATTAGGCCTGCTGGGGATATCTCTGTAAAAAAAACGCACGTAGACTTTTACAACAGGGGTGCTGTGGAAAAAATATCAAAGCAAGAGAAAAAATAAAATATCCTACTTTTTGAAAAGTGTCTCATTCATATGAAAAACGAAAATGTTGGCTTCTGCCGACTAGATGTGGCAGCATCGCTAGCGGTCATAGTCCTGAGAGAACCACACTCAAAGTGACTCGATAGAACAGAAGGACCGTAGTCGATAAAGAAACTGGAGACTGAAAAGGGGAGGTGACAACCACCATAATATGGGATGACCATGACGGAAGTGGCTGACTGTGCGAATGGATGGGACGACGTAGAGGGAGGGGCCACCAGGCTGAAGGGTGGCAACCACTGTGTAGATAAGCTTGAAGTATTCAAATGGTTTGTCAGTTCCATGATAAAGGTGTAACACCTATACGTTGGATTAAATTCATACAGTGGACTCTGTGTTTCCATATGCTCCACTCTCCCAACTTGTCACGATGAATGATGGTCTCTCTCTCTCTCTCTCTCTCTCTCTCTCTCTCTCTCTCTCTCACACACACACACACACACACACACACACACACACACGATTAAACAGAGAGAGTAACTATATGATACTCACTAACCACGACTTCTTCTAAGGCAGTAAAATCATGGTATATCTACAGTATATGTATTTTGTCTCCTTCCAGTTAAATGCTCCACTCCAGGTACCACTGATCCTGATGTCGGCGGCTGAGATCATGTTGATGTCGGCAAAACCCAGACCATTCTTCGGCGCCACAGATGAGGTATAATGTTATCAAAATGGCAGCGTTCGCAAAGCCAGGTGGGTGTTTTGTTTTGTCGGTATGTGTGTGTGTGTGTGTGTGTGTGTGTGTGTGTGTGTGTGTGTGTGTGTGTGTGTGTGTGTGTGTGTGTGTGTGTGTGTGTGTGTGTGTGTGTGTGTTAAAAATAAGTTTTTATCCGATTTTAACCAAACTAGGTGGGAGGATTGCTGGTCGGCCAATGAGTAATCTTGCTTTTCAACAATAGGATGAAGGTCAGTGTCACAGGGATAGGACAAAGTTGGACCTAGCAAAATCAGCTTTAACAGTTTTTATTCAATTTAAACAAAATTCTGGGGAGTCTGATGTGAGGCAAGAATGAAGTTAATCAATTTTAAAAGCAATCACTCAAAAGTCAGGATCACGGGGCACTGTCATATTTCAGTCTATGTGTGTGTGTGTGTGTGTGTGTGTGTGTGTGTAAATAACTCAAATAGTTTCGATCTGATTTTACCCACGCTGGATGAAATCGTTGAGAGTCATCCTCATAATAAACTTTTTTAAATAACATGAATGAAGGGATTTAGTATTTAGAACTACTGGCCAAAGGTGAAAATCACAGGGAACGGTCATATTTCTATCCGTGTGTCTACGTGTGAATAAAATATCTAAAAACGTTTTGATCTTATTTGGATGAGACTACAGTTTGAGGACAAATTCAGATCAAAAACGAGTATTCTCTTCAGAGATCAGTCACCCAACGGTCAATGTCACCTAGAAAAATCAAAGGTCAAAGGCACAGGAACATGTCAGTGTCAAGGTCGTCAGGTAACTTCATCTCAAACAGATCTGATCTGATTTAAATAAAAGTTTGTGGAAGGGTTATGGGTAAGGCTAAATATATATATATATATATATATATATATATATATATATCATGTCATTCGATTGTGGGAGTAATTTATCCAAGGTCAAGGTCACAGGGCAAAATAAAATATTTGAGCATTAGGCTAAATAATGGGCGTGGATGTTGTACTCACTGGGGGCTTATTTCTTGGTCAGTTTTGTGATTTTATTCGTAATCCCTCTCTAATATTTAATAATGTTTAAACTTCATTTAACCACTTGTCCAAGAATCGTTAGTGCTTATAAGTGGAAATATCACAGTATATGATGACTTAGGAAAAAATGGAAAACTTCCTACTTCATTGTATGCCGCATCATCCTGGTGGCAGAAACTTTCCAGTTGATTTCACAATAACATTTTTTTTTTTTTTTTTTTTTTTTTTTTTTTCAGAAGAGATGACATGATTCCAGTGGGTCGGATGGTTTGCATGGATCATTTGTTTCTGCTGAGGACAGCTACAGCTTCTCGAGATAGGTGGAGGACAACTCATACGAGAGATATTATGGTCATAGGGAGTCCCGCGACGATGACAACCCGAGGGGTCGTACTACGTCCGGTTTCGCAACTTCTGCCTCATGAATACAGTCTACTATAAGAACGGATATTTCGGCTTCATGTCTCAGATCACGTTCGATGCTCGGCCGAGTAAGACTCAGAGAAGTCCGACGAATATGGCAGAGGTTCTGACGAGTCTGGACCATTCGACTCCCAATGACCAGTGCCGATGTATTTTTGATAGGTCGAGATGTTGAGAAAGTTTGTGTTAATATTATTATTGTTCTGAGCTAGTTTACAGTCTTCAGTGATTGAGCACTTAATCTTCAAGTGACCTGTCAACACTCTCTTTCTTTCTGTTATTTATTTTTATTTTTATTTCTCTTACCTCTCCACTCCCTTCTCAAAGAATAATATGTTCACATCTCCTTACTTTTACATTCGTAAATAAATATGAGTGTAGTTACCCTGTCCTGCAGCATCCACACTACGTTGAATGATGGAGGCCATCGTAAATGTAATTTTTCCTGGTCTGATAAGGTATTACTTTTTTTGTATAGTTTTGTTCAAATAAGTTACATAAGCAGCTCGTGATAAGTTGATGAATATCGTACTCCATTACCACATTGTGCTAAATGGAATTTTAATGGCAGTTTGACAATATTGTGCTTACGTTCTTCTTGTTAAATGAAAGATTTATTACCTCCGCCAAGGAGGTTTTGTTTTCATCCCTGTCCGTTTGTTTGTTGGTTGGTTGGTTGGTTAGTGAGCAAGATTACACAAAAACTACTGGACGGATTTCCACGAAACTTGGTAGAAGAATGAGCCTTGGCCCAGAATACACTCCATTAAATTTTGGTACGGATCCGGCTAAAGGTGCTGATCCAAGATTTTTTTTTTTTTTTTTCACTTTCTTTAACATTGCGAGATAGGGCGTTGGCGGAGGTATGCGCTCTGCTGAGTGCCATTCTAGTTCATACTGCTTCCAGATAATTGGTATTAATAGTCTTGTGTGTGTGTGTGTGTGTGTGTGTGTGTGTGTGTGTGTGTGCTGACTGCCAGTGTACCTTTGGAAAAGTGTCAATATATCTATATTACCGGTATGTGCAGCCTTGAAATTTTCAGTCTATATAAGAAGTACTCTGTTCCGTCATATCTTTATGTTTCAGTCATTGTTAAATAAATCTTACTCAGATATTTATTGGACAATTTCTATGACGTGTTAATACAAAGTCAGTGTTTCTAACAGTGCACACGATGACACACACAAGTAGGCCTACACTAAGTGCAACAGCGAAAGGCTTAGCAAAAATGTCCTTGGGACAAAAAATGGAGTTTTAACATTATGTAACAGGAGGAGTTTGATAAGGAATAACAGAAACGTGCTGGAATGAATAAAAGCACAGCTGCTGTTTAATCCTTCAGCGCTAGTATGTACTGCTATAATCTGAAAAAGTTCCGTAGCACCCCTCCTTCAGGCTAACGCCCTCTGTTTACCACAGATGGAATTTCTCTTTTGATAAACTCTCCATGTGAATAACATGCAGCTGAAAGCTTCAAGCGCGTAGCATCGAATAAGATTTTATACATGTATTTATTTAGTAGTCGATAATCACCGCAACGTTCGTGCAAAATCTTTGCAACGTTCGTGCAATGTTTCAAGTGTTCTTTCTCCTTGATGTCATGAGCCCCAGGGCGCTGCTACCGGTCCTCATAAATCTTATAATACTGAAAAGGATGACATTCTGACCGCGTTTGATGCGTTGTACAAAGTGAGTTCTTCAACTACAGTAGTCCTTGGATCGTCTACTGTACAGCGACATTTTATCGACTTCATGAAGGACGTCGACAAGAGAATAAACTGTCATTGCAAGGAAAGAATTTACTCAATCTAGACTTGATGCATCGTTGACAAGTCTCGCCTATACTGTCAGGAAGAGAGAATGTTGCTGTCACCAAAATCCAACTGATCACAGAAAAAAAAAATCGAAGAATGAGCTGAATGAGGCCAGGAATCGACTGGACTACATAGACGACTTGAGTCACCGTAACAACCTGTGGTTCTCAGGTGTCCCAGAGCATCATGGAAAGAATTGGGAGCACTGCAGTCAGCAAAATATGATCTTAATACAAGATAAGCTAGACATGCCAAACATTGCATTTTAACGTGCGCACCATGTCGGCAAGATCAGTAGCCAGAGAGCTTGTGACACGGTAACAAAATCCCCAACTTTTCCGACAATGATGAGGTTTTTTGAAATCGTCAAAATATGAAGGGAACTCAAATCTTCACGACCGAGGATCTATTCTCCGCTACAGTGAAGGCTCACCATGGCCAGCAGGACGCCTGCAAATAGCAAGGAGGAATGGCACCCAAGACTTCTTCAGGTACGGCACCAATACTGTGGAGCACTCCGGTGTGAGTGGGGATGGGGCCCAGCATAAAATCCATCCAACGGACATTCACCTCTTCTCCAGTCCAGACTCTTAGCACATATATTCCCACCCCCTCCATTATCAAAGCAACACCAGACACCACCCTCACACTGTCTTGCCGGCAACAGCAAACCGGGTGCTAGTTTCCCCAGTCCAGCAGACAACAGGAGCCAGAGACTTCAGGGTATAGCGTGACCTAGTGGATGGCGACTTCCGTTCGCCAGGGTGCCTCCACCAGGTCTCATTTGCGCTGGAGAAGCATCATTGAAAAAGGAAACAGCCAGACCGATACATCTGACTTTTGTCCTCTTCTCAGTCTTTCAGAATTTGATTTAATTTTAATAATAAAACGCTGAGAACTCGGGCCCAGAGCCATCAATGGAAAGCATCGCTCGGGATGCCTCCGCCATACAACCTCCATGGTAGAGTTCATAGTGGGATTGAAGGTAAACTAAGTCAACACCATATGACGTTAACCTCAGACCGCTTGGCCTTGCTAACGTAATCAGTTCATCATCTCCTCATACCGCATCACCGACAAAAGTTTGGTCGAAATCTGTCAAGGGGTTCAGGAGATATCGCTCCAGAGAGATAAAGTAAGTCGGTCTCATATGACCTTGACCTTTGACTCCTTGGTTTAGCGGACCTAATCAGTTCAACATCTCCTCACACTGCATCACTGACAAAAGTTTGGTGGAAATCCGTCGATGGGTTTAGGAGATATCGCGCCCACAAATGTGCTACGGATGCACGCATGCACCCAAGCACGCACCAACGGACAGACTAATCACTTAATGCTTCTTCCACCACAGGTGGGTGAGGGCACAATCAATATCAAACGATGAGCATTCGGGTCCCGAGCTGTCAACGCAAAGCGTTGTTCGGTATGCCTCCGCCAAGCCATGCACACGGACTGGCCATACAACCAACATGACCTTGTTGGCCTAATCAGTTCATCCCACCACCACTCCAGCAATTTAACTGGGTGAGGGACTCAGTCACATCACTCTTGATGGAGGTTGGAGTAGGGGAACCCACTGGAGTAGTCTAAGTGGGGCAACAGAAAGGCAACGAGCTGGGAGGAGAAGAGAGAGAGACTGAGTTGTGGCCGAGATGGGGAAACAAATTGCCTCGCCGGTAGGCCATTCCCAAATTTCCCGACCGGGGATGGGTAATCTGGCCCTATCTAAACCCCTGCCCACCACTCCCCTCCCCTCCTTCCAGCCCTTTCCCTTCCCCCACCACCACTGCACATCAGCGACTCACATTCCTATTGGTTAAGGGCACTCCCTAGCACCTCCCTTTCGCCACATTTGTTATACATATTTACATCAAAGTTTTACAGAGGAGCAATTGACAAAATAAATCACTAGAGAAAAGGTGCCAGTGAGTCCCTAAAACGATGAGAATACAAGCCAGCCAGCCACACACACACACACACACACACACACACACACACACTGCACACACTGAATGGAATGGGAGAGGACAGAGGGATGGTCGGCGATTCCTGGGCTGCCACTCCTGGGATGCTGCATCAGACCACATCCTTAGAGAGGGAGGAGAGGTGGAGGGAAGGAGGGAGGTGAGAAGCAAGTATGGTTGAAATGAGACTAACGATAAGGTAAGTCGACCCCATATGACTTTCACCTTGAACCCCTTGAGCTTGCTTAGTTCATCGTCCCTTCATACTATATCACTGACAAAAGTTTGGTAGATATCCTTCGAGGGATCCAGGAGATATTGCACCCACACCCATATTACCTTGACCTTTGACCACTTGACCTTGCTGACCTAATCAGTCCATCGTCCCTTCATTCTGTATCACTAACAAAAGTTTGGTAGAATCCGTCAAAGGGTTCAGGAGATATTGCTTCCACAAGGATAAACAAAATCGACCCCATATTACCTTGACTTTTGACCCCTTGTCCCAGCTGACCTAACTAGTTAATCATCTCCTAATACTAATACTGCATCACTGACAAAAGTTTGGCAAAAATCCGTCGGACTTTGCGGGAAATATCACCCCCAGAAAAGTGTTATGGATGTACAGACACACCAACGCACGCACCCAAGCACACACGTACGGACAGACCAGTCACTTAATGCCTTCTCCACCATGGATGGACGGATGCGTAACGAGATGAATACTTATGATGTCTAGCCCCTCCATTATTTCAATGACGAAGAACTCATAAGGCATCTTGAATGAGAGCTCGCATAATATTCATAATGACAATATTCTCGATCCAACACGTTTTTAACAAATTAGGACTCAACTCTTTAGCTGCAATGATGATGATGATGTTACAGTGATTTAAACTCCAATAAATACCTAAGTTCTCTTCATAATAGAAATCCTTCTTCCAAGAACCCAAGAAATCACAGTTGTCTGCCGTTTTCCAAAATTCATTTTCTTCATTATGTTACAAAACTGTAACAGTGTATCACTACACTTTAGATATATTACTAAACTGTGTTTGTCCCTTCTTGCTCATACATTATTTTGATGTTACTAGGTTTATGTGCAGCTGAGCCGACCAATGATACTGAACTGTTGTATAACCTCCCTAACTATTACAGGTTTACCAACAATCTAACTTGTCAGCTTTGGAGCAGCACTTTTTTTTAGGTCAGGTTTTTTATAACACCTGAGAACCGATTTGATTCTGCAGTATCACAGTACTGAAACACTGTTTATTGAAATTTGTAACTGACTCGAAATATATTACCATAGGTATATATAATTTACCGGAGACGACATACGGATTTTAGAGAATTTCGTACTAGCAATAAGAATAAGCTGTGTTACCTTGCAGGAGACTTGAACCCTGATTGGTTTTTAATATTATGAAGACGAAACTACAGTTACTGATTGTATCAACGTATGTTATTCTAAGCTGTCTAATACTATAACTAAGGCAACCAGAGTAGCGTACTCAGTCAGCTATCATTATTAATCACTTCCGGTGAAACGATTATGTTCATAATATTCTAAATGGCATTATATACTGCAAGAGCGTTGATCATTTTCAAGTAACTCTGACTTACGCCTTCCTAGAACTTACAGTAGTAACATAACTATAACGTAGAAAGATTTTAGTCAAAAGAATGTTGATATCTCGTGGGACCTAATTTATGTTTCCAGTAACCGTAATGTAATTCATGAACACCAATTTTCTTACGATATTTATTACATGCCATAACGAATATTTCCCATTAATAATAAAAACTATTAAAACCAAGAACCATGTACTGCCATATATAACTCCTGAGATATGATATGCTTAGAGGGAAAAGCAAGCTAGTAAAGAAATATCCCGAGATCAATCTTAGATGGAGAGCAGTGTCGTAGAATTCGTAATGAAGTAACACAAGCGATATGAACAGTTAAAGAAAAATATCATAGAATGAAGCTTTAACGTGTTTTGGTAATTCTAAAAAATATATTAAGTTTCCCACCAATAGAACAACAACAAAATGAGTCACACATTTCTCCATAATAAGGCAGAACTGACCGACTTAGAAGACACTGCAGAGTAGTTAAATCCACATTTCATTAATGCGAAGAAACAATTAGCAGAAACCAAAGAAGAGTCAGAACACAAGTTAGAGACCACATACGCAAGACAGACAAGAATCAGCATATTCCACGTATCTCATTGCAGAAACTGAATCGATGAATGCCATCAGTCACCTTCAGGGGTCCACTTCTGCTTGTGCTTTCAAATGGATGAACCCAGAGTTATCCATCGATAATAGTTCGAACACCTTTTTTTGTGCGAATATTTTGGGGCACTAACACTGAAGTGAGTGTATGATGTGAAGAATACCGCGCTACTTATCTAATTTGGTCTTTAGATGAATAGTGTAATTAATTATTCCATCATATATTTATTCACTGTAAACACTTGAAAATGATCAACGCTCTTGCAGTATATAATGCCATTTAGAATATTATGAATATAATCATTTCACCAGAAGTGATTAATAATGATTGCTGCCTGACTACACTATTCTGGTTGCCTTAGTTATAGTATTAAACAGCTTAGAATAACATGCAGTGATACAATCAGTAACTGTAGTTTCGTCCTCATAATATTATAAACAAATCAGGGTTCAGGTGTCCTGCAAGCTAACACAGCTTACTCGCATTGCCAATACAAAATTCTCTAAACTCCGTATGTCATCTCCCATAAATTATACCTACAGTAATATATTTCGAGTCTGCTCCAAATTTCAATAAACAATGCTTCAGTACAATGATTTTGCAGAATCAAATTGGTTCTTAGGTGTTATGAGAAACCTGACCTAAGAAAAGGTGCTGCTCCAAAGCTGACAAAGTTAGATTGTTGGTAAACCTGTAATAGTTAGGGATGTTATGCAACAGCTCAGTATCAATGGTCGGTTCAGTTTCACATTAGCCTCGTAACATCAAATGTACGAGCAAGAAGTGACACAGTTGAATAAGATATTTAAAGTGTAGCGATACACTGTTACAGTATGGTAACATACTGAAGAAAATAAGTTTTCGAAAACGACAGAGAATTGTGATTTCTTGGGTTCTTGGAAGAAAAATGTCTATGAAGAAGACTATTTAAGTATTTATTAGAATTTAATTCACTGTAACATCATCATCATCATCATTACTGTGGCTGAAGAAGTGAATCTTAACTTATCAAAAAACGTGTTGGAACGGGAATATTGTCATTATGAATATTATGCTAGCTCTCATTCAGATGTCTTATGAGTTCTTCGTCATTGAAATCATGGAGGGGCTAGACATCATAAGTATCCATCTCGTTACGCATCCGTCCATCCATGGTGAAGTGAAGCTATCCTTCTCTCTCTGTATACGTATAGATCAATGTGCCCCCCCCCCTTCTCTCTCTCCCTTAAACTAGATAATACTCACAGTAACTAATATAATGCAACGACACCAACATTATGAAAAGATATCAGATACATAAAGAATAAGAATCAGAATAACCCACCCGTTAACGAGCATGTACGTTGGTTATAGTAGGTAGTGACTAAAGTACAGCCAGGGTTTACCACCACAGCCTTGACCAGACAGGTTCACCCAATTCCATAACCGGTTTGTATTGCTGGCGCCTTCATATTACGCCATTCTCCCCTGACTGCTTCAATGTCAGGGACACAACTTTCGTTTTTCGCTGTACAGAGGAGGGTCCATGTACAGACTGTAATTATACTTTGTAACTGTGCCTCGAAAGGTCAGTGTGACTCTATAAAAGTGATTTTTTGTTTTTTTCTTATTTGATTTATTCGGTTAGTGATTCGATTATGCAGATATCTACTTGTAAAACTTTTAGTACTTTACCCAGTTTTTAGGGTCCCTGTACTTACATCACAGCATACGTCTTGCAAAATTTATGCGGCTAAATCACGGACATAGTTCTGATGGCTGCAAACGTAACCATTCATTATGCACTGTATGGCGCAGTGCTCGCTGTAGGTTGCACTACATGGGCTCTGGCTGGGTAAGTAAAGTCATCCATACCTTAGGACAATGGCATCTGTTAATTCCCGTCTGCTTTAATATTACTGAAGCATTATAACTTAATTCACGATCTGTGCAACTAAGACGTTCCTATGCCGGTCATCATGAATTCTTGCAGTACATATTGAAACTCATTCTTTTTCTCTCCCCTTTGGCTTATGATTCCAGGTATGATTATTGCACTGCTCCTTTTCGATACGTCTGCTGTTATAAAGTTGCTTTGTAAATCTTGAGTTGGTTTTGATCCATAGGTGGAGCTTTTTTTTTTTTTAATGTATCTGATTATACGCGTAGTCTATATAAAGTATATAAGATCCCTGAGGCCTAGCAACCCTGTTACGCACAACATCCTTACTCTAAAAGACGCATAGTACAGTATATTAATTTATACTCATGAAAATATCAACAACATTCATTCTTTTAATGTTATAATTCCACCCGTATTGAGGTGCTTTCGGCAACGATGTAGTCTTCTTAGAGTAGAATATAACTGCATGGTAAAGCATTTATTATATGGTTAACTAGAAAGGAAAACAGCTCTTATTGGAAATATGATAAATTACCTACTCATACAAGAGGTGATATAGGATGAGTTATTATCCTTTCACAATGTCAGTTACGCATTTGAGAAAGACTGGGAGTGGCTTTTATTAAGACACAGTATAGACGAAATAGATCTCACAAAGGCTGAGAACCCTTGTTCTGTTTAAACATCCTTCCATCGTTAACCACTTCATTACCAGAAATAAAGTGGTGACGGGGTAAGATGATTTACTTCCGCTTTTCCTCTTTCACATAATCCTTGTTCCTCACAGCCAATTATGTTCTCTCTCCCTGCCCTTCTTGTAATGCCTGACTGCCTTACTTCCCTCTCGTCCACCCCAATTATCTTCCGGTGAATGCATCGTGTGACAGACGTAGGTTGGATAATGTATCTCCGCTTCAGCAAAATTTGTGCTTTCTGCCCTCACTGAACTCAATATGTTTAACAGGTGAAGGATCCTCATGTTGTTCACAGAAACTATGTTTCCTTGCTGAAACCTTACTAAATCACACTCGCCTAAATTTGCCAACATCAGTGTTTTCTAATTGTGTCGGTTGGAAGCAACAAATGTATATAGCAGATGTGTTTTGAGCCATTCTCCTTAATATGCTTTGTTCTGTATTACATAATATTCACATATTTGCCTTTTGTGGGTTATCAGACAACAGTAGTGAGCTTTTAGCACATGACATTTCAGTATACAGGAAAAGTAACCCCCCAAATACGGCATCATGTAACAGAAAATGCATCTTTATGTTTTCCTTATAGTTAACACTTAAGAAGGGACCGTTCACGCTACGGCATTGATGTAACAGGACGGTGGAGCTGCCTGGTTATACAACGCCCCTCATCTCCCTCTTTATCCCCCGAAATAAGGATACTGGAGTGCAGGAGGAGGGAAAGTTCAGTTTGCAGTTCACTGGGTTCATGTTTATATGAACCTGGAGGTTGCAATTAGTATTACTATTAGTTAACGCAGGACTGTTTTGTTCTGCTTAGGAGAGACCTCGGGCTGAGAATATTAGTAGTTTAGTTTCCTACAACCTGAGGAAATATCTTTTAATTTACTTTAGATAATTCCAAATATTTACGTTAAGAAGACGAACTGAAGTGGCTAAGAAATAAACTACATTACCCCTTTCAGGCTGAACACACCCTATGATAAATCTGGCTAACGTTGACGAGTGTATTTAGCTTAAGGAGTTTCACCGCACTGGCGCCTTTGCTCATTTCAATCAGGCCATCACCAGACGATTCTATTGAATTTTCGAAGAATCTTTTGTAGAGAGTGGGATAATCCAGGACATGTCCAAGGTCAGTATGTGCTTTCGTATGTCCATCAGTTTTAACAGTACCATTGCTATGCCGGAGCAAAGAAACTTTACCATCCCAGCGACCACTGAAGCTATGCTACTCAGATGCAACCATACTAGGTCGCTGTTAGTAGTCATACAAAAAGTGTCCCCCTTCGCATTGTCTGAGCCGGAGCTGAGGAGTACCAGTTTAAACCTTCTTGTAAACCACTATGACATTTTCTATCAAAACGCAGTACATAATAAAAAAAGTTTATTGAGCCTCTTTTTCTGGCGTGTATGTTCTAAAAACTTACACTTACTGACTAAAAATTGCACACGAAGTTGGAGTCATCCATCCATCACTTAGCGTTTTTAGTTCCATCATGATCGGTTGTTCCAGAGGCAGACTACTCACTACCGGCATTTAAAACGAGGGTGGTCAGCCTCACAAATCCCTGAATGGTATTATGTGAGTAGTAAAGCTGAATCATCCCTCAGACATAAATCTGCACAGGCTCAGTCCAACTGGAACGCCTCAGCCCACTAAACCACCAAACGTTATTTATTTATCTAGATTTATTTATACTGATGTTCCCTGGTTTACAGGAAACCACATGGCTTGTTATTCAGTACAGTCACCCGAAGGCTGCACTATACCAAGTGAAAAGATGATGAGCCGCCCCCACCTACAGTAATTAAATAAATATATATACAAAATGGTGCAGAATGATTGTACTGTACTATGAGCAGCAGCAACCGGGTAGGAAGATTTCTAGGCCATCTTTGAACTTCCAGCTACACCTGTGCGGACAGCCCCGTAACAAGTGCCATTACCGTGCACCACTTCCACATATAGGAGACCCTGGGTACATGGGGATGCTGATGCTGACTGGCTTTGGATCTCAGCACCTCCACGACCTCGTCACAGGAGGGCACCATTCTCATGCTCCTTTCAGCACTTCACGGGTGGATCCTCAACCTGGACAGCAGTCGCAGTCCTTGGACCGGGGCCTTATGGAACACCTGAAGAGCAGAAACATCATAGTGGTGTCCCCAGGACGGGAGTCATGTCCCGATAGGGTGGAGGGAAATTGTTTCCCTTTACCAGCCGCCGGATTCGCTGCCTCATCTTTTCTATTCTCAGCAGGTGTGTGGTTGCTACAGACTCCTCCCTCTTTAGAATGGAGACCGCGGCATTGAATAGATGGTACCCCATAGGTGGATGGATGAATGGTAACAGAAGAAACTGGAACTCCAGAGATCAAAATTTTTGGCCCTCTTCCTTTGCTGACCTTTTTTTTTTTTTTTTTTTTTTTTTTTTTTTTCATCAGTAACAGGGAGAGTCGAAACGTACTCTCTTAAACATCTTCTCTCAATATCTACACCAAACTGCATGCATAGTACATATACAATCTCCGTTCAGCTTTCCTATTTGTCTATCTATTGACAGACGCCTTGATCACCTCTACGTCTCCCCGTCTTATGCCATTTGGCTACCAACCTTCCAAATTCCCCCCCCCCCTCTCATATATTTCTCCATTCCACCTCATTCTCGGTCTTTACCTCATCTCTCCCTCCATTTTTATTCAGTTACACTCTTCCAGTAAGTCCCTCATTCCCTAGCCTCTCCACATGGCCAAACCATTTCAAAGTACTCGTATTTCTTTTAACACTTTCGATCACATCACATGAGCATCACAACGATCCTTTCCTTCCTCAATTGTTTGCCTCTTTCTTCTTGTAATTCCTCATGCTTCTCCCAGGTAACTCATTTCCACTTATATCACTCGTGACTTGTATTTTTCCAACGCGGTCCAAGAATCATTTCAGTATCTTAGAGTGAGGATCACAATACTGTCATGCAGCAATTATTTTACTTCCAAGCTCACTTCTTTATTCCTTATTATTGCTATAAGAGAGCCACCATCTTTCGACCCTACTTTACCCTTCCCAGCACTTCATCTTCTAAACTTCCATCCTTACTCATCACAGTACCTAGTACTTGATTGCATTCATATTCTCCATTTCCTCTCCGTCCAGCCACACTGTGCATGATGTGACTTCATTTTTCTCATATACCATAACTTTACTCTTATCTACATTCACTTTTAGATTCCGCTTCCATATACATTTCTAATATCATTCACCAAACTTGCAGCAAACATTCATCTTCACTTAGCAGTACAATAGCATCAACAAGCAAAAGTAGAGGAGGTATTCACACCCTGTCCTTTCATTAGAGGCACTTCATCATGAAACTGAAAAACCACGGAAACATGACACACTCCTACTTCAAATTTCTAATGCAATAGAAATATCTTCCACTGGAGTTCCAACATTCAGTCTCTTAACTGGTGACGAACGTATGATGTCCTGAACGACTGGCACATTTTCTATCATTTTCTGTAACGTTCGCGGTCATTCCTTCAATTTATTTTCTGTTGAGCACCGCCTTTCCTCCGCCAAACCTCACCCTCTTTTCATCACTGAATGTCAGCTGACTTGGCTATTTGCTGCCTCTTTGTACCCACTAATTTCTCTGTGCTCATTTCAAAGCTAAATGCAGTACTTGTGTGTATGAGTATCCACTATAATAATTTTTCTTATCAAATACATCTGCATATTGGTCTGAGCATCAAGGGTCAGGTTGGAGAAGCGTGGACTGCGGACCGACGGGACGCGAGATCGATCTCCGGCCTGAATAGAGAAAAGACTGAGATTTGAATTTCGCTACAGAGCAGCTGACCGTCGTCAGCCCCACCAACATTTCATAATAAGACAAAGGACACATTAAATAGTCGGAACCCACCACCGCAATACTGTAAGAAAGAAATTTTCATTTACAGGGGAAGCAGAGGAGCAGCCTCCCGGGTCCCATCTTCTGTAAACTCTGGTCAGGGTAATGGCCTATTACTGCGAAAAACTTCGTGTGCCTACTAAAAACTATGGCGTTGTCCCCCATCCCCACCCCCCTGAGGGCAGTCCCCCCCTTGAGGGGTGGCCATCGAGGGTCCCAGCCTGCCTAAAACGTGGCCGAGATGAACGTTTACCAGTATGCCAAAATATTTGTCCCTATGGTAAAAATTACGACTGTGCATAGAAGTTTTATGTCTTCGTCCCCTTGTGCGTGGCCTTTGGTAGTCCCACTTTACCAAAAGCGTGACCCCAATATCGACCACCATTATGCGAAACTTAACATTCTGAGTTTAAGCTATATATATATATATATATATATATATATATATATATATATATATATATGTGTGTGTGTGTGTGTGTGTGTGTGTGTGTAAATATATTTTTATTTATTTATTTATTTATATATCTGAGTTTCAGCTATAGATACATTATATAGATAAACAGATTTATTTATTTTTTTATTTTTTTATTTCTTTATTCATACGCAAACCAAATCTTCCCGGGAACGAGGAATTACTAGCCAATTTCTCTGTTCATATCTGTACTCCTCTGCTCTAGGGACAAAAGAACTCTGCACTTCAGGTCCACTGTAAAGGATGCCATCGATTTCCAAGCAACAGTGGCCAAACGCCACGTCAACGAAGGTAACACAAGACACCGTGATAGAATGTTTAGGCAAATGTCAACAAGAAGAAAAAAAATCCAATCCCAATTAGTCCCATACAAACAGGTGCACTCAGTCCCGATATTTTAGACAAAAGTGCCCAGCCTCACTTTCCTGAGTGGCATTACACTGGCAAGGTACCTCAATCATCCCTCAGGTGGAACCCGTACAGATTCCATCCAACTAGAGCACTTTAACCCACTAAACCACCAGGCGACGTTGTGGTTACCGTGGATTGTAGAAAATGGTTTCCTGGGATACAGAAAATCATTACGCTAATCATTCAGTGTAGTCACCAGGAAGAGAGAGAGAGAGAATCAGCACTACATCGAGTAAGTGGGTGATGAGTGCCCGCACCTACGACCAAAGTAAATGTCAACAATATTAAAAAAATAAAAAATACAAATATATATGTATAGGACGATGGAAAGGGGAAACGCCTGTCAGGTTCGCTTCCAGGATCCGATATTACACAATCAACCGATGAATTACATCAAAGGGGCTGCTTTATATATTTTTAATACTATTGATATAATTGTGGCTTTACTTGGAGGATTAATGTTTCCCCTCCAGGTGGTGTGGAAAAATATTTCCAGTACAAGCTGCAGTTGCAGTAGTTATTATTATTATTATTATTATTATTATTATTATTATTGTTATTATTATTATTATTATTATTATTATTATTATTATTATGGTAGGTAGGGACGCTTATCATTTACTCACTCGATGTAGTGATGCTTTGGGTGCCTGGCCTTTCTTCTCTTCCTTCCTCTTCTGTCTTTCTTTCCTTTATTCTTTCCTCTTCCTTCTGCCTACGGGTAACTTTACACTCCCTCTTCTGCTTTCCTTTCCTTCACTGTTTCCTCTTCCTTCTGCATAAGAGTGACTCTACACTGAGTGACAAGCCAAATGATTTCCTGTACACCAGGAAACCATTTACTACGCTGGGTGGTAACCATATAACCCAATAATGGCACCTATACTGTTTTTTTTTTGTTTTTTTTCGAGGAGAAGATGCACTTGACAGATTGGTGATGATTGGCTGAATGGAACATTACTTCATAATCTCTTTATAATTAATTGACAACATATATCTGATGG